>NC_048232.1:33692356-34052245 GCF_002007445.2 Ailuropoda melanoleuca | reverse complement strand
AAAAAAAAAAGAAAAAAGAAGGACTGAGACCTATCATGTCATTGTAATTTTGGAAAGTCAGCTATTATCATCATAAATGTTTTCTCTTTGCACAGAATGCTATGTGCTGGGATCTTTAGAGTTTCATCTGTGGTTTGTCCATTATATGCACTGGAATGTTCCTGGACAGAGCTGGGAATCTAACCCTTCAATGTGTCACCTAGAATTGCACAATGGGGTAGCCTTACCCAGCAAACCAAAAACTTGTTCTGTGGGATACTGACTAGAATTTAATCATATTCTCCTTCCACGTGATTCTATGTTGTCAGTATGTGGATGTCTTGCTGACACTGCTGTTTCACTCCCACTGCTCTGGGTGGAGTTGTATTGATTGCTGGCCTAGATGCACGTGATTACTTGGTCTGTGTCCTGCTGTCTGCCCAGTGGCCTTGTACCTTGAATTTCCCAATTATGTGAGCCGATACATTTTCTTTTTTGCCTACAGTGATTGAGTTGGATTTCTGTCACTGGCAAACAAAGAGACCTGACTAATATTCCTGGTAAACTTTGTTCAAGGTCTCAGTGGCTTTTCTTAAAATGGAGAGAGTAAAATCTTAAAAATTAACATGTATTTTTTTCCTTGGGGAGCATATGTATGAATGTAAAATTATTATTTTTTTAAGTTTAGAAGGATACACATCAAACTAATAATAATAGCAGGTTACGTCTGGAGACAGAGTTAACAAAGCAGAATAAGGGGTGATGATCAAAAGAGCCTTTGGTTTCTTCTGCAATGTTCCATTTAAAAAAAAATAAGAAGGTAGAAATCGTTGTGACTTTTAAATTAGTAATAAAGTAACCATTTTCAAAAGCAAAGTTCACTTTTCCTCTTCTGTACCAGCCCATTCCTGAATCACTCAGTTTTAAGCAAGGTTAAGCCTGCACATTGGGTGGAGATGGTGGTATATGGCAGGAGCCACCGTGGCCAAAAAGAAATGTCAGGATGCAAACTTGTTAGAGAGGGAGTCCAGGAAGGAAGGCTGCCTGGTGTGAGGTTTGGGAGCCCAGAGAGGGATGTGGAGGGAATACGCACATGAAAAGGGCCCAGGGAATTTTGTTATATAGAAGGAGTTTGCTCAAATAAGTAAATCTACTAAGGAAAATGAAAACGAGTTCTCCTTGAGAAGGGAGTAGGAAATATGGAAAAGGAGGAAACTAGAATGAACTCTGAGATGTTGGACTGTAATTGAAAGTATCTGAGTGAAGTCAAGTTTTTCAATAGTGATAGATGATAAATGATGATAGATAGATAATAGATAGATAGATAGCTACAGGGATTTTCAAAGGAGTATGTTTGTGTGTATAAGTGAACATATGCCTCTGCTCCCTAACTCTCACTGGGAGGCCCTGGGCACAGCAACATCCGCATAACCATGAAACACCTGGCACCCAGATCATGGCTCTAAATACCATTCACCAAAAAGCAACAAGATACTGATTTCAGGGCTGCTGCTGGAAAGTATGAGATAAGCCTGGAATACATTTTTGTGCCAGAAAGTAAGGAAAGTGCTCAAAGAATGACAAAGATGTGACAATTGGGCAGAGAAGGTGGTTTGAAGGGGGTGGGGCTCGCTGGTTAAACAGGCAACAAATTGAGCATCAAAATAAATATTAAAGTTAAAAGAAAAGAACCAATGGAATAAAATAGGAAACCACGTGGTGCCTGGGTGGCTCAGTCGGTTGAGCGGTTGAGCGGCTGCCTTCGGCTCAGGTCATGATCCCAGGGTCCTGGGATCCCCTGCTCTGCAGGGAGCCTGCTTCTCCCTCTCCCTCTGCCTGCCGCTCCCCCTGCTTGTGCTGGCACTCTCTCTCTCTCTCTGCCAAATAAATTATCTTAAAAAAAAATAAGGTAGGAAACCAGGAGTCCATACTGATATTAATTAGTTAATGGGGAATAGAATATTTACATAGTTTCACCGTTTACTTCCCCTCAAAATACTTACTAGTTACCATGGAAAAGTAAGTAACTTTACAGGGGAGAAGTTTCTCAGACGCCACCTGAATCAAGGATGGAAGTGAACTTTGTCAGTAGTGGGACAAACTGAAATCAAGCACCACCTGAGAGGATACACTGAGAGGAACATAGCTTCACCTGTGTGATATTCCTGCCAGCGAAGCCTAGCCTGGATCCGGCCATGAAGAAAAAGCATAACATCCCAAGTGGGGTGCATTCTATAGCAGAACTGGCTTGAGATCTTCAAAAGTGCTCAGGTCATGAAAATCAAGGAAAGACTGAGGAACAATTTCAGACTGGGGTCTAAGATGAGCTGGTGGTGATGTAATAATGTTCATTTCCTGATCTTGACGGCTTGTGGAGAATGCTTATGCAGAATGATGATGTTGGTACAAAATACAACTAAGATATTCAAGGGTGATATGACATCATGGTAGCAACTTGCTCTCCAATAATTCTGGAAAAAAATAGTTTTTTATACTGTATTTGCAGCTTTTCTGAGATGTTAAAAAAAAAGGCACATAACAGAATGTACCACAAAGCAATATTTATATTATCCAAGAAATTAGTAATAGTGACTGGTTCTAGGGAAGAGAACTGGAGAACCAGCAGATAGTTCTGAGGGAAAAACTTATTTTTCATTGCACATCTCCTTTATTGAATTCTTCTTTTAAAAAAAGACTTTATCTATTTATTCATGAGAGAGAGAGGCAGAGGGAGAAGCAAGCTCCCCACAGAGCAGGGAGCCCAATGAGGGACTCGATCCCAGGA
Source organism: Ailuropoda melanoleuca (assembly GCF_002007445.2). NCBI lineage: Eukaryota > Metazoa > Chordata > Mammalia > Carnivora > Ursidae > Ailuropoda > Ailuropoda melanoleuca. The sequence continues at coordinate 34,049,481 of NC_048232.1, read as the reverse complement.
CGCCAGGATCATGACCTGAGCTGAAAGCAGATGCTTAACAGACTGAGCCACCGAGGCGCCCAAACTCTTTTTTTTTTTTAACATGTGCATGTATTTTCCATGAAGTTTTTAAAATTAAAATTTAAAAATAAATAATAAATAATGGGGGGGGAATGTGACCAGAAATTCCATTTCTAGGTATATACTTTTTTTTTAAGTAAACTCTATACCCAACATGGGGCTCGAACTCACAGCCCCAAGATCAAGAGCTGCACACTCTACCAACGGAGCCAGCCAGGCGTCCTTTTTTTAAATTAAATTAAATTAAATTAAATTAAATTAAATTACATTATTTTTCTTTTCTAGGTATGTACTAGAGAATTATTTGCCCATAAATATGACGAGGCTTAGAGAAGGATGTTCATTGTAGTATTGTTTATAATAATGGAAAATAGGAAACAAAGTTCCCTTGAGCTAAAAAAAATGGCATATCAATTTAATGGCAAACTCTGCAGTAGTTAAAAAGGACAACGTGGACCTACATGCATTAATATGGGTAGATTGCTAAATCTATACTGTTGAATAAAGGCGTCGTGCTGCAGAGTAGGAACACATGACACCCTTTATGTAAAAACAAAATTCAACTGTACATATTCAGAGTGTGTTTGTGAGTGTGTGTGTAAAGAAGAGCAAAGTTTGACTGTAGTGGTGTTTATCTGACAAAGGAGTGGCTAACGGGCCATGCTTTAGTCTTGTTATTTCTCGCCACATTGTTTTACAGGGATATCAGGTCAACCTAGTATCACAACAACGTAATCCTGCGAACTGGGCAAAGAAGGACATAGACCTGCCTGGTAGGGGGAAGAGAAAAAATTAGTGGAAAAAAGTGTAAAACGATCTATATAAGAAAGACCTTGGGGTGAAGAGCTGGAATGGGGAATGAGAGGGGATAGAGGAGGGGATTTGAAATAGGGGATCAGAAGATAGAGGAAGTATCAATGAGAGAGGAGAGAATTGATCAGTCAGGGTCACTTAGGAGCCTGAAAACTTGGGTTCCACGTCCGGGGATAGAAGAGAGATCTATTGTTCCCTTCTTCGTGGAAAGCCGACAAGCATGAGGAACTGCTAACAAGTAGGTGGGCTATGGAGAGGGAAACTGAGATCCAGACTGATGGCTCTGATTTCTTAGTGAATTAGAAGGCAAAACTGTCTCCTGAAAGAGAAGAGAAATGGGTGGTGGGCGTTGAGAGGAAGGCAGGGGAGTGAACATGTGAAACAGTGTTTGGAAATATGATAGGAGCCTGACTAGGGACACGGTAGCATTGTACAGCTGAGGTCCCAACTGTGAACTTTCAGAGACATTGACCCCCACATTTAATATTCCTCTGTCAGAGCTCAGCAGTGGGGATTATGGGAGAAAAGAGGGCCACCGGGTTCAATCGGAATTGAGGTTTTCCTTGGCAAGTGGCTCCAGGATATGAAAGATTTTTGCTGGAGGATTTTTGGAGTGATATAGCCTTTGGGTCTGGGCTTCAACTGGTCAGGGAAGGGCTAGGAGGAAACCAAGGGCCCATTCAGGTTAATATCTTTAATTAAAAGCCAGTGAATCAGAGATAAGCTGGTGTAATTAAACTCAATAGGCAGTATAAATTAGTACAATCCTTTGAAAAAATATTTTGAGAACATTCATGAAGATCCTTCACATTCTACCATTTGCATTAGCATTTTCACTTTCTGTACTCCACACTTGAAAAATATACAAACGGACAAAATATACAATTGCACAAAAATGATCATTGAACCATTATGTATGCAGTGAAAAGTTGGTAATCAGCTAAATGGTCGGCAGTACTACTACAGAGGGTGTGTCAAGAAGGAGACAGACCAATGGTCACCTGGTTCTGTGGAAAGTAGCGTGAGGACAGGAAGGGAACCCTGGCAGTCCAGGAGGAGGTCACCGGCACCTCCATGGAAGCAGTTTGGGAAGAGTGGCGGGGATGGGTGTGTGACCAACATCTTTTCATCCAACATGGGAAGAGGGATTGGAGGCAGTGAGTATGGGCAGATCCCTAGAGGAATTTGGGGGTCACAAGATAAAGATGTGGTGGTGGTGGTGGTGAAGGGACGGCAGGGGGGGAGGACATAAGTAGTGGAGAGAGAGGGAGTGGTGATTTAGGAGAGGAGGGGAAGGGTGGAATGGCTGGAGGGCATGCTGAAGGGCCCCCAGGGGCTGTGCTGTACTGCACATGTGCAGGGACAGGACTCAGACGGGGGGAGGGGGAGGGAAGGCAGGCTGGGCGGCTGCAGGCCCTGGTGGCTGGGAGGGCGTGGGAGAACTATGGGGAAATTCTCCTCCAATTGCTTCAGTGTTTCTCAGTCAAGTTGGTTATCAGCTCAGAGCGATGATAGGAGAGGGCAAGTTGGAAGATTGAAGAGAGAGGAGGGCTTTGGAAAGGTGGTCTGGAAATGGGGAGAATGAATGGAGAATGGCCATATCCAAGAGCATAAAGGCCCACTGGAGATCTGTGGTCACAGATTTCTCCTGGGACCAGTCAGCCTTTGAGTTCTGTTCTCTCCATCCAAGCTCAACTCCATAAGGGCAGGCCTGGGGCAGTGACAGGTGGTATGACCCGGGCTTGTGGTTTGGCCAAGCGAGTACCGCTAAGGGAGAGAGGGGAGCAAAGGAGTCTCGGGCATGGCCAGTGAGGGGAGGATAGCCACAGATCAGGGAGTGTAGGTGGGGAATGAAGGAAGAGAGAATAGCAAGGGGTGGGGTTTAGTGAAAAGGGGGTTGTTGGGTCAGTGGCACTGGAGTCCTGGTGGGCTCAAGAGCACTGGGGACTGGGAGAGAGGTGGAGTGAGCTGGAAGGAGCAGGGGGGCGGTTGCAAGGATGGAGTGCATGCACCTGAGATGCCTCAGGCTTCTGGGAAACTAGGGGCCCAGCCCTGTTGAGCCAGCTTTGCAGTGAAAACCTGGCAGAGCGCAGTTCCCTGCAGGAACAAGCAATTATTTATCTTGAAAACTGTTCAGCTTTGGGAGCAACAACCGGAAGAATGTCCTCCTGCCTCGGATGCTAACTTTCACAGTCTCCCAGACCTGGCAGGTGATAGCACCTGGCCTGTGCAATTCCTGGCGCTTTCCTTTCCTTTCCTTTCTACTCAAAACTGTCCTGCCTTCCTCCTTACAAACTCTACCAGAGGGGCGCCTAGCTGGCTCAGTCGGTCAAGTGTCAGAGTCCTGGTTTCTGCTCAGCTCATGATCTCATGGGTCGTGGGATTGAGCCCCACGTCGGGCTCAGTCTGCTGGAGATTCTCTCTCTCCCTCTCCTTCGGCCCCTCTGCCCATTCACACACCCTCTCTCTATATATATCTAAAATAAATAAATAAATCTGACCACAAAACAAGCTATTGGGATGTGAGGACCTACAGAGAGCGAGGTCGTAGGTAATCTCAACTCCTTTCCCAAGTATTTTTTGTTCAATGTGTTTTTGAAGGGACAGCCTGGATGACCTTTGCCGCTCAAATACTACTTGTTAAGTAATAAATTGCTGCATCTCCCCATGACTTTTGACACATCTCAGTGCTTTCACAAGTCCTCGACTGAGGATTGCTGATGTGGGACCACATGCAGAGTGAACCAGCCCAGGTGACAGGGTCCTGTCCCTGGACACTGACTCAGGGAAAAGGTCTCCAGGAAAACAGTGTCAGTTACAAACATGAACAAAGGGGAAGGTCTTAATTTCCACATACATTCCTCATCTCACGATGCCTGGTCCTCTGGCCCCCAGCCTCATCACCCAAAACTGCTGGATTTTCATGGCTGCTTCGTGAGGGTGGAGGCCAGGAAACCACTCCGCGGTCCTGGTATTCCCTTTCCTTGTATAACGACGACACCCTTTATCCTCATTCTGTACAACTCTCTGTGTGTGTGTGTGTGTGTGTGTGTGTGTGTGTGTGTGTGTGTGTGACATTTACCACAGTTCATGCCCTTGGCTGGCTGGTGCCCCACAAAGGCGCTCCCCACTAAGAGAGCCCTATTCTCTACAGGCAGAGGGTGAGCGGTGGTGTGTGGCCGCGCTGGCGGGAGCAGCCAGGGAATGCCGCCGAGGCTCCCGTGCTGACGCCGCCCAGCCTCTTAGGGGAGCCTGCGTGTAAGTGTCTCTGAAGACATCAATCCTTGTCTCTGCCACAAACTGCTCCTGGTAGAAGTTGTGATGGGAGAAGGGAACGATGCGCTGGTAATTACTACAACCAAGTTAGCTACCCGAAGAGTGAGAGAAGTATGTGCAGGGACGCCTGGGTGGCTCAGTCGGTGAAGCGACTGCCTTCGGCTCGGGTCATGATCCTGGGGTCCTGGGATCGAGCCCCCCCATAGGGCTCCCTGCTCAGCACAGAGCCTGCTTCTCCCTCTCCCTCTGCCTCTCTACTTGTGCTCTCTCTACTTGTGCTCTCTCTACTTGTGCTCTCTCTTTCTCTCTGTCAAGTAAATAAATAAAATCTTAAAAAATACATATGTGTCACTAGATTTGCAGAGAAGGTTTATGCTGGGGGCTGGACTTCCAAGGGAAAGTTTCTGAATCAGTGAGGCAGAAAGGGGAAATGTGACCACAGGAAACAGCGGGCCCAGCAGGCCCCAAGCACAGCAAGATTTAGCTCCTGAAGTGTAAGAGGCTTATTTCAGACACATTCAAAGTGTGAGGTCTCGAGGCTTCCACCTTTCCTGAACACACACAGATTAGTCTTGAAGAGCCAGGAAGGCCCTTTTCCAGTCCTCTCTCTCTACTACAGGAGAGGAAGGAAAAGGGACACTTTGCAGGAGGCAGGCTTCCTGGGGCCTGAGGGATTTTCAGGGTCTTTGGAAATGCTGGAGGCAGCAAAATGTGTGTTCACTCCAGGAACTGGAAACCAAGTGGCCAGAGAGAAGCCTTTTGAAATAAGCGATTGCAGGGGCGCCTGGGTGGCTCAGTTGGTTAAGAGTCTGACGCTTGGTTTTGGCTCAGGTCGTGATCTCAGACCTGTGTGGGGCTCCGTGCTCAGTGCGAGTCTGCTTTTCTCCCTCTCTCTGCCCCTACCCTCTCTGGCGTGTGCGCGCTCTCTCTCTAAAATAAATCAACAGACCTTTTTAAAAAATGAAATAAATGATTACAAAATATATGTCCATCTCATTCATGGTCCATTGTTCCGTAAACAATTTAGGGATCGAAATGTCTCACATCTGAGCCCCTGGGAGGGGGCTCAGTTGATCAAGAGATCAACTCCTCAGCTCAGCTAAGGCCATGGTCTGCAGATTGTGAGATGGAGCCCGCGTGGGGCCCCACATTGGGCATGGAGCCTGCTTGGGATACTCTCTCTCCAGCTCCCCCTCCCTCTGCCCTTCCCCCCTCCCTCTCAAAATAAATAAATAAATAAATAAATAAATNTATGTGCAGGGACGCCTGGGTGGCTCAGTCGGTGAAGCGACTGCCTTCGGCTCGGGTCATGATCCTGGGGTCCTGGGATCGAGCCCCCCCATAGGGCTCCCTGCTCAGCACAGAGCCTGCTTCTCCCTCTCCCTCTGCCTCTCTACTTGTGCTCTCTCTACTTGTGCTCTCTCTACTTGTGCTCTCTCTTTCTCTCTGTCAAGTAAATAAATAAAATCTTAAAAAATACATATGTGTCACTAGATTTGCAGAGAAGGTTTATGCTGGGGGCTGGACTTCCAAGGGAAAGTTTCTGAATCAGTGAGGCAGAAAGGGGAAATGTGACCACAGGAAACAGCGGGCCCAGCAGGCCCCAAGCACAGCAAGATTTAGCTCCTGAAGTGTAAGAGGCTTATTTCAGACACATTCAAAGTGTGAGGTCTCGAGGCTTCCACCTTTCCTGAACACACACAGATTAGTCTTGAAGAGCCAGGAAGGCCCTTTTCCAGTCCTCTCTCTCTACTACAGGAGAGGAAGGAAAAGGGACACTTTGCAGGAGGCAGGCTTCCTGCCTGAGGGATTTTCAGGGTCTTTGGAAATGCTGGAGGCAGCAAAATGTGTGTTCACTCCAGGAACTGGAAACCAAGTGGCCAGAGAGAAGCCTTTTGAAATAAGCGATTGCAGGGGCGCCTGGGTGGCTCAGTTGGTTAAGAGTCTGACGCTTGGTTTTGGCTCAGGTCGTGATCTCAGACCTGTGTGGGGCTCCGTGCTCAGTGCGAGTCTGCTTTTCTCCCTCTCTCTGCCCCTACCCTCTCTGGCGTGTGCGCGCTCTCTCTCTAAAATAAATCAACAGACCTTTTTAAAAAATGAAATAAATGATTACAAAATATATGTCCATCTCATTCATGGTCCATTGTTCCGTAAACAATTTAGGGATCGAAATGTCTCACATCTGAGCCCCTGGGAGGGGGCTCAGTTGATCAAGAGATCAACTCCTCAGCTCAGCTAAGGCCATGGTCTGCAGATTGTGAGATGGAGCCCGCGTGGGGCCCCACATTGGGCATGGAGCCTGCTTGGGATACTCTCTCTCCAGCTCCCCCTCCCTCTGCCCTTCCCCCCTCCCTCTCAAAATAAATAAATAAATAAATAAATAAATAAATAAATAAATTTCTCACGTCAACAGAATTTCTGAGTGTTTGTGATGATTGCAATCACCGACTAACATAAATCATGGGTAGTTGTGAAATTTTTTGTTGTCAAGTAAACTCTACCCCCAATGTGGTGCATGGCCTCAGGAGCTCGAGGTCAAGAGTCGCGTGCTCTGTGGACTGAGCCAGCCAGGTGCCCCTTAGATTCCATTTTTAAGTAATGCTTCATTTTAAAGTAAAACTGGCTCAACCAAGGCAATATCACATGCTCTTTTGGGGGGGGCCTCAGTAACCACAAAGCTCAGAAAAAAAGATTTAACTGGTTTCTTGTCTTGAATTTAAGCTAGAAAATGATGCCACCATCACCAACCGGGATGTGAAGAAGCTTTGTTGCCAAAGCCCCAGAGGAAGACCTCGAACTTTGCCCCTAAAAGGGGGCCCAGTGCCCTATAACGAACTGGCGGTCAAGTGTCGTCTTCCTCCCAAGCTGCAGGAGCCCTTGGGAGGGAGCGCGAGGACCACACCGCGTGGGCAGAGGGCATGAACTCTGCATTTCCCTCTCAGAACTGGGAGTGGGAGGCCCCGCAAGGAAGCAGCATGCAGAGAACTCGAGCGTGACTCACAGAGAGCAGCAGTCCCCTCGGCGTGGGCACAGCGGGGTGGGGACAAGCCGTGTGCCCTTCTTAGGGGCAGCCTCTGTCGGGGATCCCCCGTGCTCCCCTCAGAGCTCTTACCCGGGGTGCATCGGGCCGGCCAGGTGAGTGCAAGGTCTACAGAGACACTGCTACACCTGCTAGTCTGCAGGAGGCCCCCCTTCTGCAGCCCAAATGGTCCGCCCTGGACTCTCTTCTAGAAAACAGGAACGTGCTGAGGCTCACGGGAAGCCCCCTCTGCTACTTGCCTGAGCTTCCTCAGAACCCTTCCCAGGACTGATAAGAGGGGAAACACAAAGGAAACATTGGACAAAATACGTCAGCACATGAATATGGATGTAAGCAATAGAAAACAGCATGAAACAAAGCAAGTTTTTTTTTTCTCTGAAAACTGCTAAGGCCAGGAATTTTCCCTTACGCACCAGTTCTGTTTTGGGGCCACGCCTGCTGGAGAGTGTGTGAAAGGAAGCACCTTGCAGAACAGAGAGGGCTCTTGGACCAGATGACCTGGTTCATAATCCTGCTTCTGCCGCTGTTCAGATTATTGGGTGATTAACTCAATTTCTCTCCCTGTAGTGTCCCAATGGATAAAAGGTCATAACCCTTCCCTTGTAGGGTTAATAGGTGAAGGAACTCAGCTGGCAGGGAGCTCATTGGAATCAGGAGCAGGTCCGCTCTCAGCAAGAAGAGCAGTGGGCAAACCCAGAGCCATGCCTGGCACACAGGAGGTGCTCAGGACACTGTGTTACAGTCATGAATTTGCCTTCCCGCTCTGATGGTCTTGAGGGCAATTTTAAGACCTTCCAACTGTGTCTCCAAAGCTCTCCTCCACCACCAGGGACACTTGACCGCAGTCTCCTTGAGTATGTCCTGTATACGGTCAGGGCAGAGGATGGACGTTCGAGGTTTCCTCTGTCTCTGTTATTAACATGAGGACCAAAGGACCAGCTCCCTTCTGAAACACAAAGCAGGAAACTATTAAGAGAACGGTGTGTGTCTGTCTAATAATCCCATCCTGTCCTCTCGAAGATAATGAGACAAGTCAGCACGAAGCTGGGAAGATGAAAGTATGAATCTCATAGTAGCTGGAGAAGATGTCCAAGGACAGCACAAACGGGCAAGTTATTAGTTGAATCATATGTGTTTGCCATTTTAGTAAGTCAAAGACGGTGGCATACGGGCAATATAATATGATCCAAGCCAAGACACCTAGATTTCTTACTAGAAGTGAAGATGCTTCGGGTGGGGGGAGACTTCAGGGCTGTCTCTGTCCTGTTCAGCTCGGGGTCACTCGCACTAACCCAACTCACCCTGGGGCCAGGCCGAGTGCCTCTGGGTCTCTGGACACCTGAGCCCTTTAATATCCACCGTGCCCTTATGCAGGCTGTTTCCTCTGCCCGGAACACCATGCCCCTCTTTCCCTGCCTTCTCAGGCTACAGCTCAGCTCCTGTGTGGAGCCTCCCCTGATGCCCCATTCTAAAGCTAAACCAGTCACCTCCTCACGAATGCTTCCCTTGCACTTAGTGAATTCCCATGCATTCACTATACTTATTATACAGCTGGGGGCCAGGACTTTGCAAGGTTCTCAACAGTCCATGCCCACAGGGAGACACTAGAGTGACGCATACGGTGTTTTTGCTTTAATATAAATAGCTTCTGGTCTGCTGTCCCTTCCTCAAGCTGGGACGTTAACATGCCCTCACCCCCACCTTCCCCAAAAGACATGCTGGCTTAGACTAAAGTTGCCTGGCAAAACCAGGGTTGGGAGTAACCACAACCGTACAACCAGGAAATCATTGTAGAAGTCTGAAAAGAAAAAAGTTGTGGGGGTAATGCTTCTGAAGTTACGTGTTAATGTGCCTCAGATCTTAACTTCTTCCTGCTCTCTCACCTGACAAATGATGGTGACAGACATTGCATATCCACGGGTGTACTTCTGCATTAGCTTCGACTCTGGTGACCCTATGATGTATCATTCAAACCATTCCCTGTGTCCAGCCTGGACCCATTACCTGCAGCTTCTCCCTGGGGGTTTCCATCCTCATCCTTCAGAGTACTTACCCAGGGTGCCAAGTGAAGAAAGAAAAAAAAGGAAAGTTTCTCAGACTTACCCAGTGAGAGATTTTGTTTGCTGGAGTTAGAACCCCAGCTGTCGGGGGCCTACATGTGTAATGTCTTCTGCCCCACTGAGTTTATTCTCTAAAAAACGCCACTTTAGGGGCGCCTGGGTGGCTCAGTCATTAAGCGTCTGCCTTTGGCTCAGGGCGTGATCCTGGCATTCTGGGATCGAGCGCCACATCAGGCTCCTCTGCTGGGAGCCTGCTTCTTCCTCTCCCACTCCCCCTGCTGTGTTCCCTCTCTCGCTGGCTGTCTCTCTCCGTTAAATAAATAAAATCTTAAAAAAAAAAAAAACAACGCCACTTTAGATAATGCTGAGGTGACTCATAGAAGGTGTCAGGTAATTTAGAGTCCTCTGATAGCTCCATTTGAAAACCAGAAGAGCAATGTAATTCTTCCTAGATTACTTGTGACTTTTATTCTGATTTTATCATTTTCATACAATTTTGGCCACAATTTAGTTGCAGAATGGCAGAGGACAGAGACCTGTCAGGGAGGGGGAAGGTAAGATAAAGACCTCAGAGTGGAGAGTAGGAATGGGGAGAGGCTGAGTAGAGGAGGGAAGAGGGGATTTGAAACAGGAGCTCAGAGCTGACAGAGATGCCAACACCAGGGGCACCTGGGTGGTTCAGTCGTTAAGCGTCTGCCTTCGGCTCAGGGTCTGATCCCAGGGTCCTGGGATCGAGCCCCGCATCGGGCTCCATACTCCACTGGGAGCCTGCTTCTTCCTCTCCCACTCCCCCTGGCTGTCTCTCTCTCTGTCAAATGAATAAATAAAATATTTAAAAAAAAGAGAGAGAGAGAGAGAGAGATGCCAACACCAGGGAAAGGATTGACCAGAAAGCTCACCGAGGAGACTGAAGGGCTGGGCTCCACAGCCAGTGATGGGAGAAGAGGGATCTCGAGGTCCCTTCTTCTGTGGAGAAGCCAATAATCATGAGGTGGGTGCTGACAAGTTGGTGGGGGCACAGCGAGGGAAACTGAGAGATCCAGATGGATGGACCTGATTTCTTAATGAATTCGAAGACAAGGTCTTCTCTTGAAAGAGAAAAAAGGGGGTGGTGGGGTTTGAAAAGAGGGGAGGAGAAAACATCTGAACAGCTGTTGGGGAATATGGGAGGAAGCTGACCTGAGATATGGAGTAGTACTGGAAAGAGGTTGAGAACAGTGGGCTCGTGGTGGCAGCAATCCCCGCAGAAACTAATTTTACTCTAGCAGAACTCAGTAGTCGGTAGTAGAGGAGAGAAGGGCACCAAATAGGTTGACCCAGAAATGAGGTTTTGCTTAACAGGTGGCACCAGGATGGGAGGGCACTGGCTGAAGGACTTTTCTGTGAGTGATCGCCTGTGAGTCTGGACTTAGAACAGGGAGGAGGCCTGGGTAACAGTGAAGGGCTGATATGGTTAATATCTTTAATCCAGGAAATATATAAAAAGCTCATATACTTTAATTAGAACACTATGAGTAAGCCTTTCCTTAAAACAATAGAGAAAAATCATGAATAGGAACTACAAATAACCTAACAATTACATGGAGAACGTCCGACTACATCAGGGGTCAAAGAGATGAGAATTTAAATACTGAGGTATCAGTTTTCATCTACTATGGTACCAAAAAAAACCCAATTTCGAAAAATAAAAATACTTCATGCTGATGGATGAAAGGAAAACTACAAGGGTGTAAATTAATATAAATCTTTAAGAAGATAATTCAACAATTTCTAGGAGGCTTAAAATTTTAGAGGCCCCTGGGTGGCTCAGTCGGTTAAGCATCAGACTTGTGATTTCTGCTCAGGTCATGATCTCAGGGTCGTGAGATGGAGCCCTGCATCTGGCTCCTCGCTGAGCCGAGAGTCTGCTTGAGAGTCTCTCCCTCTGCCCCTTCCGCTACTCGTGCATGCACGTGCACACTCTCTCCCGCAAATAAATAAATCTTAAAAAAATATATAAAATTTTTACCCCTTGGGGTGCCTGGGTGGCTCAGTTGGTTAAGTACCTGACTCTTGATCTCAGGGTCATGGGATCGAGCCCAGCATCAGGCTCAGTGCCAGGCATGCTCAGTGTGGAGTCGGCTTGAGACTCCCTCCCCCTCCGCCCCTCCCCCACCGGTACGTGTGCTCTCCTCCTCTAAAATAAATAAATAAAATCTTAAAAAAAATTTTTTTTTTTTACCCTTTGAATTAGTCATTTTACTCCTTGGAATTCATAGTAAGGAAATAATACAAACGAAGAAGACTTTTACACAAACTATTTTTTATAAGTTCATCTGGAAGAATAAGTTTTGAAAAAGAGTAAGAAGAGGAATCTGATTTAACAAATATCAAACTATAAGCTAATGATACTAAAACTGCATGATGTTGGGACAGAAATATCCAGATGGCTCTAGAGAACGGAATTGGCCCAGAAGAGAACCAGATACAGAGGGAATTGGCATATTATAAAGGTGGCATTTAAAATCAATAAGGAAAATATTGGCTTTTTAATGAATGGTGTTGATACAATTGACTATCCAGCTGGAAGCAAAACAAATTACACTCCTAGCTTATGTCATAAACAAATATAATTTATTGATATATGATAATTACAATTGTTTTAAACTTATACCAGTATTAAAAGAATATGTAAGGGAATATTTTTATTATCCTTAAAGTACAGAAAGCCTTTCCATGCATTACAGAAAATCTAAATGGAATAAAGGTAATGAACTATAGATTTGAATAAAAATTAAAACCTTTGTATTACGAAAAACACTTCTTTAAAAAGGATTTTATTTATTTATTGGACGGATAGAAACAGCGAGAGGGAGAACACAAGCAGGGGGAGTGGGAGAGGGAGAAGCAGGCTCTGTGCTGAGCAGGGAGCCCTACGGGGGGGCTCGATCCCAAGACCCCAGGATCATGACCCGAGCCGAAGGCAGTCGCTTCACCGACTGAGCCACCCAGGCGTCCCTGCACATACTTCTCTCACTCTTCGGGTAGCTAACTTGGTTGTAGTAATTACCAGCGCATCGTTCCCTTCTCCCATCACAACTTCTACCAGGAGCAGTTTGTGGCAGAGACAAGGATTGATGTCTTCAGAGACACTTACACGCAGGCTCCCCTAAGAGGCTGGGCGGCGTCAGCACGGGAGCCTCGGCGGCATTCCCTGGCTGCTCCCGCCAGCGCGGCCACACACCACCGCTCACCCTCTGCCTGTAGAGAATAGGGCTCTCTTAGTGGGGAGCGCCTTTGTGGGGCACCAGCCAGCCAAGGGCATGAACTGTGGTAAATGTCACACACACACACACACACACACACACACACACACACACACACACAGAGAGTTGTACAGAATGAGGATAAAGGGTGTCGTCGTTATACAAGGAAAGGGAATACCAGGACCGCGGAGTGGTTTCCTGGCCTCCACCCTCACGAAGCAGCCATGAAAATCCAGCAGTTTTGGGTGATGAGGCTGGGGGCCAGAGGACCAGGCATCGTGAGATGAGGAATGTATGTGGAAATTAAGACCTTCCCCTTTGTTCATGTTTGTAACTGACACTGTTTTCCTGGAGACCTTTTCCCTGAGTCAGTGTCCAGGGACAGGACCCTGTCACCTGGGCTGGTTCACTCTGCATGTGGTCCCACATCAGCAATCCTCAGTCGAGGACTTGTGAAAGCACTGAGATGTGTCAAAAGTCATGGGGAGATGCAGCAATTTATTACTTAACAAGTAGTATTTGAGCGGCAAAGGTCATCCAGGCTGTCCCTTCAAAAACACATTGAACAAAAAATACTTGGGAAAGGAGTTGAGATTACCTACGACCTCGCTCTCTGTAGGTCCTCACATCCCAATAGCTTGTTTTGTGGTCAGATTTATTTATTTATTTTAGATATATATAGAGAGAGGGTGTGTGAATGGGCAGAGGGGCCGAAGGAGAGGGAGAGAGAGAATCTCCAGCAGACTGAGCCCGACGTGGGGCTCAATCCCACGACCCATGAGATCATGAGCTGAGCAGAAACCAGGACTCTGACACTTGACCGACTGAGCCAGCTAGGCGCCCCTCTGGTAGAGTTTGTAAGGAGGAAGGCAGGACAGTTTTGAGTAGAAAGGAAAGGAAAGGAAAGCGCCAGGAATTGCACAGGCCAGGTGCTATCACCTGCCAGGTCTGGGAGACTGTGAAAGTTAGCATCCGAGGCAGGAGGACATTCTTCCGGTTGTTGCTCCCAAAGCTGAACAGTTTTCAAGATAAATAATTGCTTGTTCCTGCAGGGAACTGCGCTCTGCCAGGTTTTCACTGCAAAGCTGGCTCAACAGGGCTGGGCCCCTAGTTTCCCAGAAGCCTGAGGCATCTCAGGTGCATGCACTCCATCCTTGCAACCGCCCCCCTGCTCCTTCCAGCTCACTCCACCTCTCTCCCAGTCCCCAGTGCTCTTGAGCCCACCAGGACTCCAGTGCCACTGACCCAACAACCCCCTTTTCACTAAACCCCACCCCTTGCTATTCTCTCTTCCTTCATTCCCCACCTACACTCCCTGATCTGTGGCTATCCTCCCCTCACTGGCCATGCCCGAGACTCCTTTGCTCCCCTCTCTCCCTTAGCGGTACTCGCTTGGCCAAACCACAAGCCCGGGTCATACCACCTGTCACTGCCCCAGGCCTGCCCTTATGGAGTTGAGCTTGGATGGAGAGAACAGAACTCAAAGGCTGACTGGTCCCAGGAGAAATCTGTGACCACAGATCTCCAGTGGGCCTTTATGCTCTTGGATATGGCCATTCTCCATTCATTCTCCCCATTTCCAGACCACCTTTCCAAAGCCCTCCTCTCTCTTCAATCTTCCAACTTGCCCTCTCCTATCATCGCTCTGAGCTGATAACCAACTTGACTGAGAAACACTGAAGCAATTGGAGGAGAATTTCCCCATAGTTCTCCCACGCCCTCCCAGCCACCAGGGCCTGCAGCCGCCCAGCCTGCCTTCCCTCCCCCTCCCCCCGTCTGAGTCCTGTCCCTGCACATGTGCAGTACAGCACAGCCCCTGGGGGCCCTTCAGCATGCCCTCCAGCCATTCCACCCTTCCCCTCCTCTCCTAAATCACCACTCCCTCTCTCTCCACTACTTATGTCTCCCCCCCTGCCGTCCCTTCACCACCACCACCACCACATCTTTATCTTGTGACCCCCAAATTCCTCTAGGGATCTGCCCATACTCACTGCCTCCAATACCTCTTCCCATATTGGATGAAAGGATGTTGGTCACACACCCATCCCCGCCACTCTTCCCAAACTGCTTCCATGGAGGTGTCCGGTGACCTCCTCCTGCACTGCCAGGGTTCTCTTCCTGTCCTCACTCGACTTTCCACAGAACCAGGTGACCACTGTCTCTGTCTCCTTCTTGATACACTTTCTTCCCTTGGCTTGAGGACACCACTGACTTGCAACTTAGCTCCTCTTGTCTTGATGCTTCCTCTCAGTTTCCTTTGATGGTTCCTCCACTTTTCCCAGATCCTTCATGTGGGCCCTGGGGGCTCAGTCCCCAACCTCCCGTGTAACTATCCTTCCATGTCAGCCTGCCTGCTGAGCTCCAGACTCGGGTTCCCAATGGCCTCCTCCACATTTCCCTTTGAATGCCTGCCAGGCATCTCAAATGTAACCTTAGGAAGGAGATCATTTTATTTCATGCTCTCCTGAAGGCGGATCATTGTGTAAATCATTTCCACTGAATCCAAGGTAGTTCTTAAGAAGTTTTATTTTTCAAAAAGTGTCTTTGGGAGCGCCTGGGTGGCTCAGTCGTTAAGCGTCTGCCTTAGGCTCAGGGTGTGATCCCAGCGTTCTGGGATCGAGCCCCATATCAGGCTCCTCCGCTGGAAGCCTGCTTCTTCCTCTCCCACTCCCCCTGCTTGTGTTCCCTCTCTCACTGGCTGCCTCTATCTCTGTCAAGTGAATAAATAAAATCTTTAAAAAAAAGTGTCTTTGGTGAAGTCTTAGTATCACGCATCAAGTCAGACCTATATTTTGATCACTAAGACATGTTTTGTGTTTTTCTGCATATTGAGTCCTACTCATGAGTTGTGAGAATTTTTTTTTAAAGATTTTATTTATTTATTTGAGAGACAGAGCATGGAGGAGCAGGGGGAGAAGCAGGCTCCCCGTTGAGCAGAGAGCCCAACATGGGGCTCAATCCCGGGACCCCGGGATCATGACCTCAGCTGAAGGCAGATGCTTAACGCACTGAGCCACCCAGGCACCCCGTGTGGAGAATTTTTGAGGCAACCTAAGGAACTAGTAGACACCGTGTGAACCTAATCAAGGATCAACTTCGGAGAGAGACAGGTGTTACTGTTTCCTGGAAGAAATGCCAAAGCTGGTCATGTGATGCCCTCTGAGGGGAAGAGAGTCCACCCAGCAGGACCAGCTGCAGCCAAGAGCTCCACATGCAAATTTTACACATTCCCATGATTCTCTTATCCTTGCACTAACCTAGCACTGGCCCGAGAGCCCGCTGGCATCCTGGACAAGTGGTCTGAGGGCAGGAGGATAGAACACCACAGAGAGAGTCTTGAAGCTGAAAGGTGTCCTACGGTTGTCTGGCCGGCTCAGGGTGTCGAACGTGCGACTCTTGCTCTCAGGATTATAGTTTGGGCCCGACCTTGGGTATGGAGATTACTTAAAAATAAAATCTTATGAAAATAAAAAAAATTAAAAGGCTAGCCCAGTCAGCCTGAGGTCTGAACCAACTTGTGGTCTAACATAGTCAGGTCTTTTGACTTATTGCCATGAAGGAGCCTGCATTCCAGAAGACCCATGGGTCATCCACCAAACAAAGGAAAAGAGTTAGTACAGGATATAGGAGTGAAGCAATGTTTTGATAGGCTCCAAGCAAAGCAGGGCTGTGTGAAAAGGGGTCTACCTCAGGTCTGAACTGCAAAGTGGACCCAGGGTCTGTTACCTTAGAAAGCATATTTGACTCTTGAACATCAGGGCTTGGGGCACTGACCCCCTGCATAGTCAAAAATTCACAGGTAAGTTTTTTTTTTTTTTAAGAATCCATTTATTTATTTGACAGAGAAAGACACAGCCAGCAAGAGAGGGAACACAAGCAGGGGGAGTGGGAGAGGAAGAAGCAGGCTCCCAGCGGAGGAGCCAGATGCAGGGCTCGATCCCAGGACTCCGGGAACACGCCCTGAGCCGAAGGCAGACACCTAACGACTGAGCCACTCAGGCGCCCCCAGGTAAGTTTTGAGACCCTAAAAACATAACTATAAATAGCCTACTATTGCCTGGAAGCATTACCGATAACGTAAGCAGTCGATTGACACATATTTTTATGCTATATGAATTATATACTGTATCATTACAATAAAGTAAGCTAGAGAAAAGAAAATATTAAGAAAATCATAAGGAAAGTGCAGGAAATGGCAGAAAAGAAGTCAGGGAGACTTCGATGGTGAAAGGTGCTGTTGATGGTTCTGAGACGTGAGCCATTTACAATTAGTTACTGGAGAGAGGCTTCCAGGACTTTCTCCAAAGCATAAGGACGTACACAGACAGGCTCTAGGAGCAAAGACTGGTTCCTGAGTGAGAGCCAGCCAGAAACTGAAGATCTTAATCCTATAACCACAAGAAAGTGAATTTGGCCAACAGGGTAAAAGGGCTTGGAAGCAAATTCACACCTAGAGCCTCCGGTGATCCTATGATGGGTTCATAAATATTTACAAATACAGTATCGTTATGTCATATCCTTATCCTGACTACCAGACATAATATATTTTTTAAAGTTTTTGAGTATAGTTGACACACAATGTTACGGTAGTTTCAGGTGTACTATATAGTGATTTATCATCTCTGTACTTGGCTATGGCTCTCCACAAATGCAGCTACTACCATCAGCTACCATCCGTCACCATACAACACAACTACAATATCACTGACTATATTCCCTATGCCGTGTTTTTATTCCCATGACTTATTCACTCCATGACTGGACGCCTGTACCATATATAATATTGCATTAACTAAAGGGGTCACCCTCTTTTCTCTGAGGTTTGCAAAAATGCCTCTTCCCAGCTTGGGTGAAGAACCTTCTCCTACAAATGAGGAAATCATAATTTCAAACAGAATATTCAGTCCTCGGTACAGGGAGGTGCCTGCTATATCCACGCACGAGGCCATCTGGTACACCAGGTTCCAGCTGCCAAGCTGAAGGTCTGGCTTGAGTTCCACTGGAAAATAATCACATTACAGGTGGTGTCACGGAGCAAGCAGAACTTCCCACCTCCAGACATCTGGTCGATTCATCAGGCATCCATCTCAAATCCTAGGTTTTATTATGCAAATTCAAGGATCTGATTTCAAATGCCAATGTGTTTTCCAGATGTGCTCCCCCCTAATTTCAAGAATAGCAAATGTTCAAATAAATTTTATATATTGCAAAAAAAAGAAAATCATAAAATACCTTTATAGTACTATATTGTATTTATCAAATTAAAACAAATCTGTATATAAGTAGACGGTGAAGTTCAAACCCATGTAACCCGTGTTTTTCAAGGCCCAAGTGTACAGTTAAGATAGCCGCGGAATGTTGTGTCTAGCACCTGTTAGCTGAAGCCCTGTATCTGAGTTGTATATTGAAGCTGCTTCTGTGTCAGAGTGACTCTGAGGCAAGAAGGGCATATCCATTCTTTCTGATACAATTTTAAACAGCAAAGTTTTTGATAATTGATCCTTTTTCAGAGAACAAGGTTTCTCAGTAGGTGAAAATGCAGAAGTCACTGGAACAAAAGGGTTGTTAAAACACTTCACGGTTGCAATATGTCCTTTGGAGAAACATTTGGCCAGAAATCTGGCAGAAATTTACTTTCTCAGCTCACGTTAATATTTACTTTCTCAAGAACCAGAGCAGGACCTGGGGGATGCAGGGGAGCAGGCGGCAAGTGGCACAAGGCCTTGGTTAAACTATTGCTTTCTTTGCAATTCACTCTGCAGCTCTCTTGCATTTTCATCCTGTGCCTATCCCTCCCCCTTCCGATCTTGAATAGAAAACGGGATATTAATATTCTCTGCCTGACCCCACAATCCTTTCATCCCCAGTAGCTCCGGGCCCCTAGCCTGACGTAGGAAGTGAACATGTCAGCTTGGGGGCTGTAACTGTTTGAGGAAAATAAAAGATCTTCTTTTGAGACTTGGCAAGCAAAGTCTTTTCAAAGCTGTTGACAACCTGTCCTATAAAAGCCACCTTCTCCTCTGACACCTCTGGGATGGTTTGAGCCTATAACCCTGTTCAAGACCCTTTCATATTCACTGCCTAGCAATTAACATTTCATGTACTTGTTTAATATGCTTGTTATTTCAAGCAAGTTGTAATATTTTTGAGAGAAGGAATGTTGCCATAAATACGTGTGTGCACTTAATATGTATAAACAATCTCGTGGTCTTTCTCAGGAGCCCTCGGTGGTGCTGGGCACAGAAGAATCAGCAAATGCCTCCTGCCCAGGCTGGTGCGGGCAGCGCCAAGACAAGATCCCTTAGCCAGAGTGCAGAGCCGAAGCTGTATATTGTGCCAGATGCTACCCTCTTGGCCTGTGAATTTTTAACTCTTAAAAAATGAAAATAGGGAAGGGTAGTGAATTTTAAAAGCCAAGCAAGTCTGGGTAATTAATTTTCAAATGAGCACGAGTGACCACCCTAGAGGCTTTCAGGATGAGACACCCCCAAAATGCCACTTTGGCATAAAGATTATTTTGAGTTAAAAGTAGTAAAAAGCCAGCAGGTGCAGGAAAGTCTCCCTGCCTCCCCCATAACTGCCCAAATTTACTTTGGAAGGGAGAGCCTGCATTGGGAAGAGACATATTAATAGAGACCCCTCTTTACCAAAGGAACTCCGTGGCTTTTGATAGAACAATCCTGTTTTTCCAAACATCTCCTTTCACCTTTCACCTTCTCTCTTTTCTCACCTTTGTGTCCTCAGGCCCTTAGCTCTGTCCTGAGCTCACACGAGCTTCCTGCTGCCTCATTATCTTCAGAGCCTCATGTCTGTGTGGATTCCCCATACATGCGCACCTTAAATTTCATTTTCTCCTATTAGGCTGTCTCATGTCAATTTGGTTCCAAGTCCAGCTGGAAAGACCAGAGGGCAGAGGAAGGTCTTCCTCCCTGACAATGCCCTACCTCGTCAGTCGTGAGGAGGTCAGATGCTATGGCCGGGAGGATTAGGATCCGACTGATCCCCTTTTGTGTCCTTCTTCGTTTCCTCTGCCTCCTTCTTTGCCTTCTCTTCCTCTTCTGCTTATTCCTTTCTGCTTCATCTACTTCCTCTTCTCTTCTCTCTTCTATTTTTCTCCCACACCTTTGTGGAAATGGCACAGTGTTTCCCAGACTCACTGCCCAGCGGCGGGGTCCCTTCATAACACCCCCACCCTGCTTCCTGGGCCAGGGACGGGCGCCGCCTGCCCACGCGGGTACGCTCCGACAGGGGCCTCTGAAAGCACGGTGTGCGCGGCACCCGGTCGCTGGAGTTAATACAAAGCAGCCGTGATATCACAGTTTACAAAGGGCGTCATTACAAAGCTACAGGAAGAGGCAGACTTATCTCACCAACAACATAAGCCTCATTTGCTTATTATCCAGCTTGTTTGTTTGTTTGAGATTTAAAAAAATAGGAGAGGGGTACAGATTACGCAGCTAGGAAGTCCGTGGATGTAGGTAACACACATGCCCATCACGTCTTAGAGAGAAAAGTGAAGAGCACGGAGTCCGCTTGTGTTTCTCTCTCCCTCTTCCTTTGTCCCTCCCCCCAGATAAATAGGTAGGTAGGTAGGTAGGTAGGTAGATAAACAAACAAACAAACAAAATTTAAAAAAATAATTTAAAAATTTCTTTTTAATTTTTAAAAATTAAAATTTTAAATCATTAAAATTCTTTTTTAAAAAAGAATAAAATACTTAGAAACAAACTTAAGCGGAGAGGCAAAACACATAGAAATTACAAAATGGTACTGAAAGAAAATAAAGACAACATAAATAAAAGGAAAGACATCCAGTGTTCATGGATTGGAAGATGTTACTACTACCCGAAGAGATCTACAGTATCTGTGCAATCCCCATCAAAATCCCAGTGATGTTTTTTTACAGAAATTTTTAAAAAATCCATCCCAAATTCTGTTGGAATCTCAAGGGGCCCTGAATAGCCAAAACGATCTTAACAAAGAACAAAGTTGGAGTTCTCACACTTCCTGATTTCAAAACTTGCTACAAAGCTAAGGTGGTCAAAATAGTGTGGTATTGGCATAAAGATAAACATACAGACCAATGGAATGCAGTAGAAAGCCCAGAAATAAAACACTGCGTATACGGTCGAATGATTTTTTTTAAGATTTTACTTACTTATTGAGAGGGAGAGAGAGACAGAGAACTCGCGTGCATGTGCACACAAGCGGGGCGGAGGGAGAGAAGCAGACTCCCCGCTGAGCACGGAGACTGATGCAGGGCTCTGTCCCACAACACTAAGATCACGACCTGAGCTGAAATCAAGAGTGGTGCTTAACCGACTGAACCACCCAGGCACCCCATGGTCAAATGATTTTTGATGAAGGTACTAAAACCATTCAAAGGAGAAAAGATGGTCTTTTCAACAAATGGTGCTTGGAAAACTACATAGCCACATGCAAAAGAAAGAAGGTAGACCTTTACCTTATACTATACACAAAAATTAACTCAAAATGAATCAAAGACTTAGAGATATAACTATAAAACTCCTAGAAGAAAAGACAGGAGGAAAGCTTCCTGACATCAGATTTGGCCATGATTTCTTGGATATGACACCAAAAGCACAGGCAATAAAAGAAAAGAATAGATACATTGGACTACATCAATATTACAAACTTTTTTGCACTTCTAACTTTTTGATTATATATTTTGCTGTCAAAACAAAGGGTTTGAGGGCTGTTTGCTCTGATAGTGGGGTCATGTGGGTGGCTTTTATGTCCATCGCAAACACATGCCTCCCTCTGCAGAAGAAGAGTAAATTGTACAACCACTTATACACAGATGGCATGATCTCCTTCTTCAACATTTCTCTCTCAGATTTTCAGGCAAGCTTTTAATTTTTTTACTTAATAATAAACCAACCTTATGACTGACACTATAATAAAAGGCAAATACCTTAAATCACTCCTGCAATGTATTAGCCAAATAGCATTTGATCAAAAACATAAATGGAAGTTGATGATCCAAGGCCTTCATGTGGGGAAATTATTTTTCCAGACATTATCCAATAGTCTAGACAAAATTTAATTTTCCTAAAAAGTAGTCAATTTACAAGGTGTAGTTAAAATAGTGATGATTAATATTACTGTTTTTAATGGCCAAGTACATTTTTCCATGTTCCAAATACAGATCTCCATGTTCTCCTAGTTCATTCTTAACCTCCCAGCCTCCCCCATCTCATTTAAACAAAAGAACAAATAAAAAAGGTTATGATTTTGCTTTTATTATCTAGGTTAGGCAAATTGTTTCCCAATTCTCCATTGTTAAAAAACAAAATTCAACCAAGTAAATTTGAAGATCTAATTGGTTTTATTAAAATGAGTCAAGAATCAGACAGCATCCCATTTAGCAAATACAGGGGGGCGCCAAGGAACTGTACAAAATGGAAGGTTTTTAAAAGCAGAGAAGGATGTAAAAAAGGAATGTATTACCAAGGAAGCATTGCTTTAGGCATGTCACCCTCCTGAGGGGAATCAGAGGGGTGAGCTAGGAAATTACATCCTAGTATCTACCAGAAAATTCAGTTTGGCTGGTTAAAGTTTACATTCAGGTAGGGCTGGGGGTGGTTAAAACTGCAGTTAGATTAGGTATTGAGGCTGTTTTGTGACATGGGGCCTTAACATGAGTGACACAATTTGGGGACTGTGGTTTTCTTTTTAACACCATCCAGTTTTAATTCTATCAAAGAAACATGATCACAATCCCCTTAAAAGCCCATCCCAAGTAGTCATTTTTCTATCATGAACTTATCAATTACCCAGTCATCTCAAGGGTTAATCAGCACAAACTTCTTTGACTCATTCTCATTTGCATTTAATGAAAAGTCACGCTATTCAGTTTCTGAACATTGATATGAGCTGGGACCAGGCTGCACTGACGTTCATGGATGGTGCAATTGGTTGGCCCTGAAAGACCTCTAAGCTCCAATGGGAAGGCAGATAAGAGCAGGTGATATGCCCGGACAGCCTGTACCGTGGAGCAGGTGGGTCAACAGACTGTATACATGGAAGGTTCTGTGTTAAAGTACAATCAGGTCCCCAGGGGAGATTTTCTTCCTCTGACCCTTTCAGTTGAGGCCCCAATGCTTCAAATAGAATGTAAGATTTAACAGAACAAAATAGGCCAATCACCACCTGGGTTCAAAACCACATGGATTAAAGACAGAAAGGACTTGTACTTGAGAAACTCAGGGAGAAACCACTGAACATCCGAGATGAATCTGCCCTCACCAAGAGGGGAGAGGTAGAGAGAAAGAGCCCAGGCTGACATGAGGCTCCTGTAGACAGCTCCGCCTTGGCCAACGCAAGGTTAGAAAAATCAGCGGATAAATTTAATATACAACTGTGGTTATGTTATGCTTAATCAAATTGAAGCTTTGGAATATTTCTTTCTCAAATCCATTCCTTTTTTGTTTCTTAAATACATTAATCTGACATTTTGTGAAAACATTAAATCTGAACATTAGCCTGTCCACCCAAGATAAATATCTGATATTAAAGGAGTCTCTTTAATTCAAATGATGCCTTGTGATATCTCTGCCCCGAGCAGTGGGACCCCCATGACTAATGCCGTCTAAACCATCTATTTCAATGCATTTGTCGATACATCGTGTTGGCAAAAAGGTGTCAGTGTTATGTGTTATGTAAGTTGAGCTAGATGTTTTCTTGGCTGGGTTTACTGAGTTTTGTCAGATAGTTAACATTCCAGCCTAACCTCAAATTATTTTCTCTTTAAAGAAATAGAAGCAAAGAAATTGTTTTTCATGTATATACACGAAGCAAGTTACAAAAGTGCAGAATTCATATGTGTAAAACGAGAATCATAATCGGTAAAAAAGAAACACCCTTTCATCAAAAAGCATATGGTAGGGGTGCCTGGGCGGCTCAGTTGGTTAAGTGGCCGACTCTTTTTTTTTTTTAAGATTTTATTTATTTATTCAACAGAGATAGAGACAGCCAGTGAGAGAG
This sequence comes from Ailuropoda melanoleuca, assembly GCF_002007445.2. Lineage (NCBI taxonomy): Eukaryota > Metazoa > Chordata > Mammalia > Carnivora > Ursidae > Ailuropoda > Ailuropoda melanoleuca. The sequence continues at coordinate 34,025,980 of NC_048232.1, read as the reverse complement.
GGAACACAAACAGGGGGAGTGGGAGAGGAAGAAGCAGGCTCATAGCAGAGGAGCCTGATGTGGGGCTCGATCCCATAACGCCGGGATCATGCCCTGAGCCAAAGGCAGACGCTTAACCACTGTGCCACCCAGGTGCCCCAAGTGGCCGACTCTTAATTTTGGCTCAGATCATGATCTTGGGGTCGTGGGATGGAGCCCCAGGTCAGGCTCCACGCTCGGCATGGAGTCTGCTAGTCCCTCTCCCTCTGCTCCTTCTCTCTCTCTCAAATAAACAAATCTTTTTAAAAAGTGTATGGTAAATACCTGATTGCTCAAGATAATTGCACTTAATCCATTTTAGATCACTGGAATCTGTCTTTACTACTTTACATAACCAGTGACCAAGTCCCACTCAATTCTTCCTTTGCAGTGCCTCTAGGATCCAGCCTTTCTCTCCATTTCAAAACAAGATAATCGATTTTTTAAATCTTTTCTATACACTGGAAAATACTATACAAATACAAAATATTACTATTATTCCCACTATGGTCTCCTTACTTTGTCATCTCCCCTTTAGGTCCCTGTACCCTCTGATTCTCCTTTCTCCAGTCTTATCCCTTCTTATTCCCACTAATTTGACATTAAAGACCATAACTATCTTGGATCAAAATATCCCCTCCCTGGGACATAGAAGCTGTGGCACATATGACAAGCAAACAGCTAACAGCTCTGTCACGTAAACGTCCACATATGTTAGTAGACGAAAAACGTCAAGACCCCATTAGATAAAAGAGCACAGAATTCTGTACTGTGGGACAGAAAAGAAATGGGTCTACAGAGACCTCAGGTACCTTTGCTGTAACTTAAAGTTTTTCTATCTTCAAATTGTCTGTTGTAGAACCATGAAAATATGCTCCCTGACCTCCCCCACCCCAATAATACAAAACACAGATCTAAAGTCCCAGTGCAGCTCACTGCAGCAGCACTTACAAACACAGATTTTTTTTTTAAAGATTTATTTTATTTGAGGGGCACCTGGATGGCACAGTCATTGGGCGTCTGCCTTCAGCTCAGGGCGTGATCCCAGCGTTCATGGGATCAAGCCCCACATCAGGCTTCTCCGCTAGGAGCCTGCCTCTTCCTCTCCCATTCCCCCTGCTGTGTTCCCTCTCTTGCTGGCTGTCTCTCTGTCTCTGTCAAATAAATAAATAAAATCTTTTAAAAATTTTATTTTATTTGAGAGAGAGAGAGAGCACGTGCGTGCACGAGCTGGGGAAGGGGCAGAGGGAGAGAGAGAGAGAAAGAATCCTCAAGCAGACTCCCCCCCACCAGCTCTGCACCCCCCCACCCCCGAGTGCAGAGCTCCAATGCAGGCCTTAATCTCAGGACCCTGAGATCATGACCTGAGATGAAATCAAGAGTCAGCTGTTTAACCGACTGAGCCACCCAGGCTCCCCAAACACAAATATTTTTTTTTAAACAGCCTAAATATCCAATTACTAGAAGTTACATGAATTATAAATTATAATACAAGTCATTAAAATGTATAAAGATTATGTAGAGAGACAGTATATTAACTGAAAGAAGGACATTGTTTTGACACTATAATTAAAATATTAGAAGTATGTCTGCATAGTGAAATGTAGAAAAAAATGTAACAGTTTAATTTGTTAGGGTGACTGAACTCTTGTTAGTTGAATTATTATCTTTCTTTTATTTTCATTTGCATGAATGCTGTTGATGCAGTTTTTAAATTTTTTTTAAAGAATTTAGATATTGATTATTTGAAAACAAAGTTGTTACAACTTGGATCCTATTATCCCCTCTGTAACATAGGGATAATAATAATACGCCCTCAGGGGAATGTTGAGACTTAAAATTAGACAATGTTTTTACCAACATTTTGGAAATTGCCCAATATTAGGCAAATGTAAAGTCACATAAAAAGCTAATGAGATTGGGTACCTGGGTGACTCAGTCGGTTAAGCGTCTGCCTTTGGCTTAGGTTATGATCCCAGGGTCCTGGTATCAAGTCCCACATCTGGTTCCCTGCTCAGCAGGGAGTCTGCTTTTCCCTCTCCCTGTGCCCCTCCTCCCGGTTCACGCTCGCTCTCCCTCTCTCTCTTTCTCCCTCTCAAATAAAAAAATAAAATCTTTAAAAGAAAAAGCTAGTGAGAGAGATTAAATCACACCTTAAATGTCTTATAATTTTATGTCAATTATAACACAATAAAGCTTTAAAAAGAAGCTAGTGGGATATAAATATGAGAGAATGAAACTAACATTCATTGACTACCTACTACATGCCACTGTACGAGGATCTCTCTACATTCATGCACACACACACACACACACAATCTCATTTAATCTTCAAGCAGTTCCTGCCCCCATAGGTCCCACCTTTTCCATCACCTGATCTCCCAATAGGGTTCCCCAGCATGAACATTCTCTTAAGGACAGTCTTGCCCGCACACGCCCCTGCATGAGGCTGCTCATGCACTTTGACTCACATTGTCCAATCTGACAAGTACTTATTGAATAGTTACCAAGACAAACGCTACAAATGCATAGAAGATTGAGTCCTTTATCTAAAGAGCTGCCAGTATCTGGGTACCTGGCTGGCTAAGTTGGTAGAGCACACAACGCTGGATCTCAGGATCAGGAGTTCGAGCCCCATGTTGGGCAGTAGACCCTACTTAAAAAAAATAAACTAAAACGTTATCAATCTCATTGGAGAAAATAGGTAAGCTTTAAAGAACTAGCTTACTCAAGGGAGAAAAGTTATGTGCAACTTGGAACATATAATTTATTATTCAAATCAAGTCATTTTTGAGACTATGAAGAGAGGTATTAATAATTATGCTGAGGCAGTAGGAGTAAAAACTGGGCAAAACAGGACACATAGACTCCCAGAAGGAGATTAGATCTGGGTAACCCTTTGTTTGCTGAGCACCATGAGAGACATGGGTGCACACCTGGAATAGGAAATAGGACCAAGTTAAATCAATCCACGTGATGGAGAATTTGATGTTCCCAGGGGGAAATCCCCAGAGCAATGGGAAGAAGTCAGGAAGCTGGGTGCAGGTGGAAGAGCACCAGAGAGAGAAGACCCCGTGATAAAGTTAAAAGAGAAGACATTCGGCGGATCAAACCACTAATGGATTTTAAGGTGCTTTCTTTGAAGTCGGTGAACACCTTCTAGATTCTCTCTACAAAATCTTCAGTAAGACCCACGCTGCCCGTTACTATTCTTTTGTAAATGGATTCTCTAGGGGGAAGTTGGAGAGATTCTGAGTTCTGCTTTTGTGTTTATGTGGGGCAAAAACCGACGTGGCTACCTGAGCGAGAGCACAAGAGACTGCCACATCAGGGTTAATCAACAAAAACAACTCCTTGATGTAGCCTATATACTAAACACTAGAGGCTTTATATGCATTGTCTTTTTTTTTTCAAGATTTTTTTAATTTATTTGACAGAGAGAATACAAACAAGGGGAACAGCAGAGCAAGACGGAGAAACAGGCTCCCTGCTGAGGAGGGAGCCCAGTGCGGGTCTTGATCCCAGGATCCTGAGATCATGACCTGAGCCAAAGGCAGGCACTTAACCGCCTGAGCCACCTAGGCGCCCCTGCATTTTCACTCATCTTTTAAACAAGCTTCAATCCTTGTGCAGTGTGAAAGTGTGCAGTATACACTGAGTCTCCTTGCGTCCGTGACCTCACTGCTGGGCTCGAAGGAGTTCATTTGTGTTACATGGATGCCAGTTTGGAAAATAAAAGCTAAAGGAATAAAAAAAAAAAAAGTTTAGGGGACATCACATTTCCTTGGGTCTAAACTAAAGAGACCTCAGCTCTGGGCAACTTTGTTACATAATCACATTAGAAGTTTTTTATGGCACTATTTTCTATTCATTTTGAGCCTCTGTGCCCTCGGTGTTCCACATAAAACCACTGTCTTCTTACCACTTCCACCCACACCAAAAACCTGCAGCATTGCTCAATGAACAACACTTCGTATCTGTAAAGCTCTGAAGTGTCTGTCTCTGCTGTTTCATTCCATGAATATTTATTAAGCAACTATTATGTTCAAGGCACAACGTCTTCTGACGTCCCCCGCAGCCCCCTTGAGACCCACTGCAAGAAATAAACAAAGGCGCTGTTACAAATGTACACCCCGACACTGAGTAATGACGGGCGACGGTGCACCCAGCGTTACCTCAACTTCTGCTTCCAAAGTGATTACACCCTGAACTTCCTGCATCCCGGCTGTCCCTGTGCCTTTTAAACTTTTTAAAACTTGGGCTGTCAGCATGATACAAGCCATCTAGAAACAGCATTTAAAAGTCAAGTTGTTAAAGTTTAGGAAAACTTTGTTGTTCTTGGTATGTTCTCATTTCAGCTTCTATGGCCAATGAGAAGTGACTACAATAGGTGAGAAGTAAAATGTGTCCTTAGACCAGCAGACCTGAAGAACTTGACCACAATAACAAATTGCATGGCTCTTCCTCATCAAACTAAACTGCATAATAATAGAAGTTCAGTTTCCAACTCAATGAGGAAGTTTATGGAGTTGGTTCAATGTAGAGAAGAGGGCTGGCGTGAGGTGGGGGAGCCTGGGGACACACAGAGGATGGAGGCCTCCTCAGAAGAGACTTAGGAAGGTGTGGTGTTAAGAAGTCTCAAGAACTGGTCAAGAGGCAAATACTATAGTGAGGTCAGTCAATGTCGGAGCTAACCAGCATCCATTAACTTTTTTATCTGGAAGTTACAGGAGTTGGCAAAGAAAAAAGCTAGGTTGGGGGTGCCTGGGTGGCTCAGGTCATGATCCTGGAGTCCCAGAATCCAGTCCGGGATGGAATACCGCATCAAGTCCCACATCGAGTCCCATATTGAGTCCGGCATGGGGCTCCCTGCTCAGCAGGGAGTCTGCTTCTCCCCCTGACCCTCCCCCCTCTTGTGCTCTCTCTCTCTCTCATTCTCTCTCTCTCAAATAAATAAATAAAATCTTTAAAAAATAATAAAAGAGCTAGGTTGCACCAGATTGAGGAGAGCACAAGGGTAAAGAAGTGGAGAGTGGGGGTGCCTGGGTGGCTCACTTGGTTAAATGTCTGCCTTCGGCTCATGTCCGGATCCCAGGGTACTGGGGTTGAGCCCTGAGTACGGCTCCCTGATCGGTGGGGAGCCTGCTTTTCCCTCTCCCCCGCTCACCACTGGTGCTCTTTCTTGCTCTCAAATAAATAAAAAATCCTTTTAAAAAAAGAATAAAATTAAGGAGGGCACGTATTGCATGGTGCACTGGGTGTTAAACGCAAGTAATGAATATGGAACTTTCATCGAAAACTAGGGATGTACTGTATGGTGACTAACATTATATAATAATAATAAATTTAAAAAAAGAATAAAATGGGGTCATCAAAAATATTTATTAAAAAAAAAGTGGAGAGTGGAATATAAACTGCTCTTTTTGAAGAATTTGAATTCAAAGGGAAGAGCAAGACAGGGCAATATCTAGGAAGAGATGCTAGGATGAGAGGAAGTCTTTTCAAGATGGCAGATGGAAGTGTTCTCTAGGCTTGAGGAAAGAGCCTATGGACAGAAGAGGTTGAGGACACAGGCTAGGGAAAGAGTAACTATGGCAGTAAGATGCAGGAAGGGATTGGATTCCGAACGGGGGAAGGAATTAGCCTTACAAGAGGAGGAACCCTTATTTCATAAAACTCCAGGGAAGGAAATTATGTTGGTCTGTGGGAAACACAGGAAATGGAGGGTTTCCTCATTTGGTATCTTCAATTTTTGGGATAACTGGTAGATTGGGGTTGGAGCATTGAGAATAATGGTGAATGTTTAAATGAATCCCTGGGGAAATGGGAGACAGCTGGTGGGGGAGTAGACAATGCCACAGTAAGCTAGCTGAGTGTAAGACCGCAGTCTCAATATTACAGTAGCAGGACGGGTCATATGTCTGTCCTCTCCTGGGAAGAAGGTGAAGGCAGGAGCAGGTTGATAGATTAGAGGGAGTGAAGGAAAGGGTCAAGGGACCTGCAGAGTACAAGAAGCCAGAGAACAGGGATTTGGGAGGACAAAATTGAGAGACCTGGAAATATCATGTAAAAGAAAGAAACAAACAAAAGCTTCAGAGAAGGAACGCCTCTGAGTGTTAAAAGTCCAGACTGAGTTAATGACCTGCGGCTGCCTTTAGCAGAAATAGTCACTAAAGTTGGAGAGACCAAGAAAGTGAGGGGGCGCTTGGGTGGCTCCGTCAGTTAAGCAACTGACACTTGATTTTGGCTCAGGTCATGATCTCAGTGTTGTGAGATCGAGCCCCATGTCAGCGTCTGCACTGAGCATGGAGTCTGCTTGGGATTCTCTCTCTCCCTCTGCTCCTCTCCCCCTTTCTCTCTCTCCCTTTCTCAAAAAAAATGGGGGGGGGAGTGTGAAACTAGGTTATCATATCATCATCACGGGCACTGAAGACACTTAGACTGATGGCAGAACTGTGATGGAGAAGACCATAAGCCAGATGAAAAAACATGATGGATATGGAGGGCATTTGGTTTTTGACTACCCAGCTTCTAATGCTTCCTCTTTAAATATAGCACCTGGAGGGGCACGTGGCTGGCTCAGTCAGTAGAGCATGCAACTCTTGATCTCGGGGTTGTGAGTCTGAGCCCCATGTTCGGTGTAGATTACTTAAAAAAATAAAATCTTTAAAAATAATAATAAATGAACAAATATCGCATCTTGACTTCTCTTTGGGGAATCACCTCTCATGGTCTGCAGGCTAGATGGGTGTGTATATCCCAGCACCTTGCCCTCCTCTAGCCAAGGGATGGGCATAGTACCATAGTTTAGACCAGTCAAAATCTCTGTCTCTCTCTCGACTTCGAGGAGTATAGGGCAGTACAAACACAAAGGATGATTAGGACACATTTATTTCAGAGTGGCGCCCTCACAAACCTGGCAAGGAGTTCTTGCCACTGAGACTCTCCGAGCCTGGCTCTCTAGCCTTGAGTTCTATACCCCACCCTGAAAAATTCTTCCCATAAATCGTCTTTTTGCATGAGTTAACCAAAGGTAGTTTCTGTTGCTTACATGGAGAGAACCCTTACTAGGACAGTAGTAAGGTGACTCTACATCTCGGGTAGCCTGGGGCTGTCCTAGCTCGTGCCTGTGGCCACAGTGTCACATCTGATTTAACATTTATCCTGGGTTTTTCCTTTTCTATTTATCATTATTATTATTATTATTAAAATAAATGCACATGGCTTTGGAAGAGTTCACTTTGTATTTATGCCTTCTGCCATGCTTGTCTAGCAGCACTGAAGAGAATTCTCACTTTACCGGAGTTAAATCTACCAGAAACCCAGAATTAAGGCATCTCTCTTTTCTCAAATCTTCTCAGGGTGGTTCAAAGATAAAACAACACGCAAAGTGTGCTTGGACACGAGCAGATGAGAACAGCCACCTCCTTCTGGTCTCAGATGGTAAGGGGAGAAGTATTCCAGACTGCTGCCCCTGTTGGTCTCTTGGTGAATAAACTAGCNCTTTGTTACATAATCACATTAGAAGTTTTTTATGGCACTATTTTCTATTCATTTTGAGCCTCTGTGCCCTCGGTGTTCCACATAAAACCACTGTCTTCTTACCACTTCCACCCACACCAAAAACCTGCAGCATTGCTCAATGAACAACACTTCGTATCTGTAAAGCTCTGAAGTGTCTGTCTCTGCTGTTTCATTCCATGAATATTTATTAAGCAACTATTATGTTCAAGGCACAACGTCTTCTGACGTCCCCCGCAGCCCCCTTGAGACCCACTGCAAGAAATAAACAAAGGCGCTGTTACAAATGTACACCCCGACACTGAGTAATGACGGGCGACGGTGCACCCAGCGTTACCTCAACTTCTGCTTCCAAAGTGATTACACCCTGAACTTCCTGCATCCCGGCTGTCCCTGTGCCTTTTAAACTTTTTAAAACTTGGGCTGTCAGCATGATACAAGCCATCTAGAAACAGCATTTAAAAGTCAAGTTGTTAAAGTTTAGGAAAACTTTGTTGTTCTTGGTATGTTCTCATTTCAGCTTCTATGGCCAATGAGAAGTGACTACAATAGGTGAGAAGTAAAATGTGTCCTTAGACCAGCAGACCTGAAGAACTTGACCACAATAACAAATTGCATGGCTCTTCCTCATCAAACTAAACTGCATAATAATAGAAGTTCAGTTTCCAACTCAATGAGGAAGTTTATGGAGTTGGTTCAATGTAGAGAAGAGGGCTGGCGTGAGGTGGGGGAGCCTGGGGACACACAGAGGATGGAGGCCTCCTCAGAAGAGACTTAGGAAGGTGTGGTGTTAAGAAGTCTCAAGAACTGGTCAAGAGGCAAATACTATAGTGAGGTCAGTCAATGTCGGAGCTAACCAGCATCCATTAACTTTTTTATCTGGAAGTTACAGGAGTTGGCAAAGAAAAAAGCTAGGTTGGGGGTGCCTGGGTGGCTCAGGTCATGATCCTGGAGTCCCAGAATCCAGTCCGGGATGGAATACCGCATCAAGTCCCACATCGAGTCCCATATTGAGTCCGGCATGGGGCTCCCTGCTCAGCAGGGAGTCTGCTTCTCCCCCTGACCCTCCCCCCTCTTGTGCTCTCTCTCTCTCTCATTCTCTCTCTCTCAAATAAATAAATAAAATCTTTAAAAAATAATAAAAGAGCTAGGTTGCACCAGATTGAGGAGAGCACAAGGGTAAAGAAGTGGAGAGTGGGGGTGCCTGGGTGGCTCACTTGGTTAAATGTCTGCCTTCGGCTCATGTCCGGATCCCAGGGTACTGGGGTTGAGCCCTGAGTACGGCTCCCTGATCGGTGGGGAGCCTGCTTTTCCCTCTCCCCCGCTCACCACTGGTGCTCTTTCTTGCTCTCAAATAAATAAAAAATCCTTTTAAAAAAAGAATAAAATTAAGGAGGGCACGTATTGCATGGTGCACTGGGTGTTAAACGCAAGTAATGAATATGGAACTTTCATCGAAAACTAGGGATGTACTGTATGGTGACTAACATTATATAATAATAATAAATTTAAAAAAAGAATAAAATGGGGTCATCAAAAATATTTATTAAAAAAAAAGTGGAGAGTGGAATATAAACTGCTCTTTTTGAAGAATTTGAATTCAAAGGGAAGAGCAAGACAGGGCAATATCTAGGAAGAGATGCTAGGATGAGAGGAAGTCTTTTCAAGATGGCAGATGGAAGTGTTCTCTAGGCTTGAGGAAAGAGCCTATGGACAGAAGAGGTTGAGGACACAGGCTAGGGAAAGAGTAACTATGGCAGTAAGATGCAGGAAGGGATTGGATTCCGAACGGGGGAAGGAATTAGCCTTACAAGAGGAGGAACCCTTATTTCATAAAACTCCAGGGAAGGAAATTATGTTGGTCTGTGGGAAACACAGGAAATGGAGGGTTTCCTCATTTGGTATCTTCAATTTTTGGGATAACTGGTAGATTGGGGTTGGAGCATTGAGAATAATGGTGAATGTTTAAATGAATCCCTGGGGAAATGGGAGACAGCTGGTGGGGGAGTAGACAATGCCACAGTAAGCTAGCTGAGTGTAAGACCGCAGTCTCAATATTACAGTAGCAGGACGGGTCATATGTCTGTCCTCTCCTGGGAAGAAGGTGAAGGCAGGAGCAGGTTGATAGATTAGAGGGAGTGAAGGAAAGGGTCAAGGGACCTGCAGAGTACAAGAAGCCAGAGAACAGGGATTTGGGAGGACAAAATTGAGAGACCTGGAAATATCATGTAAAAGAAAGAAACAAACAAAAGCTTCAGAGAAGGAACGCCTCTGAGTGTTAAAAGTCCAGACTGAGTTAATGACCTGCGGCTGCCTTTAGCAGAAATAGTCACTAAAGTTGGAGAGACCAAGAAAGTGAGGGGGCGCTTGGGTGGCTCCGTCAGTTAAGCAACTGACACTTGATTTTGGCTCAGGTCATGATCTCAGTGTTGTGAGATCGAGCCCCATGTCAGCGTCTGCACTGAGCATGGAGTCTGCTTGGGATTCTCTCTCTCCCTCTGCTCCTCTCCCCCTTTCTCTCTCTCCCTTTCTCAAAAAAAATGGGGGGGGGAGTGTGAAACTAGGTTATCATATCATCATCACGGGCACTGAAGACACTTAGACTGATGGCAGAACTGTGATGGAGAAGACCATAAGCCAGATGAAAAAACATGATGGATATGGAGGGCATTTGGTTTTTGACTACCCAGCTTCTAATGCTTCCTCTTTAAATATAGCACCTGGAGGGGCACGTGGCTGGCTCAGTCAGTAGAGCACGCAACTCTTGATCTCGGGGTTGTGAGTCTGAGCCCCATGTTCGGTGTAGATTACTTAAAAAAATAAAATCTTTAAAAATAATAATAAATGAACAAATATCGCATCTTGACTTCTCTTTGGGGAATCACCTCTCATGGTCTGCAGGCTAGATGGGTGTGTATATCCCAGCACCTTGCCCTCCTCTAGCCAAGGGATGGGCATAGTACCATAGTTTAGACCAGTCAAAATCTCTGTCTCTCTCTCGACTTCGAGGAGTATAGGGCAGTACAAACACAAAGGATGATTAGGACACATTTATTTCAGAGTGGCGCCCTCACAAACCTGGCAAGGAGTTCTTGCCACTGAGACTCTCCGAGCCTGGCTCTCTAGCCTTGAGTTCTATACCCCACCCTGAAAAATTCTTCCCATAAATCGTCTTTTTGCATGAGTTAACCAAAGGTAGTTTCTGTTGCTTACATGGAGAGAACCCTTACTAGGACAGTAGTAAGGTGACTCTACATCTCGGGTAGCCTGGGGCTGTCCTAGCTCGTGCCTGTGGCCACAGTGTCACATCTGATTTAACATTTATCCTGGGTTTTTCCTTTTCTATTTATCATTATTATTATTATTATTAAAATAAATGCACATGGCTTTGGAAGAGTTCACTTTGTATTTATGCCTTCTGCCATGCTTGTCTAGCAGCACTGAAGAGAATTCTCACTTTACCGGAGTTAAATCTACCAGAAACCCAGAATTAAGGCATCTCTCTTTTCTCAAATCTTCTCAGGGTGGTTCAAAGATAAAACAACACGCAAAGTGTGCTTGGACACGAGCAGATGAGAACAGCCACCTCCTTCTGGTCTCAGATGGTAAGGGGAGAAGTATTCCAGACTGCTGCCCCTGTTGGTCTCTTGGTGAATAAACTAGCCAGTGGTGCCGTGGTCTGTGCTGAGGCCTGTGAGGTGCACAAAGCCCTGAGCTAAAAATCTTTGGGGTCAGTGAGAAATTATAGGTTACATGTGCATGAATTCTGCCCAGGAACGAGACCGCGTGCTACTGCTGGAGTCTGGATGTTCTGTTCACAGTGATTTTGTATGGTACAAATCGACAATGATTTATTTATTTTATTGTTTGATCATGGTTTCCTATTTTAAATAGACCTTTGGCAGCAATGAGCCTAAAAGTGCATATTTAACTTGAAATTAAGTAACAAATTTCCATTTCTTTAAAAAGTTAAGGTAACTGGCAACTATTTGTTGACACCTAGAGGCCTTACTAATACCACTGACCAACCCAGGAAGGTAAAGAACCATCTGTATCTACTTCCAAAGTTAGCCATTACTGGGGCACCTGGCTGGCTCAGTGGCTAGAGCATGCCACTCTTGATCTCGGGGTCGTGAGTTTGAGCCTCACATTGGGTGTAGAGATTACTGTAAAAAAATCTTTTTTTAAAAGAAAGTTAGCCATTATTTTATGAAGACTGTACCCAAAGACAAAGACTTAACACCTGCAACTGCAGACGACACATTTCCATATCCCTCTGTGAAGAATCACTTTGCATTTTGAACAAATGACAGTTTTGATTCCCAGTTTTCTCGTCCACATGTGATAAGTGAAGCCAAAGCTGTTGATGTGTCGACTCATTAGCAGAAGAATTTCACAAATGGCTAATAATGTCATTTTATGTCAGTATTATGTGGTTCAAGTAGAAAATGAATTAATTAAATCATGCTTTTTTTTATCCAATTATTAAAATGAAAGTAAAGTTTTTGAAGTTAATTCTGTCAAATATGAAAACATGCAACATTGTAAACGGAACTGTAAATTGAGCTTAAAAGTTCAACATTAAAGATAAAGTTATTCTTTTTGTCAGTAATAATTACAAGTACAAAAGTTGATAGAGTCCAGTGTCATAATGAGAACGATGTTTTCACTAAATTAAAAATCCGTGGAGGAGAAATGCCCTTGGCCTTGGTTGTGGCGCACGTATCAGTGATGGCTTCCCAACAAACTGTGATCTCCTACCAATCAAAGTAAAAGTTGTTATCAGTCAACTTTTACAAATATTTTAATTTATATACAGATAACTGAACTACACTGTTGAAATTTGTTGTGACAAAACTGATGTTAAAAGTAAATACTTTGGGGGCGCCTGGGTAGCGCAGTCGTTAAGCGTCTGCCTTAGGCTCAGGGTGTGATCCCGGCGTTGGGGGATCGAGTCCCACATCAGGCTCCTCCACTGGGAGCTTGCTTCTTCCTCTCCCACTCCCCCTGCTGTGTTCCCTCTCTCACTGGCTGTCTCTCTGTCACATAAATAAATAAAATCTTTAAAAAAAAAAAAAAGGTAACTACTTTGTTCTAGTAATTCAATTACAGAGTATTTTACCTGGATACAAAGGATACAAAACCACTAATTCAAAAAGATATATTCACCCCTATGTTTATTGCAGCCTTATTTACAACAGCCGAATTATGGAAGCAGCCCAAATGTCCATCAGTAGATGAATGGATAAAGATGTGGTATAATGTACAATGGAATATTACTCAGCCATTAAAAACCACCAATGAAATCTTGCCATTTACAACAACATAGATGGAGCTAGAGAGTATAATGCTGAGTGAAACAGTCAGAGAGAGACAAATACCATATGGTTTCACTCGTATGTGGAATTTAAGAAATAAAACAAAGGGGGAAAAGGCAAACCAAAAAGCAGACTCTTAACTACAGAGAATAATGGTTCTCAGAGGGGAGGTGGGTGGGGGGATGGAAGAAATAGGTGAAGGGGATTAAGAGTACACTTAGCACGCTAGTACTGAGTAAGGTATAGAATTGAATCACTATATTGTACACCTGAAACTAATAGAACACTGTATGTTTACTATGCTGGAATTAAAAATTTTAAAAATAAAATAATTTTAAAAAGAAGAAGAAATGCATGCTTTGTGTAAAACTTAACCATATAGTAGGCCATGAAGCAAGTCTCAATAAATATCAAAGTCCTTTGCTGATAGTTCTCTCACCAAAAGATATTCTACAAACCAATAACCAAATGGTTGCTAGAAAATCCTCGTGAGTTTGAATACACACTGATGAAAATGAAGAAACTTCTCCCATGTACAACACTACAGGCAAACTGTGTAAGCACACCCACCACTCTGCACTTGTCCCTGCCCTTCCTTGACAAGAGTTTAAGACAAACAGCTTATCTTGAAAGTCAAAGACAGAGATTTAATATGCATTGCCATGTTAAGATGTGTTCTTTTCAACTGATGTGTTGGTGCCCGAAAACTGTTTACATTCGCCCATTCCACAAATATTTACTGTGTTTGTATTTGGCTAAACCCAGGGCCAAGTACCCTGTGTGCCTGGTACCTGGTACCTCTCTGGAATGGTATAATCTACTGTGAGAGAGAAGTCTGTGAATAGAAAACAGCAAGCCACTCAGGAATAGCAACAGTGTTGACCACATGCACAGGAATCCCTAGGAGGGAGAGGTCACTTGGGCAGGTCATTCCAGAGGGTAAGGGTAGCATGTACTAACGCACAGGATTTGGAATATTATTTAAAACCATAATCCAACTCCAAACCCTTATTTAACTTAGATGTAAGGAGACAACTGAACCAGCGGTATTCTTCCATTTTTTATTCCTTCCCTCAACAAATCTCTACGGGAACTCCAGGGGAAACTGAAGTCTTCGAAATTGTACAGGCTAGAGGAAGAGATAGCTACGTCACTCTACACTCTCATTACAGTGCGATAAATGCTGGGACAGCAGTACATCTGACGTCTGTGCTCCGACAAGAGGAAACGCCATGCCTCAGACGAAGGGGAAGAGAACAGAGTCAGGAAAGTGTTCTTAGACACAGTACCTAAACTGAGATTTTATTTTTTATTGTGATAAAACATACATAACGTAAATTTGACCATTTTAATCATTTTAAAGTGTACAGTTAAGTGGCATTAAGGACATCCACATTGTTGTGCAACCTGAACTGAGACTTTTAAAATGGTTCTTTTTTGCTTATTACAATGCTCATTGTAGAAAATTTAGGAAGTATAACATAAGGTATGAAACAAGGAAGGAAGCAAGGAATAACGAAAGGCAGACAGGCAAAAGATGGAGAAAGAGCTATCTATAATCCCACTAGAGACAGCCCTTGTTAACACTATAATGTGCATCCTTCTAGACTTTTCTTTATCTGTGTGAGTATGTGTGTCCCCTTGTGCAACCATCTTATTTATTTCTTATTTTTAGAGAGAGTGATGGGAGACAGGCAGAGGGAGACAGAGAGAGAAAGAATCTCCAGCAGACTCCCTAATAAGCGTGGAGCCTTTTGCAGGGCTCGATCCCACGACCCTGAGATCATGACCTGAGCCAGAATCAAGAGTTGGACACTCAACCAACTGAGCCACCCAGGTGACCCACATGTGTATCCTTTTTTAAAATAAAAAGCGGATCACACTAATCAAACTGTTTTGTAGTCTTTTTTCACTTTTGAAGTATACTGTGAATATATTTATAATTATTATATTAAAGTAAATAAAAAGTTTGATCATTTTATTCAATAATGTTATTATATTTACTTTATACTATATAAATGTAAGTTAAATATCCTTAAATCTGTGAAATATTTAATATTATTAGATATATTGTAAACATACATATTAAATATTCTTCTATGATATGACTGCTCTGTTTTTCTTATAGCTTTTCCCCTATTTTTGGAAATTCAAATTATTTCTCATTTGTTCTTTATTATATTTTTAAAATGCAGCCATGTGCATTCCTTGTATGTAAGTCTTCGCTTGGCCCATATTTTATATCCATAGACTAAAGTCTTAATTAAATTGCTGAATGTAAGAGTATTTAAAACATTACAAATTCTAATGATGCATAATCAAACTTGCCCCCAACAGGCTTGAAGCAATCTACATTCCCATGAGCAGTGGGTGAAAGTGCCCTAATCCAGGACTTGAGGCTTCCTTAAGGACGTGCTGCGCTTGTTTGGAGAGTGGTAGTTAACTGTGGGCAGAGAGTTGAACAGTCCAGATCAAGAAAAACCTTGAAAACCATTCCAGGGCTTGGCTTCCTTTAACTAGAAGTGAAAGGATAAAAACGTCTAGAGCTGCCTACTTTGTCCTCTTGGAATAAGAAGATATACAGGTGGTAAGAGCATCAACTTAGCCCTTAACTGATTATGGAAGCTTTGGGTAATGCTCTCCCCAACTCCCATCCTATCTTCTACCCCAGGTAGAAATAACCCCAGTGCTTTCCCCTACTGTCTAAGAACAAGAACCTCACCATACTGATTAACAGAATGGTTTTCTGTCCTGCCAGAAATAGAAATATAAAATAGCCCCAATCATAGGGGTGCCTGGGGGGCTCAGTCGTTAAGCCTCTGCCTTCAGCTCAGGTCATGATCCCAGCGTTCTGGGATCGAGCCCTGCATCGGGCTCCTTGCTCAGCGGGAAGCCTGCTTCTCCCTCTCCCACTCCCCCCGCTTGTGTTCCCTCTCTTGCTGCCTCTCTCTCTGTCAAATAAATAAATAAAAATCTTAAAAAAAATAAAATAAAATATCCCCATCATAAACACAACATAAATTATAGAAAACTCAAATATTATAAAAGTGTACAATGCAGAAAGTGTAGGTCCAACCCCCATCCTGCCTCTGAGACAAACCAACAATTCGGATTATTCCTCTCTCTCTCTCTTTCTCTCTCGCCCACACACACCACATGCTTGCATGTGTGTATATGTACATGTGTAAATTTATTTTTACAGAGATTTCATAATATACATGCTACTCCATATTTTTTTCATTGATAATAGATCTTAGACACAGCTTTCTATTTAGATAAAAAGTTGATGACTTAGAGGTTTTGCTTAAGCAATTCGTTAACAGAAGGATCAATGTTTTGCTTGTCCTCTCCGGCACATCTAAATGAATGTTTAGAGGCTTCCAACAGTACAAAATAGTGTAGTCCACGGGAAAAACTCCTAAACGTGCAGAGAGAGCTCTCACTCTTTTGAGTTCCAATCAGCAATTTCAATTGATTTTTATTCCTATAATTGCTAACTTCTAAAGATAACTTTCCCCTCAAAGCATCAGAAAAACAACCTTCACACTTCATATAATTTTGTATTTCCTATATTTGCTTTATTCAACAAATATTTATTTAATGACTATTAGATGCAAGATCCTAGAAATTAAAGTTTTACTGTCACATTTATTGATTGATTTCCTCCGCAAGGACCAAACTATTTTGTAATTCTGGTGCCCTCTAAACATTCTACATTTTACTAAATCAACTGAGAGGATAAATAAATAGGAGTTTCTGTTAATGATCTACTTAAACACATTTTTTAAAATGGTGCTTGGCCACAATAAAATTTACAACAATATCTACTAAAATGAGAACCTAGACAAGTAGATTCAACTTATTGCTCCCTACTGAAAAAATGTGGTTTGTTTTCAACAAATGCTTTTTGATTGTTTACTACACACGATTTTGGTTTTTGGTTTGTCTCTTTTTTGTCTCCTTTTTCCCCTGTCCATTTTTCTATCATTGTTTCTTTTCTTTTCTTTTTTTAAGGTAATCTCTACATCCAACGTGGGACTCAGACTCACAACCCTGAGATCAAGTTGCGTGTTCTACCAACTGACCCAGCCAGATGCCCCTTCGTTGTTTCTCTTGCTTATAAATTTCAAGTTCTTTCCATTTAACAATAAAACTTTGTGGTATATATGGAACCACAAAAGACCCCTAATAGCCAAAGAAATCCCTAGAAAAACAAAGCAGGAGGCATCACACTTCCTGATTTCAAGCTACACTATAAAGATATAGTGATTAAAACAGTATGGTGCTGACATAAAAACAGTCAACTAGACCAATGGAAAAGAATCAAGAGACCAGAGATAAATCCAAACAAATACAATCGACTTATATTTGACAAGGGAGCCAAGAATACTTGATGGAGAAAAGACAGTCTCTTCAATAAATGGTGCTGTGAAAATTGGATATTCACATATAAAAGAATGAAAGTGCACCTTTACCTAACACTACCCACAAAAAATTAACTTGAAATGGATTAGACTTAAATGTAAGACCAAAACCATGAAACTCCTAGAAGAAAACAAAGGGGAAAAGCTTCTTGACATGGGTCTTAGAAATAATTTTTTTGGAAGTCATACCTAAAGCACAAGCAACAGAATAAAAAATAAATAAGTGGGACTACATCAAACAAAAAGGCATCTGCACAGAAAAAAAAATCAACAAAGTGAAAAGTCAACCTACTGAATGGGGAAAAAAAAAAATTTGCAAAACCATATATGTGATAAGGGGTTAATATGCGAAATATATAAAGAATTCATTCAACTCAATAGCCAAAAAAAACCCCCCAAAAACAAAAACAAATAATCCGATTTTAAAAAAGGGGAAAGGACAGAATAGTCACTTTTTCCAATAAGACACATGAATGGCCAAAAGGTACATGAAAAGATCCTCAATATCACGAGTCACTAGGGAAACGCAAATTAAAACCACAATGAGATATCACTCACATTTATTAGAATGGCCGTCACCAAAAAGACAAGAGATATCAAATGCTAGCATGGATGTGGAGAAAAGGGAATCTTTGTGCCCTGTTGGTGAGAATGTAAGTTGATACAGTCACTATGAAAAACAGCATTAAAGTTCCACAAAAAATCAAAACTGAAACCACCATATGACCCAGAATTCCACTTTTGGCAATATATCCAGAAGAAATAAAAAACACTAACCCAAAAGGTATCTGCACCCCCATGTTCATAGCAACATTATGATATTGGCCAAGACAGAGAAACAACCTAAGTGTCCATGGATGGATGAATGGATAAAGTTGTGGTGTATATATATAATGGAATATGAGCAATAAAAATGAGGAAATTCTACCATTTGTGACAACACGAACAGACATCAAAGGCACGTAAGTCAGAGAAAGACAAATATTGTATGATCTCACTTATATGTGGAACCTAAAAAAAAACCCTCATCAAACTCAGAAAAGAGAGCAGATTTGTGATTATCACAGGCTGGGATAGAGGGAGGAGGAATTGGAGGAAGGAATGTGTGTGTGTGTGTGTGTATACTTAAGTATATATATGCCCACATACATACATATATATACACACACACGTGTGTATATATATAATGGAATATTATTCAGCCATAAAAAAGAATGAACTCTTGACATCTGCAACAACACGGATGGAACTAGAGAGTATAATGCTAAGTGAAATTAAGTCAGACAAAGATAATACATATGATTTCATTGATATGTAGAGTTTAAGAAACAAAACAAATGAGGGGGCACCTGGGTGGCTCAGTCAGTTAAGCGTCTGCCCTCGGCTCAGGTCACAAATCCAGGGTTCTGGGATCGAGCCCCCACATGGAGCTCTCTGCTCAACAGGGAGTCTGCTTCTCCCTCTTCCTCTGCCTGCCACTCTCCCTGCTTATGCTGTCATATAAAAAATTAAATTAAAAAAAAAAAGCAAATGAACAAAGGAAAAAAAAGAGAGAGAGACAACCCCAAAAACAGACTCTTAACTATAGAGAACAAACAAATGCTTACCACAGGGGAGGTCGGTGGGGAGATGGGTGAAATAACTGAAGGGGATTAAGAGTACATTTACTTTTTAAAGATTTATTTATTTCATTCTCTATAGTTAAGAGTCTCTTATAGTTTGCCTCCCTCTTTTTTCCCCTTCCCCCATCTTCATCTGTTTTGTTTCTTAAATTCCACATATGAGTGAAATCATATAATTTTGCCTTCTCTGACTGAGTTATGTCACTTAGCATAATACACTCTGGCTCCATCCATGTCATTGCAAATGGCAAGATTTTGTTCTTTTTGATGGCTGAGTAATATTCCATTATGTACGTCTACCACATCTTCTTTACCCATTCATCAGTTGATGGACGTTTGGGCTTTTTTCATAATTTGGCTATTGTTGATAATGCTGCTATAAACATTGGGGTGCATGTGCCCCTTCAAATTAGTATTTTTGGGGGCGCCTAGGTGGCACAGCGTTTAGGTGTCTGCCTTCGGCTCAGGGCATGATCCCGGCATTCTGGGATCGAGCCCCACATCAGGCTCCTCCACTATGAGCCTGCTTCTTCCTCTCCCACTCCCCCTGCTTGTGTTCCCTCTCTCACTGGCTGTCTCTATCTCTGTCAAATAAATAAATAAAATCTTAAAAAAAAAAAACCAAATTAGTATTTTTGTATCCTTTGGGTAAATATTTAGTAGTGCAATTGCTGGGTCATAGGGTAGTTCTATTTTTAACTTTTTGAGGAAACTCCATACTGTTTTCCAGAGTGGCTGCACCATTTTGCATTCCCACCAACAGTGTTGAGGTTTCCCCTTTCCCCACATACTCACCAACATCTGTTGTTTTCTGTGTTGTTAATTTTAGCCATTCTAACCAAGGTGAGGTGGTATCTCATTGTGGTTTTGATTTGTATCTCCCTGATGATGAGTGATGTTGAGCACCTTTTTATGTGTTTGTTAGCCATCTGTATGTCTTCTTTAGAAAAATGTCTATTCGTGTCTTTGGCCCATTTCTTAACTGGATTATTTGTATTTTGGGTGTTGAGTTTGATAAGTTCTTTATACATTTTTTTTAAAGATTTTATTTATTTATTCAATATTTATTCGACAGAGATAGAGACAGCCAGCGAGAGAGGGAACACAAGCAGGGGGAGTGGGAGAGGAAGAAGCAGGCTCATAGCGGAGGAGCCTGATGTGGGGCTTGATCCCATAACACCCGGATCACGCCCTGAGCCAAAGGCAGATGCTTAACCGCTGTGCCACCCAGGCGCCCCTATGCATTTTCAATACTTACCCTTTATGAGATATGTCATTTGCAAATATCTTCTCCCTGTTGGTTGCCTTTTAGTTTTGTTGATTCTTTCCTTCACAGTGCAGAAGCTTTTTATCTTGATGAAGAAGTCTCAGTAGTTCATTTTTAATTTTGTTTCCTTTGCCTCCAGAGTTGTGTCTACTAAGAAGTTGCTATGGCCAATGTCAAAGAGGTTGCTGCCTCTGTTCTCTAGGATTTTGATGATTTCCTGTCTCACATTTAGGTCTTTCATCCATTTTGAATTTATTTTTGTGTGTGGTATAAGAAAGTGGTTCAGTTTCCCCAACACCATTTGTTGAAGAGACTGTCTTTTTTCCATTGGATATTCTTTCCTGCTTTGTCAAAGATTAGTTGACCATAGAGTTGTGGGTCCATTTCTGGGTTTTCTATTCTGTTCTATTGTTCTAAATATCTGTTTTTGTGCCAGTACCATACTATCTTGATGACTACAGCTTTGTAATAGCTTGAAGTCCAGAATTGTGATGCCACCAGCTTTGGTTTTCTTTCTCAGCATTCCTTTGGCTATTCGGGGTCTTTTCTGGTTCCATACAAATGTTAGGATTATTTGTTCCAGCTCTGTGAAAAATGTTGACGGTATTTGGATAGGGATTGCACGAATGTGTAGATTGCTCTGGGTAGCATAGACATTTTAACAATATTTGTTCTTCCAATCCATGAGCATGAAATGTTTTTCCATTTCTTTGTGTCATCTTCTATTTCTTCCATAAGTGTTCTATAGTTTTCAGAGTGCAGATCTTTTTTTGTATTTTATTTTATTTATTTATCAGAGAGAGAGAGAGAAACCACAAGCCGGGAGAGCAGCAGGGAGAGGGAGAAGCAGGCTCTCCTTGCTCAGCGGAGTCCTACATCAGGACTCAATCTCAGAACCCTGGGGTCATGACCTGAGCCGAAGGCAGACCCTTAACCAACTGAGCCACCCAGGCATCCCTAGAGTGCAGATCTTTTACCTCTTTGGTAAGGTTTATTCCTAGGTATCTCATGGATTTGGGTGCAACCGTAAATGGGATCGATTCCTTGATTTCTCTTTCTGCTGCTTCATTATCGGCGTATAAAAATGCAACGTATTTTGTATCCTGCAACTTTGCTGAATTCATGTATGAGCTCTAGCAATTTTTTGGTGGAGTCTTTTGGGTCTTCTATATAGAGTATCACGTCCTCTGTGAATAGTGAAGGTTTGACTTCTTCTTTGCCAATTTTGATATTCTTTTTTTAAATGTTTTTTTATTATATTATGTTAGTCACCACACAGCACATCCCTGGTTTCTTATGTAAAGTTCAATGATTCATTAGTTGCGTGCCAATTTTGATATTCTTTACTTCTTTTTGTTGTCTGATCGCTAAGTCTAGGACTTTCAGTACTGTGTTAAATAACAACGTGTAAGAGTGGACGTCCCTGTCTTGTTCCTGACCTTATCGGAAAGGCTCTCAGTTTTTCCCCATTGAGGATATTAGCTGTGTCTTTCATATATGGCCTTTATGATGTTGAGGTATGTTCTCTCTATTCCTGCTTTGTTGGAGGTTTTTATCAAAAATGGGTTGCTGTACTTTGTCAAACGCTTTTTCTGCATCTATTGAGAGGATCATATGGTTCTTGTCCTTTCTTTTATTAATGTGGTGTATCACTTTGACTGATTCGCAAATATTGAACCACCCTTGCAGCCCAGTAATAAATCCCACTTAATTGTAGTGAATAATTCTTTTAATATACTGTTGGATTCGGTTTGCTAGTATCTTGTTGAGAATTTTTCATCAGGGATATTGGCCTATAATTCTCCTTTTTAGTGGGGTCTTTGTCTGTTTTTGGAATCAAGATAATGGTGGCCTTATAGAATGTGTTGGGAAGTTTCCCTTCCATTTCTGTTTTTTGGAATAGTTTGAAAGAATAAGTATTAACTCTTCTTTCAATGTTTGGTAGAATTCCCATGGGAAACCATCTGGCCCTGGAATTTTGTTTGTTGGGAGATTTTTGATTACTGATTCAATTTTTTTACTGGTTATAGGTCTGTTCAAATTTTCTATTTCTTCCTGTTTTGGTTTTGATAGCTTATATGTTTCTAGGAATCTATTCATTTCTTCCAGGTTGCCCAATTTGGGGGCATATAATTTTTCATAATATTCTCTCATAATTGTTTGTATTTCTGTGGCATTGGTTGTGATCCCTCCTCTTCCATTTGTGATTTTATGTGTTTGGGTCTTTTTTCTTTTTGATAGTCTGGCTAGGGGTTTATCCACTTTATTAACTCTTTAAAAAGAAACCAGGTCCTAGTTGTGTTGTAGGTTAGGGTTTTCTTTCCCTTGCTACTTTCGGGATTCTTTCCTTATCTCTGTATTTTGCAAATTTTACTACAGTATGTCTTGGTATTGGCCTGCTTTTGTTGATTTTGATGGGATTCTCTGTGCCTCCTGTATTTGGATGTCTCTTTCCTTCCCCAGATTACAGAAGTTTTCAGCTATAATTTGCTCAAATAAACCCTCTGTCCCCTTTTTCTTCTCTTCCTCTTCTGAGACTCCTATGATTTGAATGTTGTTACACTTTACGAGTCGCTGAGTTCCCTAAGTCTACATTTGTGATCCAATATTTTTCTTTCCCTCTTCTTTTCAGCTTCATTATTTCCCATAATTTCATCTTCTACATCACTTATTTATGTTTCTCTGCTTCTTCCATCCTTATGGCCGTTACATCCAGTTGGTTTCACATCTTGGTTATAGCATTTTTCATTTTGGCCTGACTAGTTTTTAGATCTTTTAACTCTGTGCTAAGGGACTCCCTGGTGTTTTCTATGCTTTTCTTGAGCCCAGCTAGTATCCTTAGGATTGTTGTTTTAAATTCTGGTTTAGGCATATTACTTTTATCATTTTGATTAGCTCCCTGGCTGTGACCTCTTTTTGTTCTTTCTTTTGGGATGAATTCCTCTGTCTTGGCCTTTTGTCTAGGTCCCTGTCTTCTGTGTGTTACGAAAGCCTGTTATGTTTCCTGCTCCTGAGAGTAATGGCTATATTAAGAAGAGGTCCTGCACTGTCCAGGGCCTGGCACTCCAGGAAGTGTTTCTGGTGTATGCTCTGTGTACTCTGCTGTTGTGTTTTGGCTGCTCTTTCCCTCGGTCAGTCCTCTGCAGAGCTTCTCCTTGCCTGCAGTGGGGAGTGTTTGGACCTTGCCCAGTGTGTGGCAGTTTCTAACTAGGTGTGCTTTGGTCTGCTTGTTAAGAGGTTAGATCCTATTTCCCCTAGCTGAAGCTTTGCAGCACTCTATGGTCAGTAGACTTGGTGGGTGTGGGGGGTTTGTGCTGGTCTTCTGGGGGAGGGCCCACTGCTACTCTGACTCTCATGCACACTTGCCCTAGTTCAGGGGGATGGGGCTTGGTATATTTGGCTCAAGGCACCACTGTGGCACTGTGATAATGGGGGGTGGGGAGTGGAGTTCACACCACAGCTGTTCAGGAAACCCTCACAGAAGAGTGAACAGAAGAGTGAACAAGCTCCCCTCCTGTGTCCCAGGCACCCCTTAGATCCCTGCCTTCACCCGGTCTGTGTTCGAGCCATCTCCGCCCCCACCCCCCAACAAGGCAATGCTCCTGTGTTTTATCTCAGGTTCATTGGCTGGGTTTCAAAACTCCAAATTTTAGGAAGCCAGCAAGGCACAGACCAACACTGATCCTCTGGGGGAAAGTCTTGCTGCACTGTGGCTGGTGCCAATTTGTTCTAGAAGGGCAGTCGCAAGAATGCACAGGGGCTTGGGGTTAATGGTAAAGCACAGCCAAAAGTGGTCAGTTAAGCATCTGACTCTTGATTGCAGCTCAGGTGGTGATCTCAGGCTTGTGAGATTGAGCCCCACATCAGCTCCATGCTCAGCAGGGAGTCTGCTTGAGATTCTCTCTCCCTCTCCAACTGTGCCCCCCAACACACACTCTCTCTCTCAAATAAATAATCTTTAAAAAAAAATAAAGTTGTATGGGTAGAAAAATTCTAAAAATATGAAACACATGACAGAAATGCCTTAACTAATTAACTAAGCATCCATGAGTCCATTCTTTCTAAGATTTTATTAATTTATTTGAGAGAGAGAGAGCACAAGCTGGGGAAGAGGCAGAGGGAGAAGCAGACTTCCCACTGAGCAGGGAGCCCGATGTGGGGCTCAATCCCAGGACCCTGGGATCATGACCTGAGCTGAAGGCAGAGGCTCAACCGACTGAGCCACCCAGGTGCCCCCCATGAGTCCATTCTTATAACAAATAAAAAAATAAAGGAGATGGAAATTTCAACTTGTAAATGTAGATGGAATGAGGGAGTTAAAAATCACCATTCATAATCATCATAGTAATAACTGATTTAAAAAAGAATCAATAATTCTAAAAATAGTTGGTAAAGTCTGATGAGGAACAGGACATTTATATAATCTCAAAATATCCTCACAAATTATTTATTAGTTACAAAAGAAAAAAATCAACTTTACAGTGGAGAAATTTGGCAGACTTTTTTTTTATTTTTGAAGATTTTATTTATTTATTTGAGAGAGAGAGAGAGTCAGCAAGAGAGAGAGAGCACAAGCAGGGGGAGAGAGAGAAGCAGACTCCCTGCTGAGCAGAGAGCCTGACACAGGGCTCGATCTCAGGATGCTGGGATCATAACTTGAGCCAAAGGCAGGCACTAAATCAACTGAGCTATGCAGGTGCCCCTTGGCAGACTCTATTTTAAACAAGGGTTCAAACTTAACAACATTACCGATAATGAGATAAACTGACATCTATGCCCACTGATACGATGCACTGAGAGGGACATAATATTACTTCTGTGGCATTTCTCCCAAAATGCATAACCTGGATCTGATCATGATGACAGACTATACAAATGGGAGGATGCTTTATAAAATAACCAGTACGCTTCAAAAATGTCAGTATCATAAAAGATTATTTTTTGAAGTTAAGAAACTATTATAGGTTAAATGAGCGTACAGGGACATACCAACTAAATCGAAGTGTGATCCTGTAGTAGATCAGCTGAAATGCAATGGGTAGTTTGTTTAACTATCAAAAAATACTACTGACAGGGACATCGGGGTGGCTCAAGCATTTAAGCACCTGCCTTCGGTTCAGGTCATGATCCCAGGGTCCTGGGATCGAGTCCCACATTGGGCTCTTTGCTCAACGGGGAGCCTGCTTCTCCCTCCGCCTGCCATTTCCTCTGCTTATGTGTGCTCTCTGTCTCTCTCTCTCTCTGACAAATAAATAAATGAAATCTTTTAAAAATAAATAAATAAATAAAAATAAAAATACTACAGATAGGGTTTTGACATCTGAGAGAACCAAAAAAATTAAAGTAAATTAAAACCAGTGCAAGTAAAAAAGCAAGGCAATAATTAACTCTAAGAAAAACAACAAAAAAATGGTACTGTAAAGGAAAAATACTTGACTGAACAGTAAGCAAATTTACATACTGAACAATCCAAACACTATTAATTACTGAAAATAAGATAAAATTTTATTAAAAATATGGGGAACAGGAAATGGTCAGGAAAGTGGTATAAATTAATGGAAAATCAACAGGATTTTTCTTAATGGGAAATCAATTGAGAATGTCTAAACTTAATAAATCAAGAAATAAAAGTATATTATTTAGAAATATAAAAATTAATACCAGAAGAAACAGCTAAAAGTTGAAAGCATTTACCTCTGAGGAGCAGCAATGAAGGGTGGGGGAACTGCTGTTTTTTATTTTTAAGCTTTTGAGTATTAACTTAACATCTGACTATGTGTGTGTATATTATCTTAATTTACAAAATTAAAAATCATTTATTTTTAAACAAGGTAGAAACATCATCAAAAATAGCTGGCAAACAGACAGAAGAAAGCAAAATGAAATATTTATTACAAGTACCGTAGTTCAGGGGCACCTGGGTGGCACAGCGGTTAGGCGTCTGCCTTCGGCTCAGGGCGTGATCCCAGCGTTATGGGACCGAGCCCCACATCAGGCTCCTCCGCTATGAGCCTGCTTCTTCCTCTCCCACTCCCCCTGCTTGTGTTCCCTCTCTCGCTGGCTGTCTCTCTGTCGAATAAATAAATAAAATCTTTAAAAAAAAAAAAAAAGAAGTACTGTAGTACAAATAAGGATAAATTTCTCAATATATTTCTCAATAATCCTCAAGCAATAGTGTATCATAGCACAGAACTATTCATTTATATAAAGAAATAACATCAAAACAAGTTGAATTGTTTTCCGTCTACTCTGTTTAATAGGCAAAGAAGAATGATATATTTTGTAAATATTCTCATCAAAAAATGCTTAAAACAGTAAAAACTCATCACCTCGAGGAATAAGCTTTGGATATCTGGAATATAAACATGTTAGTTCCCAATAAGGATTACTGAGACACTAATTATCAATTTCAGACTTTTGTCTTCTTCATTTCGAGGGCCATCAAACCAGTTTTCTTTAGACTGCCTGGGCTGGTTTGGGCCAAGATCTCGTCAATATGTAGTCTGACAGTGATGTAGGTAAATAAGATAGAGGAATGAAGAAAAACTGAGAATCCCAGCCAGCTGAATATCGAGTGCGGGGATGCACAGAGGTCAAAGCGTGTTCCATGCAGTCCGTGACCAGGTTCAGGTTTGTGCTACATGTCAACAGCCCTTGTTTGACACCATTGTAATCTGTATACAAAAAAGAGAAATGGCGGTCAGCAATCTTATTCCTTGTATTTTTTTTTAAAGATTTTATTTATTTATTTGAGAGAGAGAGAGAGAGCATGAGCGGTAGGGAGAGGTAGAGGGAGAGGGAGAAGTGGGCTCAGAGAGGAAGAAGCAGACTCCCCGCTGAGCATGTGACCCGGGGCTTGATCCTAGGACCCCTCAGAGTCATGACCTGAGCCAAAGGCAGACACTTAACCAACTGAGCCACCCAGGTACCCCAATCTTATTCCTTGTATTTTAATGTTAAGATCCTGGTACACACAGTCACAGAAGTCTAACTACATTTAATTTCTACAAGGATTAGGCTGATCAGATCTATGCTTCCCAGTGACAGCCACTAGCCAAATGCAGCTACTGAACACTTAAAATATAGCTAGTATGACTAAACACTGAATTTTTAAATTTTAACTAATTTTAATTTTAAAACTCAAATCCATTACTGGAAAACGTTTTTGTATTTTTGGAGTTATCCATGGATCAGAATTTTTACAGCACTATCCAATTTTACAGAATTACTACAGCGCTATCCAATAGATTATAATGAGAGCCATATATGTAATCTTAAATTTTCTAGTTGCCACTTTTAAAAAAGGAAACAGGTGAAATTAATTCATCTTAATAATACAGTTATTTAATCCTACATATCCAAAATACTATCATTTCAATATTTGTTATCAATATAAAGTTGTTAATAAGGTATTTTTTATCCTTATGAATAATGCTGCTGGCAACTCTAAATTTTCTTAATCTACAGATGAAGTATTTCCTAGGAAAATTTAACATCCAAGTTGAGATATGCTGTAAGTGTAAAATAGACACCAATCTTCAAAGACGGATAAGAAAAAGAATAAAAAATACCTTATTAACAACTTTATATTGATAATAATTCTATGAACAATTTCAACTCCTTTTATTTTTTTTTAAGATTTTATTTATTTGTCAGAGAGAGAAAGAGCAAGAGAGTGTGAGCACAAGCAGGGGGCAGGCTGAGCAAGAAGCAGGCTCCCTGCTGAGCAAGGAGCCTGAGGCAGGGCTCGACCCCAGGACCCTGGGCTCTTGACCTGAGCCAAAGGCAGATGCTTAACCGATGAGCCACCCAGGCGACCCTCAACTCCTTTTAAATCACGAAATATATATATCCTCTTATAACCACATATACTTTTATGTATAGTCACTACAATAAATTCTATTTTCCTCTTAATTTCTATTGTCAAACTATATGTATCCAGAAGGGGGACAAATTCCCTAACACAGTTTAAAATCCTAGATAGGGAAGAGTTTACAACTATGGCTGGACCTCTGGCATGTTGAGAACCTAGCTTGCTGTGAGTTCTGAGAGCTCAGGCACTGTTTTGGGCCAGCTTTTCCTTGATCCAATTTTTCACCCCTCTGCTAATGGTGACCCTCTCAGGCCTGATGCACCCAGAAGACCGTGCTGTAGGTCGGGAGTCTTCTGTCTGCCTTCTTTTCTCCGGACTACAGTATCACTCAAAGCCAGTGACAGGGCTGCTGCTACCCACCCATCACAGGGTCCCTTTGTGAAAGGAGAGCTGCTCCCTTTGGCCTTGGCAGGCTGCTGACTTCTTTGTGTGAAGAAAAAGCATCGCTTCCCCCAGGAAGATGGAACCCCACACCAATGTGCATGAATAAGACGGCTTTGCCTCCACCCCCAAACTGTCTCCTCTTCCAGGTCAAAAGAGTGACATTCTTACAAGAAACTGGACCATCTCACTCCCATGACGCTCCTGAGGGCTGCACATGAGGTCCAGTCTCTGGGCACAGCCAATAAAGCCCTGCACAGCTGGTCCTCACGCGCTGCCCTCTGCCCACACACACCCTCCCTCCTCCCACAGTAAGACGTGGACTTTGTGTCTGGGCCCTTTGTTACCAAAAGGGTGGACAATACTGAAAGCTGTACTTCAGTTGTGCAGGCCTCCCACACCAGCCCCGAGAAACTACAGAGGGGCACACCCCTCTTGGGACCCAGAGGTTCCAGGCCCCTAACCATGTAATACCTCCCCAGTGCGCAGGTGGCCAGGCCCATAGGTGACAAGGCAGCACCAGCCTTGGCCCTAGGCTGTCCATATAACCTCCTCCTCAGCCCCGACAGCCATCACCAAGCCAACCACGAGGGCACTGGGACCTTCCCAAATCCCTCCTGTCCTGGGAAGGCTTTGTTTAAGGAGCTTTGTTCTCAGAGGACCTGCCAATCATTCTTTACCAACCCTCTTTTCCCTTCTCATGCAAGGTTAGCCATTAGCCTATCCAAAGAAAAGCTCACGGGCTTCAAAAAACTGCTGTCCATAGGCTTCTTTAATATGCGCAGGGACTTCTTCCCAGGCTTGCTTTAGTTTCTCTAAGCACTCCTGCAAGTCTGTCATTCCGGTTCTGAAGTAGCCAGGTTCAACTATGCTGATTTTCACCCCAAAATGCTGAAGCTCACGCCTGAAAATAAAAACCCTTGAGTTAATTCTTTTGATTGAAAGACACAATTTCCATGCTCTCAGGGAGAAAAACAAAACAAAACAAGTTTATAAAAACATCTCTACTGAATATTTTAAAGGATAAAGAAATGGAGAGGAAAAAAAATTTTTTTTTAATATCCTTAAGTCCAACAATAGGAACATGATTATACAAACTACCATAACCATTCAATTCTACACCCACTCTTTTCACAGAGTTATTAAGTCCCTACCATGTGTGAGACAGGAAAGCCATGCAGAATATAAGGAATAATAAAGAAAGTTCACATTTTTACGGCAGCTACTGTGCTAAGCATTTTACGTGCACAATCTCAGAAAATTAAGACTCAGTTGCTTGCCTCAAAAAGCTCACAGTGAGTCAGACAAGTAAGCAAATAACTGTAACACAACTCAAAAGAATTATAAAGGAGAGGTATTCAAGGGGCGACATAAGTAGAGAGGAGAAGGCAGACAGATTTTCTGAGGGAGTCAGGGAAGGCTTCATTGAGGAGAGAAGGTTTCAGTGAGGCCTTAAAGGATAAAGAGGAAATTTCTGAGTGAAGAGAGGAGAAGAACAGAATACCAGGTCGTGGGAGCTGGACCGGCAAAAGCATGGGCCTCTGAAGAATTAGAGTGTATTCAAAGACTACAAGAGACCATTAATTGAATATGAGGTGGGTATGAAAATTGCAAGTCATTGGTCATTCTAGAATATTCAGGTTAGTTCAACAAACAGTTCCAAAATCCTGGCTATGTACCTGGCACTGTGCCAAGTGCTGCCTTCCCCAAGTGAAACAAGACGGTGTTGTGTACCACAGGAGCGTATACTCCGGTGTTTAGGGACAGTGATGAGGGCTGTTCCCTAATCTAGAGGTTGAAGTAGCCTCACTGGAGAAGGTGAAGCCCAAGCTGATGTCAAGGAGAAACGTCTGAAATAATGGTCCATAAGAAGGTAAAACGCAGAGCATCATGACCCTCTAAAGCAGTGAGTGGTTCTCAAAGTGTGGCCCCCAGATAAATGGCAACATCAACATCCGGGAGCCTGTTAGAAATATAAATTACTAGGCTCCAGCCCAGATTTATTAAACCAGAAACGCTGGGGGTGAGACCCGACAATCTGTTTGAATAAGCCATCTAGGTGGCTCTGAGGCATCCTAGAGGTTAAAAATTACTATTCTAAACGAAAATCCTCCCTTATCAAAGCAAAAATCTAAAACCTTCCAAGGTAGAGCCTCAGAGAAAGACTCTCCAGGTGCCTGTGTGTGCTGGAGAAGAGAGAGGGCTGTGCAAGCCAGGGGCGCCTCTGCCCTAAAATCTCACTTCTCCTTGCAGCTTCCTCACCGTGGTTTCCATCACACCATGACATCTGCATTCCCTTTAAAACTCCAACTCATATGTGGGACAGAACTTCCTTTTCCTGTTCAGGCTTAGCACAATTAAAGCACACTGGAATTTTCTAAAGGAATTCGTGATTTGACCATTGGAAGGACATCCTTTGCTCTTGGCCGGAGAATGAGTCAAGGGGTCTGAGACACCAGTCATGAGTGGTGGTAAATCAGCAGGCAGCAGCCCTGTGGAGGCAGAGAGAAGGTCAGCTGGGCTGGAAGCCAAGCAAGGTGCCTGCCACATGGTGACAATTCATATGACTTCCTCAATTATTTCCCTATTCCCTTTCTAGGCCGATAATACAATATGCATATTATAAGCAATATCCACTGGTCATGGCACATGGGAGGCTAAATAATGGCCCCCAAAGATACTAGGTCCTAATCTCTGGAAACTCTAAATGTCACCTTTTGTGGCACTTTGTAGCTGTGATTAAATTAAGGATCTTGAGACAGAGATTATGCTAGATAATTAGGGTGTGCAATCACAACTATCTTTTAAGATTTTATTTATTTATTTCACAGAGAGAGAGACAGAGAGCATGAGCTAGGAGGAGAGGGAGAAGCAGACTCCCTGCCAAGCAGAGAGCCCTACATGGGGCTCGATCCCAGGACCCCAGGATCACGACCTGAGCCAAAGGCAGGTGCTTAACCGACTGGGCCACCCAGGCACCCACCATCACAACTATCTTTAT
Source organism: Ailuropoda melanoleuca (assembly GCF_002007445.2). Taxonomy (NCBI): domain Eukaryota; kingdom Metazoa; phylum Chordata; class Mammalia; order Carnivora; family Ursidae; genus Ailuropoda; species Ailuropoda melanoleuca. Next base: position 33,994,555 of record NC_048232.1, on the reverse strand, counting down.
AAGAGAGACAGAGGCAGATCTGAAGGCCCACAGAAGAAGAGAAGGCAATGTGACCTTGGAGGCAGAGACTGGAGTGATGAAGCAACAAGCCAAGGAACGCTGACAGCCCCCCAAAGCTGGAGGAGGCACAGCTAACAGAATGAAAAGGTAAAGGGAAACAGAAAAAAGAAGCAGCTGATAGAGCGACACAGGCTGAAACAGGTGTGAAAAGAAGCCAGGAGGTAGAGGCGGGACCATTACAGGCCACAGTGAACTGAAGTTCTAAGAAAAGAAGTTCTTAGCTAAAGAAAAGATATACAGAGTAAAGCTGATGAGTGCCCAGAGGAAAGCGAGTCACCAGGGAGAGACAAGGATGGGCTCACTGTAAGGAGGAAAAAAGACAGTCACCTTCTCTTCAGAAATGAAATTCTATCAAGGAGAAATCTTGAGAATTAAAGCGTGATGTGGTGGCAGGAGACAAAGACCTGGGGTCAAAACACAAGTTCTACCAAATCCGGGTCGTGGCAGGTGAACTTGGAGAAAGAGACTTAAATCTGCGGCCAGTTTCCTACATAAAACAGACTAGTAACAATATCTACAAATCAAGATTTTTGGGGTAATGAAATTAGATAATGTAGGCAAAAGCAATACGCACAGTGCCTCAGGCATACTGAAGTGCTCAACAGTTGCTTTTGTTTTAACTTAAGAGCATTACCTCAGAGTGTCTGAAAAGGCTTCTACTCCATACTTGGAGCTACAGTAGACTCCTCCAAAGAAAGCAATTCTTCCCAAAACGCTGGAGACATTAACAATCCTCCCCCGTGCTCTCCTCACCAAGGGAAGCATGCTCAAGGTCAACTCAATCAAACCAGTGAGGTTCACTTTGAAGACATCCATATAGGCCTCCATTTTCAGCCACTCACTGCAGCAATGTGGGTGAAAAATGCCTGCATTGTTGACCAGGCCCCAGAGTCCTAAAAAAGCAGAAGTTCGGGTTCAGACAAAACTGACAAACTATTTACCTTCATCCATCTTCCTGCTGACAACAACTAAAAATGTTAGACAAATATATTTTTTTAATGTTCTTAAAAACATCAGTTAACAAAAAAGTATAGAAAGGTCAAGGCAAAAACTAAGACAAGGCAGGAACCAGAAACAGCAAAGAGAACACTGATGCTGGCTTTTGATTTGAGGGAATTTGCCAACCAGTGTGAACTTGAATTTCAGTATTTATAGCCTCAAAAAGATCCACAAGAAGAGATGAAGTCCAGGGCCCACCTACGGTAGGGATTCTAATAGAAAACACTTCCGGGGCGCCTGGGTGGCTTAGTCGTTAAGCGTCTGCCTTTGGCTCAGGGCGTGATCCCGGAGTCCCGGGATCCAGCCCCACATCAGGCTCCTCCGCTGGGAGCCTGCCTCTTCCTCTCCCACTCCCCCTGCTTGTGTTCCCTCTCTCTCTGGCTGTCTCTCTCTCTGTCAAATAAATAAATAAAATCTTTAAAAAAAAAAAAAAGAAAAGAAAACACTTCCTTCATTACACTGGGATCTTTAATAGCTATGCGATCAGTACAAGGGTGAGATAGGAAGTCCTTCCAAAGGCCTGAGAGTTAAACTGTCCACCTTGAACTTTGGTGTTGTGGGGAGGGAGCAAGAATCAACCCTATCAATCCTGAGGAATCATAACTATGAGCCATCCCTCATGAGAGTTTGCAGCCAAATTTCCACGATCTGGATGGTCCAAAAATCTCAAGCCAAGAATTAAGTTCAAGGTGGTCAAGGCTTCTGAGCACCCCTGGCACCTGACAGAAGCAAACATGGATCTTCTCTAGAAGAAACTTTATGTCAGCCCTAGGGAATCACCATAGTCATTAAGAAAAATTGCAGTTCATAAAGAAGGAAAGAAAACACCAAATGCAAAAACTAGCAGAATCAATAGATGGCAGAAAAAGACTCACAAAGACATTAGATACCAGAATTATGACATATCATATAAAATATGTATGCTAAATACAACTTTTTTTTTTTAAGATTTCATTTATTTATTTGTCAGAGAGAGAGAGAGAGCACAAGCAGGGGGAGTGGCAGGCAGAGGGAGAAGCAGGCTCCCCACCGAGCAGGAAGCCAGATGTGGGGCTTGATCCCAGGACCCTGGGATCATGACCTGAGCCGAAGGCAGATGCTTAATCGACTGAGCCACCCAAGTGCCCAGGAATGATATATATTAAATGGTAGCCAAGGGGAAAAGAATCCGTTTCTTAAGAATATCTTGTAAATTCTTTAAACATAAGGAACTATGGTAATAAATACTCCAGTGGGCAAGGTGAGATAATAGCTTCAACTCTATTTGGCTCAGTTTCCAAGGTAAACATTGTGAAGGAAATGAAACACCACCAAAGAGCACGACTAACCTTCACATGAAAAAGACAGCCTCTTAGGCCCTGTTTTTGAGATTTTATCTATAGGGAGAAAAACGTTAACAACTTCATGCCCAAGTAAATGAAAGGAGAAAATACTTCTTCTCCATACCTCTGTCCCCCACACGCTCCTTCACCCACTGGGTGGCCGCAGAGATGCTCTCTGTCTTGGTGACGTCCAGGATCACCGTCTCCAGCCTGTCTGACGTCTGGTCTCTCAGCTGCTGGGCCCCCTTCTCCGTCAGACACGCAGCCAGCACCCTCAAGCCTCGCAGGTCCAGCTGCCTGGCCAGCAGGTGCCCGAAGCCCGAGTCACAGCCCGTGATGAAGACGTACTTGTCCCGGAGGTGGCTCACCACCTGCTTCTCCCGGTACCAGCGCAGAAGGTACCAGAGGCCCACGAGGGCGGCCACGTACAGCCACATGGTGAGGGGACCTCCTTCCCCTTCAAAAGAAAGAGAACAGCTTTCATGGCCTTCTGTGCTTTTCTCTTTAACCAGTCATCTACTAAGTATATCCTATGTGCCAGGTCTTGCCCCCGGTGCTGGGGACTCCATAGTCACCAACACTCAAGGAGCCACAGTCCAGAGAGGGGATCGGAGGTAACGAGATGGGTGCAACGCAGTGTGGCAGGTGCCATAACAACATACACACAGTCTTACGAGGCTGCAAAGGAGGAGGCCCCACTGCCTACAAAGTTAGAAATGGCTTCACAGAGGCAGTGATTCTGGAACTCCTTCCTGTAAGGTAGCTAAGAGCTCAAAAAGTAGACCTGGATGAAGGACACTGCAGGCAGCAACAGTGTGTATGTGAATGGAGCAGCCTAACTTCCTGATGCCTATAATCAGTCCACCCTGGTGAGGGACAGAGCAGAGACAGCGACGGCTCCGACCAGGACATTCCTTGTGGGCTGCACTAAGGAACCTGGACATGACCTTGCAGGAACCAGAGTGTGCCATCACTGGGAGGTGTTAAACTGAGGAGTAAGAGGAGCAGATTGAGCTTTAGAGAGATCTGTCTCACGTGGGAGTGGAAGGTATGTTAATGGGACTGCGAGGAAGGCAAAGAGATCGGTTAAGAGACCCAGCTGTTTGGGTGAGATATTGCAGCCAAAGCAGTTTGTAAATAAAGACCAATCAGATGTGTTGTTGAAATGAGTGTTCAGAGACGCCTACATTTCTTCATGTGGTTTCAGAGAAACAGTCACCATTTGGGGACAATCTATAGTGTTGGGTGAAGTAACAGGATTCGTAAGGACATAAAACCCCATCGAAGATGGGACATCGTAAGGCCCGCACCACGACAGCTCCATGAGGTGAATCTATGCCAAACTCCCTGGCTTGGCATTCAGGCCAACCCAGTGCTCTGGCCCTGGACTTACTCCTTTGGCTTCTTTTTGCCACATCTCTCTTGCACTCCGTGCTTCAGTCATAACTAGCAGCTTTCAGTACCCCACACAGTACAGGCTTTTCATGCCCCAGTACACAGTTCTCTCAACAATTCCTTCTTTCCCAGCCCTCATCTGTTTGGCAAATAAGGCTCATCTGATAATACTCAGATGAATCATCATTTTCATTCAACAAACATCAATTCAATACCTACTAGAGTCAGACACAATGTTAGGCACGGATAAACAACAGTAAACCCAACAAGGTTCCATAATTCACTGAATTCACCATCTCAGTGTGAAGACCAACAAGAAAACAAAGCAATGGGATAGAATTAAAGGACAAGATGCGGTTGGAGCACTCTAGGGAGATTGGAGGTTTCCAGAGAGAGTAAAATAGAAGTTGAGATCTAAAGGATAATAAAATAATAATAATAACAATAGCTAGCAACAACAGCGTAACACTTGCTGTGTACCAGGCCCTTTTCTAAGCATTTCACATATATTAACTCACTGAATTCTCACAACAGCACTTTAAGGCAGGTCCTGTCATATCCCTGTGTTGGGTTCAAAAGCCAACACATTTAGGCATGCAAGTGATTCGGTGGGGAAAATACCATGAGAGGATAAACGGGAGAGCAGGAGTGGGTGGTGATGGGGGTCTGCCGCCTCTGAAAGGAGAAAAAGGAGGAAGGATTTGAGAGGAAACTCCTTAAAGGGCAGGACCCTGAGAAAGTCTCAGCCAGGCCAATGGAGGGCCCTTGAGCAGAGACTGCCCAGTAGAATCCCACGCTGGGCAGAACTGGCTGAGGTCCACTGCTGCGGCCACGCAGAGTCCCTGGCCGGGGGTGCCCGGGAGAGGCATGCCTCAGTATCCAGGACATCGCAGACCCAAAGGCAACAACAGCTGGAGGCTGTGAGTCAACTGCACTCCTCAAAGCAGATTCTCTTGAAAAGACATCAGAAGAAACACACCTCCACGACTGCCACGTTACTTTACAGACGAGCACTGAGAGATGAAGTATGGCTCAGGGCAAGGCAGGGGAAGAGTGGTCCAGGCAGAAGACTTACTTTCCTGACCCCTCTTACCCCGACCCCCTGGTCTAACAAAACGGACCACTCCCTCCCCAGCATCCCCACTGCAAGCCTGCCCGTGAGCATATTGTGAGGCCCATTAACTTGTCTGCACTGCTTCCTCCCACTTTTAGACTAGAAAGCCCTTGAGAGCCCAGGCTACGTGCTCCTCTACACCTGGCGCTCTGAATGGTACACAGCCGGTGCTGTGTGGTTAGATATACGCTGTTAGATAGATAAATTAAAAGAAAATATCCTGGGGGGGAGGCGAAAAACAAAGGGAGAAAAGAATAACAGAAAGAATGAGCCAGAGGAAGTGGGAGAAAGAAAGGCAAAGGGAGCCAAGGGAAGAGGGGCTTAAAGAGGATCAACTCTGCAACACGGAGGTCCACTGAATACTAGCAGGTTACTGGTGATCTAAACTGGCCCACTGAATACTAGCAGGTTACTGGTGATCTAAACAAGACTCTCGGAGTTAAGAGTAAAGAAGCCAGCCTGCGGTGGGCTGATGGATGGACTGGAGGGCAGGGAAGTAGAGCCAAATAGAGACTCCTTTCAAGAGAGTCCGGGAAGGAGAGGAAAGAAGGCAGTAGCCAAAGGGGAATGAAGGGTTGTGATGCTGTGATTTATAATAAAAAATATATACGTGGTCTCTGTCCATTTCTGGTACAATGCTCCTAAAATACTTGGAATTTCCTAAGTGAGGAAAACAACAAAGCTGTCTTATTATGTTGATGAGGTTACCTTGGGGCCATACCTAAGGAGAGGGAACCAACAATGTGATTGGAGGGTTGGAATGAGTTCCACCCACCCCTCTATCTCTGGGAAGCGGAGAAGGGCTGGAGATTGAGTGGCCAATGATTTAAATCAATCATGCCTAGGTAATGAAGTTTCCACAAAAAACACAAAAGAATAGGGTTCAGAGAGCTTCCAGGTTGGTGAACACATGGAGATTTGGGGAGATTCACATGCCTGGAGGGGGCATGTAAGCTCCACATCCCTTCACCACACCTTGCCCTGCGCTCTCTTCCATCTGGCTGTTCCTAAATTACATCCCTTTATAATAAACCAGTAATCTAGCACATAAAATATTTCTGTGAGGTTTTTTTTTTTTTAATTCCAGTAGAGTTAACATATAGCGTTACATTAGTTTCAGGTGCACAATATAGTGATTCGACAATTCTATACAGTACTCAGTGCTCATTAGGATAAATGTGCTCGTAATCCCCTTCACCTATTCCAACCACCCCTCCACCCACCTCCCCTCTGGTGACCTTCAGTTTGTTCTCTATAGTTAAGCATTTCTGTGAGTTCTGTGAGGGTTTCTAGCAAATTAATAGAACCCAAAAAGGGATCATTGGAACTTCCAATGTGTAGCCAGTCAGTCAGAAGTACAGGTGATAGGGGCGCCTGGGTGGCTCAGTCGTTAAGCATCTGCCTTCGGCTCAGGGCGTGATCCCAGGGTCCTGGGATCAAGCCCCGCATCGGGCTCCCAGCTCTGCTGGGAGCCTGCTTCTTCCTCTCCCACTCCCCCTGTTTGTGCTCCCTCTCTCGCTGGCTGTCTCTTTCTGTCAAATAAATAAATAAAATCTTAAAAAAAAAAAAAAAAAGAAGAAGAAGAAGAGGTACAGGTGATGACCTGAACTGGCAACTGGCATCTGCAGTAGGGGCGGGGGTAGGGGGAAGTCTTGCAGGACTGAACCTCTAATCTGTGGGATCAGATGGTATCTCCTGGTAGATAGTGCTGATGCGGGAAATAAAGGCAGAAGAAAAAGTATTAAATTTCCCTACTACTTACAGCCCATTGACAAGTCCTTGAAACAGGCAGGGTGACGTTCCTCTAGGGACTCAGGTGCCTTAATCTTGACACTTTGCTAAGGGCAAAAGGCAATCTTAATCTTAGCCGACACCCAGGACCCTGTAAGTCTACTTTACCATACACAAATTCCTTTAGAAACTTCCTTTATCTCTACTCCCCAAGATACATGTTGGCAATCATCCCCCAAGCCTATGACCCACTGATAAACATTGGAAGGGTCTCATGACTAAGGTTTTACTGGACAGTAACAAATGATCTTTTCCCAACAATAGCTAGTCCCCTCAAGGTCCTGGAAAGCTTGCTTCCAAAATTCCTTAGAGACGTACACTATCCCTAACCCCCTCCCAACTTGAAAGTATATAAACTGTCACCCCTCACCACCCCAAAGCAGCTCTTTCTGCCCATGGGTCCTGTCCCCGTGCTTTAATAAAACCACCTTTTTGCACCAAAGACGGCTCAAGAATTCTTTCTTGGCCGTTGGCTCAGTGTCAGAATGGACTGGAATCGGAGGACACCCAGCTGGAGTCCCAGAGAATTGCTTGTTGGTGGGGAGAACCCCCACCCCCGCCAACACATTATAACTGGGTGCAGAACCGCTAAGGGTGGAGGGGAGTAAAACTGAGGGAGCCAGTGAGGGGGAGAAAATAGTTGACAGAGACATTTAATGCTCCATCCCTCTCCTTTTTCCCTCTCCCTCCACCACCCCACTTTCTCTCTCCTGCCCCCACCTTTCTGTCTTTCTCCAATCTGAGAGCTTGTGTTCTCTAGCCAGCTCCTCTGTTCTGCCTGCCTGGGATTCTCTGGTGCACTGGAGTAACAGGGCTTCCTCCTGCCTGTCTATTGACTAAGACAGTAATTTCCTGATGCTAATCAAAGATGAAAATCCATTTCCCCCATGAGAGAGCAGCTCAGGGCGCACAGCCTCTCTGGGTCTTCCTCTTCAACCGCACAGCTAGCAGCAAGAAGACCGCACTCGCAGAACAGAGACGCCAGGCCGGACAGAATCTGCAAACCTGGGCCAAACCTGAACACGAATCAAATTCCCTGAAGATGCCTTGACTACTTCAAATATCAGACCCCAAGTGGCCTGCTTGTTTTTACAGCCATTCATCTGCAAAAGCCATGCAATCACTTCTATTTCTGCCTTTGACTCAGGAGACTTACATATCTATGCTACTATTTCTTGATATATTGATTCTAGACGTTTTCAGCTGACTTCCTGTTGTGGTAATGAGAACTTAGCTCTCTCACGATATACTGTCAATTTCTTTTCTTCTCACCCACAGGATGCTGCCTGGTTAATTTTCTTTAAGGAGTTCTGAAGTTGAATTCAGAACACACCTTCGTGATTGCAGTGCACACATCAAGCTCTCCTGTCTCCTCCAGGCCCGACCCTGGCCACCCTCGGGTCTTCATCATCGTCTGAACCAGCTCTCCCACCAAGATCTCAAAAGCTGAAACTGCCCTCTCTGACTACAGCCCTTCATCTCTTTAGGGCTCTTTCCCCTCGTTCCCTCCCCTCTCCCTGCCTCCTTCCTCCCACGGTGCCCTCCCTTTCCTCAGTCTATTAGTACAGTCCTCTTAAGGCTTCGTTTACCTCCTCACTCAGAGTAGGTCCCTCAGGCAGCCCCTTGAGGGGTGTTTCACTGGCGTCCCATCCATGTTCCCTCGTTGCCAGCAGCCAAGTAGCACCAGAGAGAGGCCTAAACGCGAACAAGCGATTTCCACAACAAATCAACGATACCCCATCTCGGCTAGACTTCACGGACACAAGGCAGACCTTCTGCATGCCTCCATCTGACCCCTCCCTCGTGTGTTCCCAATAACACCGGTTCCAAATCTTCTCCAACCTTCTCAATCTCCCAGCCTCATGTTCATCAGGTTCTCCTTCAACAGATGAACTCACCACTTGCCTCCCTGCCAAAATCCAGATCAGCTCAACCGCATCCTTCTCACTTCCAAACCAATGACCTGCACAGTCTAATTCATACCCACATTTGCCTCTCATTTCGGGGGCTGCCATATCTGCTGAGGACATTCCTGCTCTAAATGTCTCTATATTGTCTGTCCTCTGAGCTGCCTCTTTTGTCTTTCCTCCTCCCTGAGACCACGCTACCCTGCCATCCTCTAAATGACCATCCTCTCTTACCCCACATGGTCAAAATATTCAAAGAGCATATACACAGGTCCTCTATTGTCTCCCTGCCCACGCGTTCCCCAACCCCTTGTACTCCACCTCCCATTCCCATCCCTCTCCGGAAACTCAGAGCTCACCAAGGACCAGCAGACAATCCCTAAGGCCTTTTATCTCGCCTCCTTCTCAGATATCACTGCAATAGTTAGCACTTTCTTTTTTCTAGTAATTTTATCTGGTTCTCAAGTTCCAACTGGGTCTTGGGTGAAGGAGGAGATTGCTTTCAGACCTTGTTATGCCCTTGTCGGAGCCTGTCCATGGCTTCCTGTCACCCACAGATAAGGTCAAAACTCCTCAGCTTGGCGCATAATTATAATAGTGAACAGTAATTTAGAATTTACCTTGTGCCAGGCACTGCTCAAAACACACACACACAAACTCATGAAGTATGTGCAATCATTATGCCTACTTTTCAGATAAGGACACTGAGGCACAAATTAAGGCAAAAACGAAGTGAATTGTCCAAAGTCAAATAGATAGTGAGTAGTAGAAACAGGATCAAATCACCATGCCATACTATCTCTCCCCTAGAAGACTTCCCATGGTCTGGCCCTGGCCTACCTTTCCCACCTAAGTTCCCTGCTCTCACAGTCAGAAGCCATCACCTGCTCCACCTTGACCACCCAATTCCCGGAAGACGTTCCTCCCTTGAGTTCCGAGATACTTCACTCTCCTGGTTCTCCTGCTTCCATTACAGCGCCCCTTCCCTTCCTCCTCGTCCTCTCCTCCTCTCCTTCCTATATCCTCAATGCAAAGATTCCCCAGTGTTCTGTCCCAGAATCCTTTCTGCCTGTTCATCACTCTCTCCTTGGCAATTTCATCCCCTCTTAAGGCCCAGATCTATATCTCCAACCTGACCATTTTCTGAGGCTCTGTCCTTATTTCTAATTCCCTGAGGTACTCTCCAGCCAGATTCTTAGCCAGATACTCAATATACCCAACACAGAACCCATCATCTTCTCTCCTAAAAGTGCTTCTCCTCTAGCATTCCCAATTTCTATTTGTATTACATTTTAGTCTTAATGCTCTGACACTTCCTCCTCCTTGCCGCATGCATTCCTTGAGAAGACGAGGCTATAGAGTCAGGCTCTGTTGTGTCTGGGGCACCTGTCCCCTCCTCTTCATTCCCATGGCCACATCCCTTGTTCAAGGCTTCGACACTCAGCGCCTCTTGCTTGGCCTATCACAGAAGCCTTCTCACTATCCCCACAGTGTCAGTTCCTTCCCCTCTCATCCACACGGTGCTGTCTGCTTAATTTTCCCAAAGCACAGCTCTGCTGATGCTACTACCTGAAAAGCATTGAACCTACTAAAAATAATCTAAATCTAAAACTTTAGTTGGGTGTACAAGGCCCTCCATGATTAGGCCTCAAACTTACCTTCCCTTCCTCCCACTCATACAACCTACGTTCCAGCCAAACCAAAGAGCTTGCTGCTCTCCATTTAGTTGTGCTCTGCTCTTTCCATGCTCTAGGTCTATGCTCTTACCATTTCCTCTGCCCTAAATGCCCTTGATGATCATCTCTGGGTGTGAAATACTCCCTTGTCCTGCAAGGCTCAGCAACTCATACCTCCTCCATCATAAAGCTTTCTCTGAGTCATCAATAGATCTGCTCTCCCATAACATCTATTCATACCTCTCCCATGTAACTCATCTCTCCGACTGGACTGATACCCCTGGCACAGTTCTGTGAGCGATTCATCTTTATAAGTGACACAGCACCTACTTCAGGGCTTTGGGCCAGTATGAATAAACAATTACCACTTCTGGAAGAGCCTGTCTGTTTTTAGCACAATTGAAAAACAATGCCACTGCACCCAACCGATTGACTACAATTATATGTCACAGCTGTATTCCCTGCATTATTTTTGTTTTTCTTGAAGGTTGTAATTATAATACATAGTAAGTGTTTCTACAGGCTTTTTCCTTCTCTGTAGATAGTTAGAAAGTATCTACCTCCACTTGGAAGCAAGTATAATAAGCCAAGACTCCAGGACTGAACCTGACCACTCTGCCAGGCATGGGGCTGCAAAGCCTCCCCAGTCTTTGGCTCTTCCATCTTCCTCACTCTTCACTCATACTCAGTCACTCTCCAAACCATACAGATTCGTGTGTGTGTGTGTGTGTGTGTGTGTGTGTGTGTGTGGCAGTTTTATACCTTTATTTGATAATTAGTGGTTGGTTAGTTCTCATCCACATTAACTGTCTGTACATTTTTGAAAGTGGTGACAGGTACATAGGCAACCAACATAGAGAGCTTGTTTGGTGAATCTTCATCCTTGTTATGTTTTCTGGACAACTGCACATGGATACGGTATGGAACATTCCTCCTTATTCCTTTGGCCCAGACAGCTTTGTTGAGTCTGGTGTCCACACATCGGGAGTTCCCATTGCCTTCATGGCAAATTTCAGGATCTCTTTGAGAGCCCAAGGGGCATGCTTCTTGAAACCCACTCCATGGGCGTGCTAGTGAAGGTCACTGGTGTGTTCTCCGGTTACTACCGCGTTGATGGCACAACAGCCCTTCTTTGTGGGAGCCGTTCGGCCAGACCCTGGTTGGAAAGGAAACCAAACCCTACACATTCTTTAGTACTATTTCTCACTCCTCTGCCCTTCCTGACACTCTACCTTGGATTTTACCTTCACTCTTTTCACCTGGCCTAAAGCCTCCTCATCTGTCTCCTACTTTCCAGTTCATTCTACACACCACTGCTGGGTTAATTTTTCTCAGGCCCAGCCTCAGTCATCTTATTCCCCTTCAGCAGTCCCCAGTGGCCCACCAGACAAATTATAAACCCCTCACCAGATGATTTTAGGCCCTGTACCTAGAGTCCAACTCACAAATGTCAGTTTGCAGCTGTTAAAAAGAAAACTACAAGCCCAAAATGGAGTCACTTACATCAAAGCTCCAGATCAGTAAACCAAAACCTAATGCCCTACCTGACCTGCAGTTTCAACCCCCACCCCCAGGAATGTAATCTTTAACCAGCCAAACTGGATTTCCTGGAAGTAATCCCCTGATAGATGCATTCTTCCTTAGAAGGGCAATGTTACCTAAGTAATACATTCCTTTTGATAATAAATTTCTCTTTATGTAATGCCCTCTCTGCCTTTTAAAACCTTTCCTTTATTGAAGCTCAGTGGAGCTCCCTCACTATCTGCTAGATGGGATGCTGGTTATTTAAGGAGGGAAAACTTAGGACAATATCTAAATGGAAAAAAAAAGTTGAAAAACTTTTTATTTATTTATTTATTTATTTTTACTTTGTAAAAAAGAAAGTTGTAAAAGTTTCATGGAAAAGGAATCTTTGAAAATGAATTTTAATGTGTGGTCACGCTGGCTAAGATTAAAATGAATTTATTTAAGCCTGAGTTTTAATATCAAGAGTATACTGGTACAAAATTAGGATTTGGTTATAGCAGCAATGTCCACAATAGCCAAAATATGGAAAGAGTCCAGATGTCCAACAACAGAGGAACGGATAAAGATGTGGAACGCACACACACACACACACACACACACATACATACACAATAGAATATTACTCAGCCATCAAAAAGAATGAAATCTTGTCATTTACAATGATGTAGATAGAACTAGAGGGTATTACGCTAAGGGAAATAAGTCAGCCGAAATCAAGAGTCGGATGCTTAACTAATTGAGCCACCCAGGTGCCCCAAGACCAGACAGTTTTAAGGAATGGAGGTTGACTTTACACAGTCAATAAAGCCCCTTGCACAAAAATCAACCTGGTACCTTGTTTACAAGGTTCCAGCAAAGCAGTTTTACAAAGAGCTTATGTGGTCGATCACTATTCATTCTTACTGCGCTTATACAAATAATCAGGTAAAGTTTAATACAAACAAGTTAGTTTTACTATAAAAAATGAAGGCAGTTTTGGAGAGAGGAAATTATATTTACATCTTTGTCTATATTAGATTCTAATCTGGTTAATTGTCTTTGAGGTTCTGTTAAATACCTGCAAATTGGACTGGATCCTAAATTCTTCTAGTCTCCTCAGAAATCTGACTATAACTCTTCAAACTAATGCTTCCAATTTTCTCCCATCCTTCTGATTTGGAACAGATAAGAGCAAAGACTGCCTTTGAATCTCCTTGGAAGGGACTTCACCAGGTCTTCTTCACTACCTAAAGGGCAGCCGGACTTCAGGAACTTAAACCTTGGATATGCATCTCACAGCTGAAGAAGGCCCCACGTGACATCTGGTCCTACACAAGCACTGGAGACTTCCAAACCAAAGTGACTAGGAAGAGAAGAAGTTGACATCGAGGTAGACTGCTTCCTTCCAAGATGCCAGATCAAGACTTAATACTTCAATTAAATATGAAACCGTTTCTTCTTCCCTTTCTTTCCTTTACTCTGGTGCTGGCCTGGAAAGGTAACACCATCATCCACATCTCCTGGGCCATGGCTAGGAGTGGAAACCTTCACCTTTCAGACTACTGGATTTGTCACCAAAATCTCCTGTCTGTCCATCAACAGTGCTACCTTACTGGAATTGGTTTGTGCCTTGTCAGGGTTTGCCTTTGTCTGTGGTCATTACCATTCTCCTTGGGTCTACATGGCTAGACAGTTGGCACACAGCTGGGCAATGCCTCTTAGGGTATCTAACTGTGTCCCTGATTTTTCACAAGTGAAAGAAGACATCTCACTGGTTGGTTTCCCTGGATTGACATTATCAAATGAGAAAAAACCTACCAGGGGGCATTCATGACTCAGGATTCACTTCCTTTGGCAGAGTCAGATTTCCCTGGTTAGGAGTGAAAGTAAATGAGAATATGATCAGCAACTCTCCTTAACTCTTGAAAATATTGAAGAATTTTGCTAAAATAATAGCTGCCCAACAAGAATCCCTAGACTGTCTGGTCAAAGTTGTTCTTCATAATAGAATAGCCCTTGATGTTAGCTGAACAAGGTGTCTCTGCTGTGGCCAACATCACGTGCTGGCCTAGATTAATACTTCGGGGAAGTTAAAACTCAATTACATAAAATCACTGAAGAGGCCACTTGGCTTAAAAAAGTGACTCCTTCCATAAGGTCTTTGTTTGACTTATTTGATTTTGATTGGTTTGGGTCTTGGGGACCATGGCTTTGAAGTACACTTCAAACACTGGGAATTATCTTCCTTATAATCATCATAATAATCTCCCTGGTGTGTTGTATCCTCTCAAAAGTTTTACATGCATGTTCGTATCCACTAACCAACAAGCAAATGATCTCCCTAAGACTGGAACACCAGAAAAAGAACAAAGAGGATGACCAACTCAAAAACTGTGAACCTGAAGTTGTAACCTGTGGCTATCTCAGAGATAAGCAAAAAAAAAAAACAAAAACAAAAAAAAAAAACAACCAAACTCATGACCTGTGAATACCAAACAAAGGATCAACAAAAGCTGTGTTAAAAAGAAAACCACAGACCCAAAATGGTGTCATTTAGGTCAAGACCCCATACCGGGGCTTAATACCTAATTTAACTGCAGTTTCAACCTCCTCCAGAAAAACAGTCTTAATCAGGAATTTTCTGATCAGCACCTAGGAGTCTGCCACAAGCGCCCTCTCCACCCTCCAAAGGAAGATGGGATGACCTTCCTGGTAAGACCCCCTACTCTTCTGCCTAAGGGAAAGCAATCTTGCCTAGAATAATCCTTTTCTTTTGCTAATAACTTTCTTGCCCCACCCTCCTTCCCATAAAAACCTTCCATTTTGTACAGCTCCTCTGAGCTCCCCCCTACTTGCTAGATGGGATGATGCCTGATTCATGAATCATTTAATAAAGCCGATTAGATCTTCAAATTTACACTTTGAATTTTGTTTTTTAACAGCTGCAAAAACTATAGAATAGTAGCTGAAAGTGACGCTGATGCCCTAAATTTTTATGACATCTCAAAAAAAAAATTTTATCACATCTCTCACTTAAACTGAGGGTCTGATCAGAAGGGGGGGAATGTTAAAAAGAAAACCACAGGCCCCAAATGAAGTCACTTATGTTAAGGCCCTGTGTCAGTAAACCATGATTTAATACCTAAGCTAACTACAGTTTCAACCTCCCCAGGAATGTAACCTTTAACCAGCCAAAATGGAATTTCCTGGTCAACACTAGGAGATAATCCCCCATAGATCCTTTCTCCCTTAGGAGCGCAACCTTGCCTAAAGAATGCATTCCTTGCTAATAAATTCCTTTTTTTTTTAAATGCCCTCTCTGTGCCTTTAAAAACCTTTCTTTTTCCAAGCTCCCTTCTCCTTGCTAGATAGGATACTCCCCATTCATGAATCATTTAACAGAGTCAATTAGATCCTCAAATTTACTCAGTTGGGTTTTGTTTTTTAACACAAATTGGAAAACGCATTGTTTCTCAAACCTGCCAGTGTATTTCTCCCTCTGGGGTTTTGCTCTTGCTATTTTCTCTACTTGTTCACTGAAATAGACATTTATTAAATAGCAACTCTGTGCCAAGCCCTGGGTAAGTGCGGAGGATACGAAGATGAGTAGAACAGTGCCAATCCTTAAGAAGCTCACAGAACTAACAGGGGAAATAGAAATAGAAATAAATTATTAACAAAATGTGGAGGGGACAGCAAGAGAAAGCACCTATTACACCAAAGGTGTAAGGGCACAGTAGTATCAGAGGTGAACAGAACTCAACACCAAGCAGAAGTACGAGAAGTATACCTCAGGCAGCAGGGACAGGATGTGAGAAGGCAGAGAGGTTTGTAAGGCTAGAGGCCATGGAGTAGCAAGAGATGATGCTGGAAAAATGGATAGAGACCTGATCAGGAAACCCCTTGGATGGCATGCTAAGCAATGTAGATTGCGTCCTACATTTTTTCATCCATACATTTAATAAACATTTATTGACCACCCACTATGTGCCAGGCACTGCGTTAGGTGCTCACCCCTCATTCAGTGCTGGTGAAAATGCAAAATGGTGCATTGCTTTGGCACCTTGAAAACATTACGCTCAGTGAAAGAAGTCAGTTGCAAAAGACCACGTATTGTATGATTCAATTTATAAGAAATTTTCAGAATAGGCAAATCTATAGAGACAAAGAGTAGGTGCGTAGTTTCCTAGGATTGGGTTGAAGGAGTTGGGAGAAAATGGGAGGTGACTGCTAAAAAGTAAGGGGATTCTTTTTTAGGGTAATAAGAATATTCTAAAATTGATTTTGGTGATGATCACACAACTCTGTGAATATATTAGGAGTGACTAAATTGTAAGCTTTAAATGTGTGAATTGTATATGTCAATTATATCTCAATACAACTTTTTAAAAAGTAAAATAAATATGTCAGAAGAGGGTATGCACTTTGCAAAACAGAAAAAGACCAGAAAAAGGGGGATCAAGAGGGCTAGAGGGAGGATAGTTTACAGCATTAAATATAGTTGTCAGGTGGGGGGGCGCCTGGGTGGCGCAGTCATTAAGCGTCTCAGGAAGTGATCCCAGCGTTCTGGGATCGCGCCCCACATCAGGCTCCTCTGCTGGGAGCCTGCTTCTTCCTCTCCCACTCTCCCTGCTGTGTTCCCTCTCTCGCTGGTTATCTGTCTCTCTCTGTCAAATAAATAAATAAAATCTTAAAAAAAAAATATATATATATATATAGTTGTTGGAGTAGGCCTCACTGAGAAAGCAACACCTGAACAAAGATGTGCAGGAGGTGAAAGAGTTGACCATGCAGTGCGTATAAGGAGGTGAGGAAGAAGGGAGCAATTAGAAATATACAAGAGGCAGATGCCCTAGGACCTAGTGATTGGATGGGGGAGCCCTAGGATGATTTCCAGTTTCAAATCTCTGAGATGTAAGGATGGTTCAACGTATACAGAAAATCCTAGGGGTGCCTTCAAGGCTAAGGGGGAAAAAAGAAAGAGAGAAAATCCTAGAGTCCACCAAGAAACCACTGGAACTAATAAACAAATTCAGTAAAACTGCAGCATAAAAAAATCAACCTACAAAAATCAGTTGCATTTCAATACACTAAAAACGAGCTACCTGAAAAAGAAATAAAGAAAGCAAACCCATTTACAATAGCATCAAAAACAACAAAATACTTGGGAATACATTTAACCAAAGAGGTGAAAGATCTGTACAATGAAAACTATAAGACTTTGATGAAAGAAATAGTACAATACACAAATAAAGGGAAAGATATCCCACGTTCATGGATCAGAAGAATTAATATTGTTGGGGCTCAGTTGGAAGAGCATGCAACTCTTGGTCTCTGGGTCAGGAGTTCAAGCCCCACATTGGGTGTAGAGATTACTTAAATCAATAAATGTTTTTAAAAAAGAATTCATATTGTTGAAATGCCCATACTACCCAAAGCTATCTTAGATCAAATGCAATCCCTATAAAATATTCCAATGGCGTTTTTCACAGAAGTAGAAAAAACAATCCTAACATTCTTAAGGAAGCACAAGAGACCCTAAATAGCCAATTTAATACCGAGAAAGAACAAAGCAGGAGGCATCACACTTCCTGATTTCAAACTATACTACAAAGCTATAGTAATCAAAGAGGTATGTTACTAGCATAAACACACACACATAGACCAAGGGAACAGAATCAAGAGCCCAGAAACAAACCCACATACACAGTCAACATATATACAGAGCCAAAAAAGACAGGAAATAGTAAGTGCTGCCAAGGACGGGGAACAACCTGAAGGAGACTGGAAGGAGAAAAGGGAAAGCCTGGGAGAAGTCTCAGGGAGATGAGCAATACTGAGGGCTGGGTTCTGCTTAGTAAGCGTCACTGATCTATCTCCCTGGGCTGGAGATGCTTAAGTCCAAACAGGACTCTGTAGGAAACACCTCCACAGCCTTTTCTTTAACAACAGTGCAGTCATTGGCCCGTTCTGTCTTGGAGACTTGGCTCTGAGGCTATCTACACTTTATCTACCATTTCCCAGCCTGAGATTTCCTTTATCTTCTCTCCATTTAGAGTGAGCTCTTCTCCCAGGGAAGATTATTTATATTTGTGGATGAGGCATTGTAAGTACAAGGAAAAAAGGGAGAAGCTAGGGGAAGAGGAAACAAAGGTATAAAAGGGTGTAGGGAAGTGAGACATGTCCAGGGGCTCCAAGAAGAAGTGAACATCGTTTAATCTCCACCTAAGAACCCACGAGGGTGTCCCTGCTTTGTTCCTCCCTCCCCACTATCAGTATCCAGATCCCACCCTCCAGCCCAGGTCTCAGTGACAGGGCCCCTTTGGAGCCCCATGAATTGAACTCTCTGGTTGTCTTGGAATCTGGGGCAAATACAGGGTCCCTAGCCACTGCCTTGGGTATGAGAGATATAAATCATATATAATATGATTTAATATAATCATATATATATAATGATGTATCATAATATATCAACTGCTGCCCTGATTGGTTTCTCTACAACCAGGAAACCCAAAGGAAATTAGCCGTGATACTCATCATCTCTCCCTCAGTAGAGCAATCATAAAACCTCACACAGGTATGAGGAGGGAAGACTGGCGATCCTCAATGTTAGGCTCCCTGCTAAACTGGGCTTCCCTACCCAGCATCGTGTTTGCTGTGTGTCAAACACTCTCACATCCAAACCTGGAGATGTTCCAGGCTTCCACGATTTTCCCCTTCAGCAACAGTGCAGAATGTCTTCCATCTGTCAGAACACTTTTTTGGGAGCCTGTTAGTTGATAACAGTGAGACCACCTGGCTAATTCCTCCCTACTTTTCCTTTTCTTCCTTTCCAAGAATATCTCTGCATAAGTTTCCCTGCCCCCAACCCTAATTTTGTGGATAGCGAAGTCCTGAGCCTGGATTCTGAGGCCAGATGACCTGGGTTCAAATTCAGGCTTTATTTATCATTTACTTGTTGTGTGACCTTGGGTAAGTGCATTAACCCCTCTGTACGTGGGTGCTCATCTTCAAAATGGGAAAAGGACATCTCTGTGATTTGTTGAGAAAGTTAAAGGAGTTAACACACATAAAACACTATAAAATTATAAGATATTAGCATTATTTTGGTTGTTGTTGTTTTATCAGTGCCATTCTAGGCCTTTCTCTATGAGCCCTACCACTTCCTCCAGGCTTTAACAGAAGGAAATTTCACCATGAGAACTCAAACTGTCTGGTGCATTCAGATGTCAAATTCCATGTGTTGCAACATCCTTCATCATTTCTACCAGCTGTTTGTCACCATGCTGGACAATGCTAATTCATCCTGACTTCTTCAGCCTCAAGCAGAGGACCCACCTCCCTGCAATATAGTGCATGGCAAAATAAGGAGTAGCCTGTATTCCATCCTTTCAAATCTTCAGACCTGGGTTTGTCTATTGACTCCTATCAGTCTAGTCACTGATCCTAAGAGCAAGTCTATAATCAGTACATGGGGGTGGGGGGGTCTGGGTGGCTCAGTTGGTTAAGCATCTGCCTTTTGCTTGGGTCATGATGCCATGGTCCTGGCCCAGCATCAGGCTCCTTGCTCGATGGGAGCCTGCTTCTCCCTCTCCCTCTGCCCCTCTCCCTTCTTGTCCTCTTTCTCTATCTCTCAAATAAATAAATAAATAAATCAGAAAGAAAGAAAGAAGAAAGAAAGCAAATTTTTTTCACCACTCCCACTGCAAAGTGCTTGCTGGCCACAGGAGAGGGGGTGGCGTTGGCGGGGTCGGGTTAGGGCAGAACCCAAACTAGACTACCAAGCTTCAGCAACACAATTCTCATAACTTAGAGAAGGCTCCTTTTGCTTACCCACAGTTTCACGAACTATGAGAGATGATTTTCCCCACTGTCAAGAATCTCAATTTATAAGGCATACCCACGGGATCTTATTTGGAAGGATAAAATCACCCCCAACTTTTTAAAAAATATTTTATTTATTTGTCAGAGAGAGAGCACAAGCAGGGGAAGCAGCAGGCAGAGGGAGAAGTAGGTTCCCAGCTGAGCAAGAAGCCCTATGCAGGACTCGATCCCAGGACCCTGGGACAATGACCCAAGCCAAAGGCTCAACGGACCGAGCCACCCAGGTGTCCCTCACCCCCAACTTTTAAACAATATTTTCCCAAAATCCAAAGGAGTGAAGATTTAAAAAGCAGAAAAAAACAATGGTGATGAAATTTCTTTCCGGAATCACAACTGCAAGATCTTTTGAGAAACTAAAAAATCATTATCAAGAACTCTCTCTACACAGACCTTATCTCTTCCCCGTCCGCAACCCCCCCCCCCCCCCCCCCCCGCCCCCAACCGCTCCATTCGTGCTCTCTCCTAATCTCTCTCTCTCTCAAATAAATAAATAATTAAAATNCCTGGAGACTTCGAAGGACTTCATGAATTCCCATGGGGCAACGGCCCCAGCCTCTCCCCATGGCCGTCTCACCCCCCACCTCCCCGGCGCACGCCCCCACCTTCTGCACTGCTTGCAAAACATCTCCCTCTTGTGGTGAGAGCCGGGGCCACTCCACACCCTCTGGCCAAGCTCGCAATTCTCACCAGCATCCTCCTCGCTCAGGGAGAGAACCAGATCTGTTATAACCGAAATGAACAGCAGGAAGAAAAGAGGGGTCCTGGCCAACCAGAGCATTTCCCATGCCCTTCGGCCCCCATCCTCTGATTTAAGTTGGAATGCTAAAATATAAAACCCCTGCTGGAGTGAGTAAGGAGTAAGGAGGCCAGCTAATTTTAGTTGAGTCCCAGATCGGGCTCCTTGCTCAGCGGGGAGCCTGCTTCTCCCTCTGCCTGCTGCTCCCCCTGCTTGTGCTCTCTCTCTGACAAATAAATAAATAAAATCTTAAAAAAAAAAAAAAGAGCAATGGGAGCATCTTTCCTTATAATGTTTGGCCTTTTGTCCTCAGTTCCTGAAATCGCTTCAGAGCCATGAAGGTAAAATGAGGTATTGTTATTCCTAACGAGCCCCTTTCTACCACTACTGGGTGTATGCTAATGAGGCGACTTTTAGAAAGCACTTCATTGGCTGCCAGGGGAACCAACCAGGAACAGAAGTTAGAATTTTCAGTCCCACCACCAGACCTCAGGGAGAGAGAAGGGCTATAGACAGTTAAATCACCAATGGCCAAAGATTTAATATATTGTGCCTATGTAATAAAGCCGCCATAAAACCCAAAAGGTCAAGATTCAGAGAGCTTCCAGGTTGGCAAACACATGTAGATTAGATTCAGCAAGGATCCGGAGAGGGCATGGTAGCTCCAAGCCCCTCCCCACATACCTTGCCTTATGTATATCTCTTCATCTGGCTGTTGATTCATATCCTTTGTAATAAATTGGTAATTTCCTGAGGTCTGTGAGCAGCTCTAGAAAATTAATGAAACCCAAGGAGCGATTTGTGGGATCCTGTGATTTGTAGCCAGTTGGTCAGAAGCACAGGTGACAAGCTGGACTTACGATGGGCATCTCAAGTGGGGCAGTCTTGTGTGACTGAACCCTTACCCTACGGAATCTGATGCTATCTCCAGGTAGTTAGTGTCAGAATTGAGTTGAATTGTAGGACACCCAGCTAGTGTCTGAAGAATTGGTTTGGATATGTGAGAACGCCCTCCACCCACCCTGGAACTGGTATCAGCACCCTTTCACAACCCCCCCCCCTTGGCTTTTATGAAATCACCCTTCCCAGCTCTTTTTCTGCTTCTATTGCTATTCATTCACTTTGTCTTTTGCTGGCTCCCCTTCCTCTACCCAGTTTTTAAAGTCAGTATCTTGGGGCACCTGGGTGGCACAGTCGTTAAGTGTCTGCCTTCGACTCAGGCGTGATCCCAGCATTCTGAGATCGAGCCCCACATCAGGCTTCTCTGCTATGAGCCTGCTTCTTCCTCTCCCACTCCCCCTGCTTGTGTTCCCTCTCTTGCTGGCTGTCTCTCTCCGTGAAATAAATAAAATCTTTAAACTAAATAAATAAATAAAGTCAGTATCTTTAAGAGTTCTATCCTGGCCTTTCTTCTCTCCTCACTGTACATATCCTCAGTCATCACTGGCTTCAACCCTTATCTGAGTGCTAATAACTTACAAATCTCTGTCTTCAGTCCAGATCACTCCTGAGATCTAGCTCCTCAGATCCAAGTACCTGCTGGACATCTTCCACCTGGCTTCACCCATACATTCCAAAAACAGAGTCCCGACTATGTGCTAGGTCCTATCAAGTTATTGGAGACAGTAGAGGTGAGAAAAGTAGACATGATATTTGTAATCTTAGAACTTAGTCTTAGCAGGAAAAATAGACATTAAATATATATTCCCACAGATAAATATATCATTACATACCGATGGGGACTGTGAAAGAAAAGCACAGGGTGCTTAGGGGGTATCACAGCAGTAACTCAAATTAAACTTCCCAAAATGGTATGACACTTCATTACAATCTGATCCTCCTCATTTTCATGTTATTTCCTATCCCTAAATCTATTCAACATTTAACAAATGTAATTAGTGCCCACTAGGTGCCAGACAACTCCCTTCTCTCCAGTTGCCCAAGCCTAAAACCTGAGAAATCATGCTAGACCACTTCCTCATTCCCCACATCCAATCAATATTAACTCAATCTCCTTAAATCAGTTATGTTCACCCAATTCCCTCCATCCCCACTTTACTGCCTTAGTTAAGGCCACAAGTATTTGTCACCC
The DNA here is from genome assembly GCF_002007445.2 of Ailuropoda melanoleuca. Taxonomy (NCBI): domain Eukaryota; kingdom Metazoa; phylum Chordata; class Mammalia; order Carnivora; family Ursidae; genus Ailuropoda; species Ailuropoda melanoleuca. The sequence continues at coordinate 33,972,073 of NC_048232.1, read as the reverse complement.
GGATTCCAGCAACAGTTTCTGGGGATCGCTCTGCCTCTGGTTGCCCTCTCCTGTCCTATCTGCCCTCCTCAGGGCTCCAGAATATATTTCTAAAACACAACTCTGGGGCACCTGGATGGTTCAGTTGGTTAAGCATCTGCCTTTGGCTCGGGTCATGGTCCTGGGGTCCTGGAATCGGGCCCTGCATCTGGCTCTGCATCGGGCTCCCTGCTCAGCAGGGAACCTGTTTCTCCCTCTCCCTCTGCCCCTCCCTCCCCACTCATGCTTTCTCTCACACTCTCTCTCTCAAATAAATACATGAAATCTTTAAAAAAAATAAAAATAAAAAATAAAGCACAACTCGGATTATGCCTCTCCCCTGCTTAAAAGCCTTCCAAAGCTCCCCACTGTCTTCCAACCAACTCAAATTCCTGTGGAAGAACAAGGTTTGAGGTGTTCCCATTTGAATCTGCCACCCTTTATTTTATACAGTCTGCAGAGAGAAAGCTAGACCCAAAGAGCATGCAGCTTCATGACTAGCATGAAAACTTACACGATACGTACACTGGTGGGTAACTTACCAAAAAAACTGATGGGTTAACTTATAGTTGAGGTGGAAAAATTCAATTTTGCATCTGAAATCCAGTGTAGAGATTAAAGAACTGCAATGTCCAATGTTAATTGGCTTTGTGGCCATCATTTGCTTTGCAGTTAGAAGAAGCATCCCAGTGAGATTAAACTAAAACTTTGCCCTTAAACAATTATGAAGGCGCTCTGTATTGCTTCTCAGTAGTTCATTATAACAAGAGACAGAACCTGTCATAATTAAACTGAAATACGACCTTGGCCCCACCTGCATAGTCTCTCTTTATGAAGCTCTTGATTTATCAGAACACATTCTCTAATCTTCTCTTTCTTATTTTACTAAAGAGGAAAACAACTAGCACAGAAGTATTTCAAATTTTCAAATTACTTGTTTCAACAAGATTATTTACTCCCACGATGTCTCATTAAATGATATGATCAATATTTTATCTTAATGTTAATCAAAGCGAATAAAAATGGAAGATAAATAATTTTTATTTCCACACTCCTTATCTTGGCATGCAATGCTCTGGGCATGGCTTGCTTCTTAGCCCCATCTCTCACCAGGCCTTCCCTTCAAGTCTGAGCTCTGTCCATATGGGACTACTGGCAATTTCCAGACAGTGTCATGCCATTTGCAATTTTGTGCCTGTGCTCCCTGTACCAATCTCACCCAAGTCTTAAGGAAAATGCTGACGCCAATAGACAGCTGGGTTATAAATGCATCTATAACACTTCCTTTCACTTCTTGATTTGTGTCTATTGCCCCTAGTAGGTTATAACTTTCTCGGAAACAGAAACCATGTCATTAATTTTTTCCTCCCCAGAGCCTAGCTAAGTGCCCAACAGAAATGTTCATCAACTATCTGTGGATCTATCCACCATGTAGATCATCTTTTACATGCTAAAAACATCCAGAATGACAGGACTTGAACTGGGATGGATGTCCATGAGGTAAGTGTCCAAGTCTGCAAATAACTTGCGGAGACCTAGGACTGATGGATTACCCAAAGAGCATGACAGTAGATGTATATAGTAAATGTAAAGAGGTCGGCAGATAGTGTGAGGCTTGAAGGACAAAGGGGTTTTGCACCCATGCGGATGAAAGCGCAAGGGGAAACCAATTGAATGGCAATACTGCCTCCCCGTGGCACCTAGGATAACAGCCTCTATACCAGAGCATTTGTAGAGAATTACACAGCTTTCTCACACCATGTGGTTGTGCCCTATGAACTATGCTAGGGACCTCTTACTTTATCTCATTTAATTCTCATGACAACCCCTTGTAGAGACAAAGCATGTAGCTTACAGGTTAAATGCAGAGAGCTACCTGGCTCTCTCACTTAGGAGCTGTTGTGACCTTGGACAGAATATTTAAACTCTCTGCATATTTCCCCATCTATAAAATAGGATAATATTAGTCTCTACCATATAGGGTTCTTATGAGGGATAATTTTTTTTTTAAGTAGGCTCCACGCACAGCATGGAGCCCAACATGGGGCCTGAACTCATGACCCTGAGATCAAGACCCGAGCTGAGATCGAGTCAGACACTCAAAGGACTGAGCCACCCAGGTGTTCCAATAAATTCTTTTTTTTTTTTTTAACTTTAACAACTCTATACGTTACTCAATGCTTACCACGGTAAATGCAGTCACCATCTGTCACCAAACAGTGTTATTACAATTTTGTTGACTATATTCCCTATGCTGTACTTTTCATCTCCATGACTTATTTATTTTATAACTAGAAGTTAATACTTCTTAATCCCCTTTATCTATTTCACCCATACCCCCACCCACCTCACCTGCAAATGCAACCAGCATTTTGTTCTCTGTATTTAAGAGTTTGGGTTTTTGTTTGTCCCTTTGTTTCTTAGACTCCACATATGAGTGAAATTGTAAGGTATCTGTCTTTCTCTGTCTCACTTATTTCACTTAGCATAATACTCTCTAGGTCCATAATACTCTCTAGGTTGTTGCAAATGGCAAGAGTTCTTTCTCTTTTATGGCTGAGTAATATTCCATTGTGTGTGCATGTGTGTATTATATATATAATATATATATAAATATCACATCTTTGCCCATTCATCTATTGGTGGATACTTGGGTTGCCTACATATCTTTGCTACTGTAAATAATGCTACAATAAACATGGGGTGCCCATATCTTTTCTAATTAGTCTTTTTGTTTTCTTTTTTCTAATTTTTAAAAAGATTTTATTTATTTGAGAGAGAGAGAGAGAGAGAAAACATAGAGGGAGAAACAGACTCCCCACTGAGTAGGGAGCCCGATGTGGGGCTCAATCCCAGGACCCCGAGATCATAACCCAAGCCGAGGCAGATACCTAACCAACTGAATCACCCAGGCGCCCCAGTGCTTTCATTTTCTTTGGGGAAATACCCAGTAGTGCAATTACTGAATCACATGGTAGTTCTATTTTTAATTTTTTGAGGAAACTCCATATTGTTTCTACAGTGGCTGCACCAATATGCATTTCCACCAACAGTCCACAAGGTTCTTTTGTCTCTACATCCTCGCCAACACTTGTTATTTCTTGTCTTTTTTATTACAGCCATTCTGACAAGTGGAAGGTGGCAGAATAAATTCTCAAAAGGGTACCTGACAGCATAGCAAATGCTATATAAATACTAGCTATTATTATTCCCTTTTTCCTAATGAGAAAATTAATGTTAAATAAATCGAGCATACAGTAGGAACTCAAAAAATATAACTTCCTTTGCTGTCTCCCCTTACATCTTAGCTCCTTCAGGTATTGCCCTCCTTAGTGGTCCTGATTCAAATAGGGGACTCCCAAAGAAGTCAGATCCTAAAGGCAGCAAGGAGAAAACTGAGAAACCTCCATTTAAACAGTCCAGAGGGATATGGTTCTGGAAAAGAGCACTTCCCAGGGCACTCTTGTCATTATTATTAGAGTGAAGACCTTCCCAGTAACAAAATTCACCCTACCCAAAAGAAGATGCATATGGACTGTGAAAATCAACTAAGATCTGTGCAGGAAACCAGATTTCAAGGAATATTCAAATTAGTATGATCTGTCCAGAGTCCACTTTTGACCACTTTGCCCACAGGAGCTGAGACACCGTGATCATTTTCGAGATTAGGTTAATAACAACTTACTAGAGACTGTATTCTCTCCCTGCTCTCCTACTGTTACTGCAAACATAAAATTCATGAAAATGATCATTTTCAAGTGACATGATATCTTTGTGATTATAGACTGCCCACTCCAGTCCACATTTGCAATGAGGTATATCTTCATCAGGGAAGACTGATTGGCACATCTGCACATTGGTAGCAAACAGGCTCCTTTCATACTCGTAAAGCTCTCCATGATTCTGCAAGATTCCTCTAATTCAGATTTTAGCATTCCCAGGTATTCTATTTGAGAGACTGAATATACAAACAGTAGCCGGACCATATATAAAAACAGAACTCTGAAGGCTGCTGGCTGGCTCAGCTGGTAGAGCATGCAACTCAGGGTTGTGAGTTTAAGCCCTATGTTGGGCGTAGAGTTTACTTAAAAACAAAAACAAAATAGAATTCTGACCTACAACCTGAAGAAGCCAACCCAGGAAACCAATCCCCTTACCTGTAATAAACAGCTCAGGAAGCCAGCCTGCTATAAGGTAGACTTGCAGAAGTTAGACTGTTGTCTCTAGTGATAGTTCAGGAAGCCAAACAATAACCCCTGTAAACCACTGGCCCCAAATGGCCAGAACTTGATTAATAATTATCAGCTTCCCCAGATTTTGTGGCCACTTCCAATTTAGGACCAACCAGAGAAAGCCAAATATGCGCCCCTAACCAATCACACAGAATGCCCCTCCTCCTAGTTAGCCCAACTACAGAGTTCCCATTGCAGAGAGCCTTGAATCAAGGTGTATCTGAAACCTCCCCTCCCCCCACTCTAAAGCTTCCCCGCTCCTCTGCCGCCTTTGAGTCTCTGCCAAAACTCAAGTGTCTGCAGCTGACCCCCTTGCTATATAGCAAGTTCTGAATAAAAAGCCTTTGGTTTTCTTATTTGGTTGGTCTTCGTTTATTTCCACATATTGGACCTAGTAATTCTATGAAGAATTAATTCCCAAACCCTCTAAAAAAGACATTGGCTTAGAGGCAGGGGGTGGGGAAGGGGGTGGGAGGCTCAGTGGATTAAGCGTCTGCCTTGGGCTTGGGTCATGATCCCAAGATCCTAGGATCGAGCCCTGCATTGGGCTCCTTGCTCAGAGGGGGGCCTGCTCCCTTTGCCTGCCTCTCTGCCTGCTTGTGATCGCGCTCTCTCACTCTCTCTCTCTGACAAATAAATAAAATCTAAAAACATTTTTTAAATTTTTAAAAATTGGTTTACATTGTTTAAATGCGTTACTTCTAAAACATTCATAAAGTTAGAGGTGAACATCATTTTTTATTTCATCTTAATAACCTAAGTCAATATGCTCAAGGGCTCACCTTTCTGCAGATTTTCCTTGCTGAAACCGGAGCGGGTTTCTTCTACCCACCAGAACAGAGGACCTAGTGAGGACGCTGATAGGCCGAGACCACGCCGCGCCCAGGCCAACCCCCAAGTGGGAACTACAATTCCCAGCGGCCCGTGCAGAGGCCGGGACGCGGGCACAACGCCTGCGCAGTGTCAGAGGCTCCGCCTGTGTGGTTCCCGCCAATTCTTGCGGTAGCACTGCAGACGTTGAGTACTGCGTTCCATGGAGACGTTTGACCCAGCCGAGCTGCCCGAGCTGCTTAAGCTTTATTACCGGAGGCTTTTCCCCTACGCCCAGTACTATCGTTGGCTCAACTATGGCGGAGGTGATGGAAGCCGGGAGCGGAGTGGGTAGTGGTTCGGCGGGGAGGGTGAGGAGGTTCTGGGAGGGTACCTTGGAATGACAATAGGAAGCGCCTCTTGTGCGTTAGGCATTGTGCCAGGCGCTTTCTTGCATTATCTGGAGCCCCCCCCCCCATCACCACCACCACATCAGAGGTATAAAGGGTCGAGAGAGGCTACGGTAACCAGCCTCCGGCCACAAAGTAAAAGAAAGAGCCGCTGCTCCTACCACTACATGGTGGGACTCACGTTCAGTGCCCCGTTTACCTGCCGCGGTCGGTGCCTGAGCCGAGGAGATTACTGGGTCGTAACTTGAAGCGGCAGAGGCGTGTTCTCTATCTGGGACAGCGGGGCATCTCCCAGAAGACGAGAGGCACTGAACTCTTCGCCGCTGAACTTACTAGTGCCCACCGAGGAGGGACAGGTGACATTACATTTTTAAAATAGTTCTGCATCTTTTACCTCATTTTTACTTTTTCTATCAGACGCAGGATGGTAAGCCCCTTCAAATTAGGGACTAGGTCTTTTTTTTTTTAACGTGTAGCACAGTGTTGGGCACAGAGGGCTCATTAAAAATATCTTGTCATTGGTTAATGTTTTAATGCCCGGGGCCGAATAAAGTACCAAATTAATTTTAAAATTGTATATTTATTTTGCAGTAATAAAGAATTACTTTCAACACCGTGAATTTTCATTCACATTGAAAGATGATATTTACATTCGCTACCAATCCTTCAACAACCAGAGTGATCTGGAAAAGGAGATGCAGAAAATGAATCCATACAAGATTGATATAGGCGCGGTATATTCCCACAGAGTAAGAAACCGGTTTTTTATGTATTTTGTAGTTTTGTTTTTTAAACCAAGAATGGATTGGTGCTCCCATTGTTTTGAGGTTAAATTTTTAGAGTTTATTCTAGTTGAGTCCCACTTTAACTTTTTGCAAGTAAATTGTAATATTTGTTGTTCTTTGATACTCTACATCACTGACTGGAAATCCTTTGGAAGTGAGTTGGTTGTATTCTCACTAGGACAATAAAACTGATTAAAAAATTGATACATTATAAATGAGGAAGTAAGCATGGTTTAAAGGAGGGAATTTTAAAAGAATTACATTGTCTTCCAGCATTGGAGGTGGTGGTGTTGTTTTTTAAGTAATCTCTATATCCAGTGTGACCCCGCGATCTAGAGGCACATGCTCTACTGACTGAGCCAGGCCAGCACCCCATGGAGTTATTCTTGATTCCTCTCTTTCTCTCACACTCCTCTGTCTGTTCCATTAGGAAATCTCTTTAGCTCTACCAAAATAGTATGTGAAATCCAACCACTGGTACCGGTGCTACTACCATCCTCATCATCTTTCATCTGAATTACTGTAAAAACTTCTGAACAATTTGCTCCTATAAATTCTAGAGTCTATTCTCAACACAGTAGCCAGAGCAATCCTTTTAAAACAAGTTAGAGTCTGTGATTCCTCTGTTCAAAAACCATTCTCTAGTGGTTCCCCACTTCACTCAGTAAAAGCCCCTCTCTCCCCCTCACTCACTCCACTCCTGCCACACTGACCATTGCTCAAGCAGTTTCCACTGCCCAGAGCCCATTTCCCAAGGTATCTCCTTGGTTCCTTCCCTCACCTCTTCAAGTCTTCACTCAGCGAGGCCTACTGCAACCTGCCACTCCTCCTACCCATTGCCACTGATACAGTCTAAATGCCTAGAATAGTGCCTGGCAGAGAGAGTACACCATAACTATTTCTTGAATGAATGAACATACCAAAATTGCCTTTCTTCTCTCCTTAAAAATACACACATGGGGCGGGGGAGGGGCGCCTCGGTGGCTTAGTCGGTTAGGCGGCTGCCTTTTGCCTTCCACTCTGGTCAGGGTCTCAGGGTAATTGGATCAGGCCCATGTGTCGGGCTCCCTGCTTGGGGAGTCTGCTTCTCTCTCCCCCTCTGCCCCTCTCCCCTACTCGTGCTAAGTAAATTTAATTAAAAAAAAAAAAAATACACACATGGGGGGAGAAACACACTCATGGGATAATAGCTTTTCTATGGAGGTTTTACTTTTTTTCCCCCCAAGATTTATTTATTTATTTGAGAGAGAGAGAGAGAGGTTGTGCCCAGCAGGGAGAAGGCAGAGGGAAAGAATCTTAGGCAGTCTCTGCAGAGCGTGGAGCCCAACGCCAGGCTCCATCCAGTGACCCTGAGATTATGACCTAAGCCAGAATCAAAAGTCAGACACTTAACTGACTGAACCACCCACGTACCCCAGACTTTTTTTTAAGGGTCTCCTACTCCCATATTTTTTGTTCCCCAGAGGCAACCAGTTCTTTTTAGCTGATTCTTAAGGTATTTGCCCCTTGTGTGTAAATAACATTTTTATATTTCTTCCATTTTCCATTTTAAGCATTATCTACTGACCTACTCAGGCCGACTAGGATTTAGCTTTTTTTTTCTTTTTCTTTCTTCTTCTTCTTTTTTTTTTTTTTTAACCTTACCGTTTACCCTCATCTTGCCTTCCAATTTCCACATGTCCTAATGTGTTTGTTAGATTAAAAATCAGGGTTAGGGGGCGCCTGGGTAGCGCAGTCGTTAGGCGGCTGCCTCCGGCTCAGGGCGTGATCCCAGCGTTATGGGATCGAGCCCCACATCAGGCTCCTCCGCTATGAGCCTGCTTCGTCCTCTCCCACTCCCCCTGCTTGTGTTCCCTCTCTCGCTGGCTGTCTCTCTGTCACATAAATAAATAAAATCTTAAAAAAAAAATCAACTAAATCAACCCCAGACTCCTTGCCAATTGTCTGAATCTCCCGATGTATTCAGACCCACCAAGTAGTTTGTCAGTTTCATCCCAAAGAAATTTCATGGGCAGTTCTGACCTCCAAGCTGGACTGATTGCTCTCTCTAAGCCTCATGGATAAATATGGTCTTGCAATCACCCCAGTTTCCTTTCACCTCTCTCCCATTTTGGATCCTGTGTTGCCCAAATCCTTTGTTCTCTTTTTGGTTTACTTCCTCTTTATGGTAGAGCACATCTTCCAGGAGCTTCCAGAGAAAAGGTGCATGGAAAAGAAAATACTGGACCCTTTCTGTATCTGGAAAATGACTTCATTCTACCTTTATGCTGAACTAATGGTTGAGTTTATAAATCAGTTTTCCTTAGAATTTTGCATTATCTGCTAGTTTCCAGTGTTGCTGTTAAGAAGACAATGCCATTCTGATTTTTGTTCCACTGTGTTGGACCTGAAGGCTCTTAGGATTTTCTCCCTATCCCCTGTCCCTAATGTACTAAAATTTCACAGTGATGTGCCTTGGCATGCATCTTTTTGCACGTATTGTGCTAGATACTTGATGGCCTGTTATGATCATGAACTCATGTCCTTCAATTCTGGGAAATTTTCCTTTTTTCTTTTTTAAGATTTTATTTTATTTTTTTATTTCTTTATTTTATTTTTTTTAGATTTTATTTATTTATTTGACAGAGATAGAGACAGCCAGCAAGAGAGGGAACACAAGCAGGGGGAGTGGGAGAGGAAGAAGCAGGCTCACATCAGAGGAGCCTGATGTGGGGCTCGATCCCCCAACGCCGGGATCACGCCCTGAGCCGAAGGCAGATGCTTAAGCGCTGTGCCACCCAGGCGCCCCTAAGATTTTATTTTTAAGTAATCTCTATACCCAACATGGGGCTCGAACTTACAACCCAGAGATCAAGAGTCTCATGCTCTACTGACTGAGCCAGCCAGGCACCCCTATCTTTTTTTTTCTTATATACAGTTTTTTCTATGTATAATTTTTCTTTGGTCTCTCTAGAAATCCTAAAGTTAGATGTTATGTGTCTTGGACTGGTCCGCTAATTCTTTTTTTTTTTTTTTTCTCCTGTTTTCTGGTTTTTTTGTCCTTTTCTCTACTTTCTGGGGAATTTCCTCAGAGGTTTTCATTTCTGCTATTATATTTTAATTTCCAAGAACTTTTTTTTAGAGCATTCTGTACTTTTTTATTGATATTCTCATCTTTTGAGGATATCAATGATAGTTTTCTGTTGTAGAGTCTTTTTTCTCAAAGTTGCTTTTTTTCCTGTTTTTTTTCTCTTTCATATTAGAGGCTTTCCTCGTAAGTCTATTAATTTTGTAAATGTTGTTATATTTAAAAATAGAGTACTAAAAAAGCTGATTGGAAGTTGTGTATACATGGCTGAGATTTTTTTATTACAGGGTGATCTGGCTGGGCCATTTTGCGGGGAGCAGCTCTGATGTCAGTTTCTCTAGATCTTTGCTTGAATGGAAACTGCACTAGCACAGAGGTCTTTGTTTTGATCACTGATCTTCTATTCCTAGAGCCTATAATAGTGCCTGACATTCCTGATCAGATTCTTCAGAGAGGAATCTTCTGGTCTCCTGCCTGGGATGGCAGTGATAGGTATAGAAGTGGGGGAGAGGGCTGGGTCTCAACTTTCCGCACGTTAATGTCCACTTAGTCCCCTGTATATCAGTACAATAATACACTTTCTTCAACTGCACTTTTGTTCCTGCCCCCTATCCCAGTCCAGAAAGACCCACCATTTGAGGTTCTCCAGATAATAATTCAGGTGTCTTTGCCAGGGAGATGAAAGCACAGTCACCTAGCTCTGCAGACTAAATGGAGGAATCTGGGGAAGTAACTGCTTCATAAATAGATTTTTAACTGATACTCCTATTTTTAATCTTAGCTTCACCACTATCTCTCTCTCTCTTTCTTTCCAGGGATACCCATTGTCACCTGAGTTTTGGGGGGATGCTGAGGTGTAAATTGGATTGCTTCTTATCTTTCCTTACTGAGAGCTTAAGATTCAGCTCTTATGGGTATCCTTATAAAAATTGTGGTGGTATTTTCTCCTCGCTGGTACTTTTTTTTTTTAATTTTAAAAAAATTTTCCCCCTATGGTCCTTTTTTAAAAGACTTATGCCTTTCTTAAGAAAACCTTTACTATCATTTTTGTGCAGGTCTGAAAAGAACAAGATAAGTATCTGTATTCAGTCTCCTTTCTATATCTGGTGGCCCACGGCCTCAAAGGAAGCTACTTACAGCTTGAGCCAAAAGCTCAGTTCAAACTAATTGAGATCTTTTGAATTACTGAAAAATTTTAAATACATTATTGTTACTTATATGTCCAGTAATAATTCAAGGCCTTTAAAACAACAAGGCATTAGGGGCGCCTGGGTAGCGCAGTCATTAAGCGTCTGCCTTCGGCTCAGGGCGTGATCCCGGCGTTGCGGGATCGAGTCCCACATCGGGCTCCTCCGCTGGGAGCCTGCTTCTTCCTCTCCCACTCCCCCTGCTGTGTTCCCTCTCTCGCTGGCTGTCTCTCTGTCGCATAAATAAATAAGATCTTTAAAAAAAAAAAAAAAAACAAGGCATTAATTATTTGTATGTACTTTTCCTTATCAGAAACCTTAAAAAACTTTATTATGGGGCGCCTGGGTGGCACAGCGCTTAAGCGTCTGCCTTCGGCTCAGGGTGTGATTCTGGCGTTATGGGATCGAGCCCCACATCAGGCTCCTCCGCTATGAGCCTGCTTCTTCCTCTCCCACTCCCCCTGCTTGTGTTCCCTCTCTCACTGGCTGTCTCTATCTCTGTCAAATAAATAAATAAAATCTTAAAAAAAAAAAAAACTTTATTATGATTTCTATTGATTAGCAAATATTAATTGTTCAATGTTACATATCAATTATATCTCAGTAGAACTGGTAAAACAAATATCTATGGTAATACATATTTATCAAAACCTGTTTTAGGTAGATGAAATTTACATGGTCATCGAGTCTGGGTGTGTAGAATCCAAATTAATGAACTTTAACTGAGTAGAGTTGGCATTATATTATGGTTTTTTCAATTCTCTTTGGCCACTTCCTTGTGTGGATAGAAAATGGCATAATTGGCAGCATGACAGCTCTTATACAAACTTGATTGATATTTTCTCCTTGTAGCCCAATCAACACAATACAGTGAAACTGGGAGCTTTCCAGGCTCAGGAAAAAGAACTGGTGTTTGACATTGACATGACAGACTATGATGATGTGAGGAGATGTTGTAGGTAAGCACTGCTTGCCTTGCTGGTAGGGTGGGTGATATCACTGACAGTGAGTAATGATGCCTCTGCTCCAGTTCTGCAGACATATGTTCTAAGTGCTGGACCCTCATGACAATGGCCATACGCATAATCGACCGAGCACTGAAAGGCAAGTATTGGCAGTGTCTGAACGGGGTCAAATGCAAGAATCTGTTTCCTCTGAATATTTGTCTGTCTATACCTTTTTATAATCAAATCTCATAGATTTCTAACATGTTTCCTTGAAACATATGGCTGGAAAAGAAAAAATGATTAGAATAAAGTTGTATGCGAAACTCTAATAAAGCTGTTGATCAAACCAGTGAGTTTTTTCTCAAATCAGTCATCTGTCGAGCAGCTCTGTGTGCTACAAACTGTTCTAGATGAGGGAAATATAAAAGATAATGGTTGCCTCAAGGAGGTTATAGTCTAAGAAGGAGACAAATAAAATTGAAGATTACATTTACATTAAGTAATGTGCACAGGGTGCCATGGGGATATAGAACAGCAGGAGTGCATACAGGAATGGAAAGAGATTAGATCAGAAAAGGTGATGATAAGAATGATAATGATATTAAAAATAGCTAACTCTCAGTGTACATGGGTAGCTCAGTTAAGCCTCTAACTCTTGATTTTGGCTCAAGTCGTGATCTCAGGGTCCTGGGATATAGCCCTGTGTTGGGCTCCATGTTGGGCATGGAGCCTGCTTGGGATTGTCTCTCTCCTTCTGCCCCTCGCCACCCCTGCACACCCATGCTTGCGCTCTCTCTCTCTCAAAAAAAAAAAAAGCTAACTCTTGTCCTCGCTTCAGCAGCACATACACTAAAAAGAGCTAACTTTTTTTTTTTTTTAAGATTTTATTTATTTGACAGAGAGAGAGAGAGAGAGAGAGCACAGGCAGGGGGAATGGCAGGCAGAGGGAAAAGGAGAAGCAGGCTCCCCACTTAGCAGAGAGCCTGACATGGGCCTCCATCCCAGGACCCTGGAATCATGACCAGAGCCCAAGGCAGACACTTAACTGACTGAACCACCCAGGTGCCCTGAGAGCTAACTCTTAAGAAGAAAAAAAAAAAAAAAAAGCTAACTCTTAGATAAGATGCTTATTATGTACCAGGCACTGTTCTAAACACTTTAAATTTATTAACTTTTTTAATATCCCTAGATAGGGTCTTAAATGATAAATGGCAATTGGTCAGGGAGAGAAATGGAAATGCTGGGGTGTGAAGAAATCCTTGGCACAGAGAACAGGATAGGTATAAACATGAAGGCAAGACCATGGGAGACAGAAAACTACACATAATTAATAGTTAAGGTGAGTACATGTGGATAAGGCGTAAAAATGAAGCCAAGGACATAAGCAAGAACCAGGAGTTTATAAATTTATTTATAGATTTTAAAACCTATTATTTCTTCCCTCCTCAGAGGACTTTGGATTTAAGCATCGTCTCTGGGTATATTCTGGAAGGAGAGGTATTCATTGTTGGGTCTGTGATGAATCTGTTAGAAAATTGTCCTCTGCAGTACGTTCTGGGATAGTTGAGTATTTGAGTCTTGTAAAGGTAAGATCTTAATGATTCTTTACATTTCTTTATTTGCTAGATGTTACCAAGCCTGAAATGTTTACTGAAAAAAATGAAACTGTCTTTTATAGCATCCACATTCCAGAGTAGATGATCTTACCAGCAGATCAAATAATCATAGTAGCTACATTTTTTAAGGTCTTTCATATTTTGCTGTAAGTATGCTCCTTTGTAGCAAAAGGAAAATTACTTTTCTGCTTCAATTATGTGAAGCAAAGTTAACCCAGAAAGTTACAGGTACTGAGACTATATAAAATAGCATCTAAACTTCTATGTTTTGACAGAATTTAATTAATATCTTTAGAACACATTTAAAAAAATTTTAATTATTTCATTTGTGTCATATACATGAAGTTCTTTTTTGATGGTTTATTTTTCAGGGTGGTCAAGACGTTAAAAAGAAAGTCCACCTAAGTGAAAAAATTCACCCTTTTGTCAGGTCTGTTGGAAAAGACCCCATGCAGTTTAAGTTGTGTCTAATTTACCTACACATGCTTTTAGAATTACGTTGTTACCAAGTTTCTCTATGGGGGTAGCATATTACAGGTAATAATAGCTAGACTTAATTGAATGACTATTTTATGCTGCAGTATTCATGATAGGTGCTTTACAAATGTTATCATTGGTCTTAACAACTTCATAAGGGACATGATGGTATCTCCATTTGTAGTTGAAGTAGGATTTAGAAAGATTGTATAATTTCTTTGGTACCACACAAGTAATTGTTAAATTTAGGATTCATGTCTTCCTAGTCTGCTTAATTTCAAAACGCATACGCTTTCTACCAAATTCACTACTTCTCTAGGTGAAAAGAGCATTGCGTTAAGAGTAGGAATCTCTGTTCTGTGGCTTTCTAAGACCCTGATAAAATATTAGAGCCTCTATTTCCTTAAAGTATGATGGGGAAAACAACATCTGCTCCATCCATCTCAAGAGTTGTGGCAAAGATTAAATGAAACATTAGATGTGAAGTCTGTTTGCAAATTGCTAAGCACTACATATTGTTGAGATGTTAAGCAAGTAATTCAGAGTAGAAACTGTACACTCTATCCCACACCACTACTGATGTATTGTTATGTTGTCCTGGCTTGGTTGCTTTCTACCCTTGTTACATATTTATGATGCTATTGATCTGCTAAATTGTGGAGTTTAAGAAGTAAACATTTCTTGAATTCTAAGCCAGTGCTATACTAGGTTCTTCCCCCTTAGAATGTCTTAGTCAACGCTCATAACCCTGTGAAGGCGTATTATTCCCATTTTATGTAGCTAATTTCTGTTGGGTAGCTAATTCTGTCTTCTTATTAGACTAATATATGCTCATTAAAAAAAAAATTCAGTAGAAGCAAGCACTAGCCTCCCAAATGGCAAAAAAAACTATGCAGTGTATGTGTTGCTAGTAGTATTAGGACTATGCTATTGTTATTCCTACAGCAAGTCTATAAACATAATAAAAAAATACTTTGAAGAATATGCCTTAGTTGATCAAGATATTCTTGAAAATAAAGAAAGCTGGGATAAGATTTTAGCCCTCGTTCCTGAAAATATCCTTTCCCAAGGCCTTTTTTTTTTTTTTTAAAGATTTTATTTATTTATTTGACAGAGAGAGACAGCCAGTGAGAGAGGGAACACAAGCAGGGGGAGTGGGAGAGGAAGAAGCAGGCTCCCAGCGCAGAAGCCTGATGTGGGGCTCGATCCCAGGACCCCGGGATCACGCCCTGAGCCAAAGGCATATGCTTAACAACTGCGCCACCCAGGCGCCCCCCAGGGCAATTTCTATGTGAGCTACATGTCCTGATCTAGATTATAAATGTGTTCTGCCTACATATTGTCATATACTTACTCTTGTAAGTTTAATCTTTTAACACAAAACTCCTGTTTTTCTGCATTTTAGTATTTCTAGTCTGGAATACAATAAGAAATGAGACCATTTTGGAAATAAATTTCCTCATTTTGGAAGTCGATCCTCATAGAATTAAAAGGTACTTAAAGGAATGCTGAATCATTTTGTCAAAATATGTACAGACCAGGGAAAGGTTTTACATTAAACCATATAGTTATTTTGGCATTCTTTCTGTCATATCACTATATATTTTTACAGGGGAATTTTTTAAGGATGTGTGTTTAATTAATATTTGCATTTTAGAAAACAATAATCACTTTCTAGTAAACTTTTGATAGCCTTGTGGTAATACATACTGAAAATAAGTTGTTCATCGATGTGCTCTAAAAGAGTGTGTTCCTTAATGACTCATCACCAATTCATGAGAAACTTCAGCAAAACTTCCAGAAGTGTCACAGTTCACTTCAGCGTTGGGAATATTTGAAGCAAGGCATCAACTGTCAGGTATACTCCATTGAAATCTCTATTATAAATATAATAATAGAATTCTTAGTTAAATTCTAATTGTTTTGCTTAGTAAGTTAAAGATCATTGAAAGCCATTTTTTTAACCTCTTAAAGAAATCCGCAAAAGTTCCTACTGATCCTCATGCTAGACTTGGATCTGCTTTTAGGATAATACCAAAAATGACAAATGTGGACCCTGGCTTGAATGGGAGATCATGCTCCAGTACTGTTTTCCACGGCTGGATATCAATGTTAGCAAAGGAATCAATCATTTACTGAAGAGCCCTTTTAGTGTTCATCCTAAAACAGGTACAATGTAAAGAAGGTAAAGAAAACTAGAAGAAAAATGAGTTTATTTTTTGTTTTAGTAAGCGTGTCACTGGGTATGAATATGTCTGATGCCTGAGATATTAAAGGTTGAAAGACTGTCAGCTAATACATAAATTATTTTTTAATTGTCAATTAGTAGCTACCAGATGAGTTTCCACTACATAAATAATTTTCCTCTGGGTTTCTGAGGTTTAGTGTTGGAACTATAGAGGAACTTAGAAATCACAGGACAACAGCTCTCATTGTATAGGTGAGAAAACAGTGGTCCAAGAGGTTAATGTGACTTGTTCACAGTCTTAAAACAAATTGTGTCAGAGCCAGGAACAGAAGTCAGTTCTTAAAACTCAAAGTTCTGTGCTTTTCCCATTGTGCCTCCTCCCTCAGTTCTTTTTCCATAGTTTTAGCTTTCCTACTTCACATTTCTCTTAGATATGTTTTGATGGACTGAAACTGACTTTAAAATAAATATAACAGTTGCTGTATTGACTATATTGACGTAAACTTTGCTTCATCCAGCCAGGAGACATATACATTGTATATAGTTGTCCTTTTTAGCCTCAATAATCCAACTCTACCACTTGCTGTGGGATGTTAGGCTCATTACTCTCTGTGCCTTGGTTTCCTCATCTGTAAATGGAGATAATATAGTACCTACCTCAGTGGGTTATTGTGAAGATCTAAAATGTAAAGTGCTGGGGTGCCTGGGTGGCTCAGGTGGTTGGGCGTCTGCCTTCAGCTCAGGTCGTGGTTTCCAGATCCTGGGCTCAAGCCCTATGTTGTCCTCCCTGCTCAACAGGGAGTCTGCTTCTCCCTCTGCCTCTCCCCCTGCTTGTGCCCTCTCTGTCTTTGCCGCTCTCTCTAAATCTTTTAAATTAAATAAATAATAAAATGTAAAGTGCTTAGAAAAGTGTCTGTCACACATTCAATTCTCCCAAGTTGCCTAGTTTCCTTTAATAATTTGTAATGATTCTCTAGTCCATATATTTGAATAGCCCCTTTCCAAACCTATCAACTATGTGTTTTCAGCTTCTTTTAGTAATAAGTTTAATATTTCTTTTTTTATTTTATTTAAATTCAATTAATTAACATA
The DNA here is from genome assembly GCF_002007445.2 of Ailuropoda melanoleuca. Lineage (NCBI taxonomy): Eukaryota > Metazoa > Chordata > Mammalia > Carnivora > Ursidae > Ailuropoda > Ailuropoda melanoleuca. The sequence continues at coordinate 33,955,244 of NC_048232.1, read as the reverse complement.
TAGCGTATTATTAGTTTCAGAGGTAGAGTTCAGCCACTCAGCATTTCCATATAACACCCAGTGCTCATTACGTATTTCTTAATTTTTTTAGACCTAACTCTAGGGGTGCCTGGGTGGCTCAGTCATTAAGCATCTGCCTTCAGCTTAAGTCCTGATCCCAGGATTCTGGGACGGAGCCCTGCGTCTGGCTCCCTGCTCAGCGGGGAGCCCACTTCTCCCTCTCCCCCTGCTTGTGTTCCCTCTCTTGCTGTCTCTCTCTCTGTCAAATAAATAAAATCTTAAAAAACAAACAAACAAACCTAACTCTAAAGCTATAGTGGATATCCCCTTATTCTAATATTCATGGCTTGGGTAAATAATTATGTTCATAAGTATATATATTTTGATTATATCCTTTTCCCATTAAGTAGCTGCAGTCTTTTTACTCTGTCTTCAAACAGCAACTCCCAATTCTCTTAATTATTTTACTTGTTATTTACCTGGCATCCTTTAGATTCATTATCTCATTTCTGAGATGTAATGAATTTTATGAGTTATCCCAGATGTGGATATTGTGAAAGGGTAGTAGAATGCTGTGTATTTTATTTCCAAAATGCTTTCTAAAGATGCCCAACATATAGGTGTCTATTCTGATCTCAGCAAATAAACCAAGTTAATGAAATGAACTATATCTGTGTTATTTCATTTTCAGGACTCACTAAATTTGATATCATTCTGTACTTAAATATAAAAGGATATTAGGAAGAAGGAGATAGAAATAAAAGTAGAGATAAGAGCACTAAATAATAGCCCAACTGTCTTTCATACCCATTTTTTTTGGTTTTTTTAAGAGAAAGTAAAAGCACAGCTAATGTGGAAGTAATTTCTAGCTATTGTTTTTAACAGATAAATCTAACCCTTTATCTAAGCCTTAGATTAAGATTTAGCCAAAATAACATAGGATTGTATTTTACAATCATCAGTTTATAACTTTTGGTTCTTACAGGTCGTATTTCTGTGCCTATTGATTTACAGAAAGTGGACCAGTTTGATCCATTTACTGTTCCAACCATAAGGTATGTTCTAGTTCATTGATCATTCCTTTTTTGTTTGTGGCTGTTACTCTGAATTTGAAGTAGACTGAATTAGACCCCTTTTGCTCTGAGGCTATATGACGATGCCCTAGTAGAGCAGCATCCCTAGTGAGTCCAGAGACCACAAGCTGCTGTTCTCTAATGAAAAGATTATAAGTTCAAATAAGTTTGGGAAATAATGACTTAAACAGATAAAATGTTCTTTACTGAAAGATTTCCCAGTTTTTATTATGCATGGAAAACTCCAAGAAGGGATTGTGATTTTTAGAATATCCCAAATTTAGTTGGTTACACAATTTTTTCACAGAAAATCTTGTGGGATTCTTGTGCTATCATACACTGGGTAATGTTGACCAAGAACCAACTTTAAAATTCCTATTCCAGGGTCCCTGGGTGGCTCAGTTGGTGAAGGGTCCAAATCTTGATCTCAGCTCAGGTCTTGATCTCTGCGTCATGATTTTAGGCCCCGAGTTGGGCTCCACAGAGGGCATGGAGCCTACTTTAAAAAAAAAAAATTAAGATTCTCTTTATCTGAGGCTCATTTGGTAGGGCATGTGACTCTTGATATTGGGGTCATGAGTTCGAGCCCTACATCGAGTATAGAGTTAAAAAACAAAACAAAACAAAAACCTCTTATTCTATTATTTGTAGCTCCATCTGCCATGAATTGGATGCCATTTCCATTAATGATGAGGGAAGGGAGGGAAACGAAGCCGAATCTGATATCAAACATAGAACCAGAGGTATGTTAATATATTGAAGTCTCACTTTAACATAAGTTTCTTATGTAGATGTCCTTCTGTCAGTCCAGTAATTAATTCTGCTTGGATCCAGCCCAGAATGGATCAATGTTTATCCTGAAACCAGCTCAGTAACAAATAATACCATAGCAATGTTTCTGTCCTTTCTTCATCAATTGCCCAAGTGGCTGTTGAATCTAATTTAAGTCAGCAGATATTTACTGAGCAACATCTAAATGCCAGGATCTATAAGATTAAATTATCAATTTGTGTTGATAGTTGTTTGACTCTCACAATCTTAGGTTCAACAGCTATTTATTTAACAACTACTGTGTATGCAGTACTTTTGTTCTTTGTTCTTGATGTATCCGGAGAGTATTATGGTAAATATATATCTAAACTGTGGTTGAATTGTATATTCAAGAATTTGAAGGAGCTGGGAATTTATAAATCTTCCTACTAATAGAAGCCAAATCTTCACATACCAACACCTAAGAGACACTCTATAGCTACAGAGCCAATAGAACTTCCTGTGATGATAGAAATGTAATGCACTGCCCAGTGTGGTACTCACTAGCCACGTGTGGCACACTCCCCTTGAATTGGGAGAAATCGGATTTTCAATTTCATTTAATTTTAAATAGCCACATGTGGCTAGTGACTGTTGTAACACAGTGCAGATCTGTGATCTCTGATTGACCTTTCTTGGTCAAATGTTGCTACCTTCTTTCAAAACCCAAGCTCGAATATCACTCCACTAAAACAAAAAACAAACAAACAAAAAAAACCTCACTTCATCTCTTCCAGTTCTAACAATACCTAAACATAGTACATTCCACTATTATTGTTTGAAGAATGATTATAAGCATTCTGTCTAAAGAATTTGAGGGGCGCCTGGGTCGCTAAGTCATTTGGGCCTCTGATTCTTGGTTTTGGCTCAGGTCATGTTCTCAGGGTCATGGGATGGAGCCCCACATCTGGCTCTGTGCTCAGCGTGGAGTCTGCTTGTCCCTCTCCCTCTGCCCCTCCCCTCCTCAGATAAATAAATAAAATCTTTTTAAAAAATGAAGTATTTGGGGGGCGCCTGGGTGGCACAGTCGTTAGGCGTCTGCCTTCGGCTCGGGGCGTGGTCCCGGCATTCTGGGATCGAGCCCCGCATCAGGCTTCTCGGCTGGGAGCCTGCTTCTTCCTCTCCCACTCCCCCCTGCTTGTGTTCCCTCTCTCGCTGGCTGTCTCTATCTCTGTCAAATAAATAAAATCTTTAAAAAAAAAAAAATGAAGTATTTGAAAAACATCTCCAACATGAAAAATCAGGAAAAAACTGGAAAAAGGAACTCACAGAAAACAGATAAATCAAGGAACAAAGAAACCCTCCCTTTTTTTTAAGAAATCTCTGTGCCAACATGGGGCTCAAACTCACAACCCAGAGATCAAGAGGCACGTATTCTATTAACTGAGCCAGCCAAGCACCCTGAAAATCTTTTTTTTTTTTAATTAATATCCTCAGAATAAGAGAAGATAGTATATCCATGAAGCAAGATCAGAATGCTATGAAAAGAAACATTCAGAGAACAAGAAAGAGCTCTTAGAAATCAAAAACATAATCATTAGAATACAAAATTCAGTGGAAGGGCAGAAAAGAAAAGTTAAGATTTTCCAGAAAGTACTACAAAAAAAGATAATTTTGTTATTTTAAGGAGGTAAAAGATAAAATTAGAAGAATGGTTCAGGGGTCACCTGGGTGGCTCAGTCAGTGAAGTGTCTGCCTTGAGCTCAGGTCATGATCCCAGAGTGCTGGGATCGAGTCCCACATTGGCTTCTTGCTCAGCAGGGAGCCTGTTTCTCCCTCTGCCTGCCTCCCCCTGCTTGTGCTCGCTCGCTCTCTCTCTCTCTCTGACAGATAAATAAAATCTTTTAAAAAAGAAGAAGAAGAATGGTTCAGAAGGTCTAATACCTGACTATGGGAGTTTCAGAAAAACAACAAACAGGGAGGGGAAAAACATATCAAAATTATATAGGATACCATCACAGAAATGAGCCCTTTATTGAAAAGGCTCAGCATAATAAGAAATCAGACCCACACCAAGGCACATCATTTTGAAGTTTCAGAACACTGAGAATTAAGAAAAGATCTTCGCTTTCTGACTCCTTCCTACTTCCCCTCCCCCCAAAAAAGCCACAGACCTAGGAAGAATGGCCTTGGATTTCTGAACATTGGAAATGTTCAGCTGTTAGAAGTAGGTGCTGGAAAAAAAAAAGTGGTTGCCATTCAAGAGGATGGAGAGGTCAGGGGCACCTGGGTGGCTCAGTCATTAAGCGTCTGCCTTCGATCCCAGGGTCCTGGGATTGAGCCCCGCATCGGGCTCCCTGCTCTGCTGGGAGCCTGCTTCTTCCTCTCCCACTCCCCCTGCTTGTGTTGCCTCTTTTGCTGGCTGTGTCTCTCTCTCTGTCAAATAAATAAATAAAATCTTAAAAAAAAAAAAAAGAGGATGGAGAGGTCAGAATTTGGGCAGGAAGCTGCTATTCTTTCTAACCTGTTAGTACTATTTTATTCTTTTTAACAACATGCATACATTACTTCAACACAATTTTTTAACAATATTGTCTCTTGATGGATATCTTTTTTCTTTTGTCCAGAGATTTTATTTTATTTTTTAAAGATTTCATTTATTTATTTGACAGAAAGGGCACAAGCAGGGGGAGCGGGAGAGGCAGAAGCAGACCCCCTGCTGAGCAGGGAGCCTGACACAGGGCCCAAACCCAGGACCCTGGGAACATGACCTGAGCTGAAGGCAGTCACTTAACCAACTGAGCCACCCAGGCACCCCTGTTCGAAGATTTTAAAGAGAAATTTTCTAATATAACTATTCAAAAATAAACTGCCTGTCATTTCAAGTATTCATAAATAGCCTAATAGCCATCAGTCAGGGGTGCTTTAGAGATTGTGGGGGTTGGAATAAGTGATATTTAACTTCCTTACTATCGCTTTAGTTTCTGTGATTTTAAGCCTTTGTCCTTTTTCACACTAGTACCATTTGTTCCTGCCCTTCTTCACAAGTCCTGGAATGTTCTCTTCTCTTGTAATTATATCTTTTTTCTTTTTCTTTTTTAAAGATTTTATGTATTTACTTATTTGAGAGAGAGATCGCGAGCATGAGTGGAGGGATGGGCAAAGAGAGAGGCAGAGAATCTCAAGCAGACTCCGCACAGAGCGTGGAGCCTGATGCAGGCCTCAATCTCATGACCTGAGTGGAAACCAAGAGTCGGATGCTTAGGGGCGCCTGGGTGGCTCACTTGTTAAGCGTCTGCCTTCGGCTCAGGGCCTGATCCCAGGGTCCTGGGATCGAGCTCCACATCGGGCTCCTGCTCTGCTGGGAGCCTGCTTCTTCCTCTTCCACTCCCCCTGCTTGTGTTCCCTCTCCCGCTGGCTGTCTCTTGCTCTGTCAAATAAATAAATAAAATCTTAAAAAAAAAAAATAAAAGAGTCGGATGCTTGACCAACTGAACCACCCAGGTGCCCCTAATTTTATCTTTTTTCTAAGACCTACTTCACAGCCACCTCGGTCAACACTGACTGGTAGCTTCTTTGGTCTTATAATTATCCATATGCCTCTTTGGTCTTTTAATTATATATTGTTTTCTGTTATTACATACAGGACTTGTTTTTCCAGTTCATTTAAAAACTTTTTTTTTTTTAAGATTTTATTTTTATTTATTCGACAGAGATAGAGACAGCCAGCGAGAGAGGGAACACAGCAGGGGAGTGGGAGAGGAAGAAGCAGGCTCATAGCGGAGGAGCCTGATGTGGGGCTCGATCCCATAATGCTGGGATCATGCCCTGAGCCAAAGGCAGACACTTAACCGCTGTGCCACCCAGGTGCCCCAAAAAAACTTCTTAAAGCCAAAGAGTTTGGCTTATGCTTTTTTTAGAATTTAGCAGAGTACTTAATACATAATAGATAGTTAGTAAATATTTATGTAATTATTGAATGCCTATTACATATTCCACAGTGGTGAAGTAAACACATAGACCTATATGCAAGGAGCTTAGAATCTTGAATTAAAGGTTCAAAGTACTATGTGGTTAAACTGTTTCCTTGGTATACAATTTACATTATTATAAGAAAATTCATATGTAAAGTTGAGGACAAAATATAATGTACTTTCATAATTGCCACAGTTCAGATATTCATCCTTAATATTCTCATCAAGATTCCTTTTCTAGGGGCACCTGGGTGGCTTAGTCAGTTGAGCGTCTGCCGACGGCTCAGGTCATGATCCCGAGGTCCTGGGATGGAGCTCCGGGAGAGAGAGCATAAGCAGGAGGAGTGGCAGAGGGAGAGGGAGAAGCAGGCTCCCTGCTGAGCAGGGCTCCATCCCAGGACCTCAGGATCATGACCTGAGCCGAAGACACTCAACCGACTAAGCCACCCAGGCGCCCCTTAAAATTTTTTTTTTTTAAGTATAGTTTCTTTTTTTACTCTTCTGAATGAACTATTACAAGGACTCTTCCATGCAGACATAGCACACTACCAAAATCCAAATCTCATCTTGTTCTCAGATTTTTCTCCCCTATTGGGTATTATAGATTGTGTAATTAAATAGATGATTAAGATTCTGTATTCAAAATTTTGTTGTGTACATTTTTAAAATTTTATATAAATCAAAAAAATACCTATAGTTAAGGCACTATGACTATAAACTTCTGTTTGTCTCCAGGTAGAATGGCCCTGACTTCACATTTTTAATGTTTGCTCTGTTGTTAAAACTATTTATTACTGAAGCCACAATTTCTAAAGAAAGGAATATTGTATGGGACTTAACACAGAACAATAGATTATGTTGGTCTAATACTAGAAAGCCTGACTACTAAGAAGTAGATATGTACATGTGGTTTGGATATTTTCAAGCAGCACTGTCATAATACAGTAGCCACATATGGCTATTAAGCACTTGAAATGTGGCTAGTATAAACAAGAAACTGATTTTTTTAATGTAATTTTAATTAATTTAAATTTTAAAACTGATAGGGGCACCTGGCTGGCTCAGTCAGTGGAACATGCAACTCTTGACCTCAGGGTTGTGAGTTCAAGTCCCATGTTGGGTATAGAGATTACTTAAAAATAAAATCTTAAGGGGTGTCTCTCTAAAATAAATATTTTTTAAAAATCTTTTTTAAAAATTTTAATAATTTTAAAACTGATATTTGATTCAATTATTGGAAAACTTTGTAAGTATGTTTGGGAAATTTGGGTATATGAGCCTACTTTTACACTATTTTATAATTCAAATCTATAGATCAAGTATTTCTCATGATAATGTATCTAAATTGAGATGTATTTTAAGTATAAAATGCTAGATTTCAAAGACTTAGTATGAAAGAGAATGTAAAATATTTCCATTTTTATTATATGTTAATGATAATATTTTAAATACACTGGATTAAATATTAAATTAATTTTACCTTTTTAAAGTAGCTACTAGAGTATTTATTATTTATTTATTTATTTTAAGATTTTTATTTATTAGACAGAGAGAGAGAAAAAGAGCATACAAGCAAGGGGAGCGGCAAGGAGAGGGAGTAGAGGCAGGCAGATGCTTAACCAACTGAGCCACCCAGGTGCCCTGCTACTAGAGTATTTAAACTACACATTTGGGGCGCCTGGGTGGCTCAGTCGTTAAGCATCTGCTTTCGGCTCAGGGCGTGATCCCAGCGTTCTGGGATCGAGCCCCGCATCAGGCTCCTCCACTGGGAACCTGCTTCTTCCTCTCCCACTCCCCCTGCTTGTGTTTGCTCTCTTAGTGGCTGTTTCTCTCTCTGTCAAATAAATAAATAAAATCTTTAAAAATAAATAAATAAATAAATAAAAATAAACTACACATTTCTCATTATATTGGACAGCACAGTTCTAGAGAATTCTTGTTCTAGAGAATTCTTTAAAGAAGCTTAAAATTATACTGTCATGTTATTCTTACTTCCAAAATGCTAATTATAATGCATGGCCTTCATAATTTAGATTATAAGAAGACCAGTCTAGCTCCTTATATAAAAGTTTTTGAACAGTTTCTTGAAAAGCTGGATAAATCCCGAAAAGGAGAACTTCTCAAGAAGAGTGGTAAGACTCTATACCTTTCCCTTTTAGCTATTTAGATCCTAAGTGTGGGAACTTTAAAGCATCTAGCAAGTGAATAATTTTAGAGCTTTAGCCTTTGCCCTCCTAAAACAAGTTATTGGTTTAGCTTACTATCCTTAGTGTTTTAAAAATTGAGCTCCCTTAATTCAATTTAACAGATATACATAAACACCTTCTGTGTATCAGGTACTATGAGGGAAACAAAGATTAATTATCCAAAGATGAATTCCACACCATGCCTCCCTGCCCTTAGGAAGTACTAACATACAAAACAAAGAAGTATAAAATGCTAAGAAAAAGATCTCATCTCACTGAGAGAACCTGAGAAGATTTCATATGAGAAGAGTGGTATCTGAACTCTTTACACTGAGATGCTATATAGATTCTAATTCCCAATGCCAATATACCATGCCTTGAGGTATGCATAGGATTTTCACAAGCAGAGATTTGGTAAGGGTACAGGAATAGAAAAGGGAGACAGATTGTTCATTCTTAAAGGAACAGCAAAGGCAAAGGCATTAGGCAGAAAAGCATCAGGTCACTCTGGAGGCCATCAATAGTACAGCTAATCTGGAAAAAGATGTGTCAGGAAGCAATGGGATAGAAATCTGAAGAAGCAGACTGAAGCCAGAGTTATAGATGGCCTTGAATTCCAGTCTTGAGAGTTTGGGCTTAATTCAATAGGGACAGGGAATCTATTAAACGTTTTTGAGGAAGGGAGTACCATGATTTATAGTTTTATCTAGTAAAATAAAACTAGCAACAATGTATCTGGGGAGAGAGATAGGGGATAAAATGGAGCCCAAGAGGCCAGTTGGGCTACTACCATTAGGACACTAGTACTGGATATCTCCAAAAAGTGCAAATACTAGAGCCATCCTTGAGAGTTGGTAATGATTTGGAAGTGGAGAGATGAAAGAGGAAAATTAAAAGTGTCACAGAAGCCAGGGGAAAGGAAACTTTCAAGGAGATTATCAAGTGTCAATGCAGTAGAGAACTGATAAAATCCTGTTGGATATTGGAACTAAAAGGAGATACTAAGAGGACAGCAATGTCAAAGAAAAAGTTCTTTGAATTGGAGGGACCCGAACATATGTGTAAGTCAAAATGAAAGAAACGAGCAGTGAATATTATTCAGGAGATTGATCAATACCATAGAAAACTGTAATAGTGTTATAGAAATACAAACTCCCTTTCCACTTCATTTTTTAATAATATGCATGATGGTTAAAGAGTAGCGCCTAAGATAATGCTGAACTCATAGTAGACACTCAAATATGTGCTTATTGAATGAGCAATGATGACTCTGAACTTGGAAAGCCTCAATGAACCTGCCATTCCAACTGGCTATATTAAGTCCTTTGTATTCTTGTTCTGTACTAGCTCAGCCTATAATGTGGGCTTCAGCAAATGTGAAAGCAAATCTTTATGTATGATGTGAATTTAATAGAAGCATTAAGCAAATCAGAATGTGAAAATAAATGGGATTTGTCTTGTTTTCCTTTACTATTCCCTTGATGAGAATCTATTCTATTCCAGATTTACAGAAAGATTTCTGAAGATAACAACTCTTCCTCAAACCAATGTAGATATATCTTCTAGCTTCAAGAATCAAATACTTCAGGCGCCTGGGTGGCTCAGTAGGTTGGGTGTCTGCCTTCAGCTCGGGTCATGATCCCAGGGTCATGACTCTGAGATTAGAGTCCAGTTTCGGGCTCCCTGCTCAGTGGGGAGTCTTCTTCTCCCTCTGCCCTTACCCCTGCTCGTGCTCTCTCTCTCTCTCTTTCAAATAAATAAATAAATAAAATTAAAATCTTTAATAAATACTGTAGAACCATAATGTGTCTTAATGCTCAAAGCAAAATTTCATTTTCTTGAAAAATTATTATGCTGAAAAAATTCTTGAGGCCACCAAAGGAGAGTGTCCAGGTTTCTGGAAGGAGCAATAATGGGAGGACATTTTGTAAAAGTTAGTATTATACAAAGATAATTCTAAGATTTTTAATATACCTTTTACCGGTTACCATATGTATTTTTATATATTTCTACCAGTTGCCATATGTAGAGGCAAGTAAGCAGTAATATGCTCAAGACTTTAATCTCAGCTCACTGGATATAGCCTACTTATTTCTGGACTGAATATTGTAGGTGCATGAGAGCTTTGTCCTTAAGTCTTAGACACTTATCATTATACCTGGAGAGTGTATTTTGTCACTTCTAATTTTGCTTACTGATATTTATATTGGTCAGGCCACACCCCACTGCCTATCTTTTAAAAATCATTTTAAACTGGGCACCCAAACATAGCAAAACCTCAATTCAAAAGATATGAGTTATTAGATTACAATAGGGGATAGTAAAGTGCTTTTTTACAACTGTTGCATTTGTAGCGCCTGACTTCTTTCCCCAGAAAACAACTGGATTAGTCTGTACCATAAAGAAGTAGTTTAGAATAACCAATTTCACCAACATAAAACCTGTTTTACTTGTCAAAACATTTCCCTTTCTACATATCCAGATACTTAATTTTAAAGGTTTTTTTTCTTCCATAGTTGATTTTTTTTTTCTGAAAGTATCAGATTTCTTTTGCCTAGTTTTGACAACAAAACAGTCATTCTGGTTTACAGTCCATCTTCTTGAGAAGTCAAGCTATCAGGCTCGTGCTTTCTTTGATTTATGAAAATTTTCCTTCCTTTGCATTTCCTTTAACATTGTTTTCTCTATAGCCACACAGTCTTTTTTTTTTAATCTTTTGGTTTATATATACAAAAAACACTTAACACAGTCAACACATGGCAATGGCTTGCATTTCCTTCTAATTTTTTAAGAAAAAACATTAAAGACCATTGTGCAAAATTCCTCATTTGAGCCTCTATTTACTATGTATTGTTCAGTTCTTAGGTTTGGAAAACAGTGGGTCGGTTAAAATTCCTGAATACAAAATTATTCTAAAGACTCAGTCCATCTTAAGAACTCAGAACGAGAGTATAAAGACTGGTATTATGCTTTCAACAAGAGATGTTTCAAGCTTCCAATATGTCTACCATTAAAGTATTTTAATGCTTTAACATTAAAGCTCTTGGGTAAAGCTGAACATACTGTACTCATGTAAAAGAATAAATGTTTTTACCTGTATGCTAACTGGAATTTTTTTAAAAAATTAAGTCCTTTTTTTTTTTCAAAATAAATATTTGGTTCTTGAAGATAGCAGAAATATGCCCAAAGACTATTGACTTCCCTATTCTCTGATTTTACCAACTCATCCATATATGAGAATTGTAGAAACAGGGTACAGAACTGACTTCCATCTCCAGACTTGCCCAATTTATAAAGAAATCCAAAGAATGAAAATACATCCTTCCGTAGTCATTAACAACAGAGAGAAGAGTCAGTGGGCTTAATGGAAAAGAAAGTGAAACGGTCAAAATAGTTTTCTTACCTAAGAAGATAATTGGCTGGCCCTTTCTTCTGAAGGTGAATAGACTGTGCTGACAAATCTTCCAGACCACATATTTACTTAGAAAAAAATAATAGTAACCACTTTTTAAGTAATGTACATATATTACCTAATCTTCCTAACAATCCTATGAAGTAGCTACTGTATCCCCATTTTATAGCTGAGGAAACTGAGGCACAAACAGGTTAAATTGCCCAAGGTCGATATGACGTGACTAAACTGTGATTCAGAGTACAGCTACAGAGTCCATGTTCTATATGTATATATATATATTTTTTTTAAGTTTATTTAAGTAATCTCTACACCCAGCATGGGGCTTGAACTCATGAACCTGAAATCATGAGTTGCATGCTCTTCTAACTGAGCCAGCCAGGCGCCCCTACACAGTTCATGTGCTTAATCACTCCAGAATATTGCCTCCCCTATCTGAAAAAAATTTCAGAATTTCTCATTCCTGGTAAACTCCACTATTTCATTTAATCCTAATTTATTAATCCTCACTTTACAAGTAGTTTTCAAAGCATAACGTCACTGCTTCCCTTAAAAGGCAGCCACAATTGTCGTAAACCCTTTAGCTCAAATAGTGCTGGCTGGTTTAGGTAATGTATTTGTTGAGTCCTTTGTAGGGCTGAGGGAGGGCATGGGGATCAGGACCCATGGCCTTTTCTTTAACAAAACACTGAATTTACATTCTACTCTCAGGAATCTTAAGTATAAAGCATGAGCTCTTAACGTGCGGCCTGGGACTATTAGAATGGATTAGTTTTAGGATATCTATTTGCCCAAAACAGCAGGCAAAAAGAACTGTATATGTGTCTGTTCTTTTTTCTGAGGAGTGTAATCGAATAGTTTCAACATCGGTCTAAATTGTGTATTCCAAAAATAAAATAACTGAGGGTTAACCTAAGGCACTGCTAGCTTACACTGATGTGACTACAATCTGTAGCGTTCGATATTATTTGGTATCTCCTATTTCCCTGCATTAGTTGAAAAAGGGAAAGCAAAAAGTCACTATAATACCTCTGTGGCTACTTTACAGACCAGAGGGCAGAGGTTGCTTCTCTCAGAACAATTTTCCTTCGGGTATCAAAAATGCCTCGACTTAGGACACTGGAAAGGGTCGCCTATCTACGGAGTGCATGGCTCGGCGCTGAAGCTCCTGCCAGGCCAGCGCATCCTGTACCGAATTCTTACCCTTATTTAGACCTCGTCACCACCCCCGTCTGGGAACAGTAGGACGGGTCACTAGTTAAAGGAAGTGACTGCCGGCAGCTCCTGACCCGGAATCGGATCCTGATCCCGCCCCCTCCGCCAGGCTTCCCTCTGCAACAGGCGTGGGTCACGCTCCCGCTCGCTCTCTTTCTGCCGCCATCTTGGTTCCGCGTTCCCCGCACAGTAAGTCCTGTCTTCGCCGCTACTCTATCCGTAGCCATCCGCCTTTCTTGAGGACTGAGCCGCCCCAGAGACTGAGAGCTAAGGGGAGTTGGAGGTTTTATGGGGCTACTGGGTTCCTACTCGGCCCTGGGAAGTGTGGCCTTGGGGCCTCCGGACAAAATGGGGTCTGCGGTTGATATCCTGGCAAAAGCAGGGCAGAGGGGCCGCGTGCCTGGCCTGGAGGCTAGGGCTGGGGAGATAGAGCCGTTGCGGTGTTGGGGGCGAAAGCGGAGTGCGTCTGCCGTTGGGAACAGCTTCACGAGAACCCAAAGGAGGTTAAGGGGGTCACAGCCTTGGAACACCCCCCCACACACACACACGCCGTTCTTAATTGTGACAAGCGAGTGTTGGGACTTAGGCACCGTCCTTCCCCTCCTGGTTCCCGAAAGTCGGCAAACGGGAGACCTGGTGCTCCCAGCCCAGGCGGCGTGAGTGTAGGAGGGGAGGTGGTGCAAGGTAGCGTCTGAAGTCTCCCGAGGTCGGGAGCCAGACTGGGATCCTCTTCTCGGGTTGAGAACGCAGTGGTGACTGTTGCCTTCGTGGGATTTGGAGTGTAGAGTGAAAGGAACCTCTGGGTACTGGAAGTCCGTTCTCTGTGGAGTAAAGAGAGGTAGAAGGTGATTCGCTTGATCCGAGATCTGAGGGTCACGTCTTATTTCTTACCTATTCCCAGCTGCTTTGGGGAGGATTGTCCCGAAACACCCTCGTGATTTTTTTTTCTTAACAGCCCTTCGCAGAGTTTTTAAGGATATTTGACTCTGGGCTGGGCAGCAGAACGGATCCCAGTCAATTCAGGCCTCCTTTTTATTCCCTTCAGAAATGCCTGGTGAAGCCACAGAAACCGTCCCTGCTACAGAGCAGGAGTTGCCACAGCCCCAGGCTGAGACAGGTAGGTTCCCCTGGCCCCCTTACTGTTCGTTAAAATTGTAAGACCTAAAACCATTTGGTGGGTAAAATGGCAAAGGGAATACCCTCTGGTTTTTCAGAGTTAACTCATTAAAGATGGCTGTAGCTTTCCCAGGGAGGAGAGAATCCATGCTCTTAACTGCTGCCCTGGAGGGACTTCATTAGGGATTGGAACATAAACAGTATATTTAAGATCTAGGAGCGTAAAAAGCTCCCAGGCCTCCTTTGTAGGTTATGGCAACTGCCTCACAGGATGTTCTGTGGAGCCCTCACCTCACACAGGAAAACTGAGCAGGGAAGGGGCTTGGTGATTCTTACCTATTGGAACTGGACGACACTTGCAGGCCAAGGAGACCTGAGCTTTTGTGAAGTTCCAGCCAGCAAGTTGCATCAAGGTTTTAGATGGCAGAGCTTGGCATTGTGCCTTCATCACATGTCTGGATGAGATGTGTGTTGGTGGTAAATGTGTCCTACTGGGCCCCTCGGCCCTCCTAGGTTGGTTAACTTATTTTATGGGTTGGTGCTATGATGTTTCTAGTGTGCTGGAATAAGTGCCTGCATCAACAGCTTGCCTGGAACCCAAGATTGAAATAAAGCTTTTCTTTGACTGCTCTTCAGCTTTGAAATTGATGGATATAAACAGTGTAAAGACAAGTTTTGAATCATGGTGAAAATACTTCTCTAGAAAACTTGAGAGAGGGTAGTGAAAAAATATTCAGTGATATTCTTGCTGCGTCAGTTGTGCTGAAATAAATGAAGGGACTCTTCAGGCTGTAACTTCCATCTTCACTTTTTCTTACTATAAATTTTTTTAACTCCACCTGTCACTTCAGGGTAATTCTGTTCTCTTTCTGCAATTAAAATAGAGTTGTTTAAAGTTGAAAGCATTGAGGTTCTCTTTCCCCACCTGTCTGATTTTAGCAGCTGAAGGGATTAATACAGCTGCTAGAAAAGAAAAAGGAGGGGGCCTCTAAGCTAGTGAACAAGCTATATGAAATCCTTGAAGTACAAGGGACTTAATGGAAGGAGAAAATAAAGGACTGGTCTTGAAAGATCCTGTAGTTTGGTGCTAAACAAAACCTTATTGAACAACTTGATTTTACAAATGTGGAGACTGAAATTCAGATGAATTTAGAATAATCTGGTTTCAAGTTCATGCCATTTGCTTCTGAAGTCATCTTTAGTGCTGTTAAGCTTATTTCTGAATAGTTTGAGCTTGACAGTAGGTTTAATAATATTAAGGGAGTGCCAGTAGTAAAACACTGAATTTTTTCTGTAACTACAGTTAAGTAATTATTACAACAAATGCAAAAACTAGCCCAAGGAATTGGTTGTGGTGTCTGAAGCAAGTAAATTGGGGCTTATCCCATCTTGAAGTCCAGTCAGAGGAAAACATTCTAAGTTTCAAATTCTCATTCATATGTTTGGAGACATTTACGCTATAATTGTAAGACTTTGACCCACCAACTCTCCAGGAAAAACTGGTTGAGCCACCTGTCTTTTCTGTAGTAGGATACTCTTAACAATTTTAGAATTACTGGTTAAATAAATTGTGAATTTTTATCATTCAGAAAATCTTTTACTGAGCTTTACTCCAGTGCTGAACATTGGTCTATTTTGGCAGAATGACATACTTATCCAGTAAGGGGTGGAGAGCCAATGTATTCTCCACTCCAATTCCCTGCTTCCAAAATAGAACCACAGTCTGGTTTAACAAGTTGGGCTACAGTTTCATAATACAGTCCCTACCCTTGTGACTAAGCTCTCTCCCTGGCAGTCTAATTCATCTTAAATTGATGTCTGAAGAGCTAACAATACCTGGGAAGGTGTGTAGACATTATAAAGTGCAACCCATTTGTGGTTGGTTTTTTGCTTGTTTGTTTTGGGTGAGTGGGTAAACTGAGGCATAGGGAGGCAAAGTGACTTAGTATTTAATACTTCACATAGAATTGTGTATTGACACCACCTTCCTAAAACTTTATTCTAAGAGATTTTTCTTGACCCGGTGAAAGCCTGAGCATGTAAAGACTTGGTTTGGTTTGGGGGAGGGGGGTTGTTTTTGTTTTTGTTTTTCGTTCAGTTCCACCTGCCCATCATTATCACCACTCACTGCCTTCCTTGTTCCAATTTTCAGTGTCTGTTTCAGTTAGTTCGTGATCCTTGACAGTAAAACAGCTATTCTACTGGTATTCTGTGGCCTGTAAGAAAGACTTTGGATTCATTCAAGGAGGGAAGGGAGGCACATCTGGGAAAGGGTGGAAAGCATGCTGTTCCCAAGCCACTCCTAGGCCTGTGCTCCCCATTTAGAGACTAATAGGCTGCTTAGACTGTTATCTCCACCTTAAAATAGTTTGCTTTTTTTTTTTTTTTCTTTTTTTGGTAGAACTTGGGAAATGTGGGAGATGGGGAGAGGGTTGTATTCTTACTCGACCACTGAAGTATGTTTGGGGAAGGTTGCTGTTGCCTGTCACCTTTGTCTAATCCTGTGTGGTGACTTTCAGTCTCAGATTAAAAATTCCGTGTTTCCTGTGAGGCATGTTATACCAAGTTGGGCTGCATAACTCACCTTTGTTTTTTTCCTTCCCTTTCCTTCTTTATCCCCTTTTTTGCTTTTCTCCTCCAGCTGTGCTTCCTGTGTCTTCAGCCTTGAGTGTTACTGCTGCCCTAGGGCAGCCTGAATCTACACTTCCCCCTCCTTGCTCCCTGGCCCCCCAACAATGCCCTCTGGCAACCCCTAACCAGCCTTCCCCATTCCTTTCTCCCTCTAGTATTGTCTCAACCCCTTTTGAAGCTCCCTTCCCCCAGTCATCCTCTGGAACAGCCCTGCCTTTGGGAGTTGCTCCTTCCCCCACTGACACCCCAACTTTCCTACCAAACCTGATAGGGCCTCCCATCTCCCCAGCTGCCTTAGCTCTGGCCTCTCCCATGATAACTCCAACTGTGAAAGGTGCCCATTCCTCTTCAGCTTCCTTGGCTCTGGTGGCCTTGGCTCCCCACTCAGTTCAGAAGAGCTCTGCTTATCCTCTTAACCCTCTTAGTTCACCTCCTTTGATTGCTATGGCTGAGTCCGGGTCAGTGACGTCTCTGTCAACTCCCATTGCTTCCTCAGAACCAAAGACCTCTCCTGTTCAAGCTCCCGTGCAAGTAGACCCTAATCCAAAAGGCACCCCCATCCCTCCAGGTATAGTCAGTGCTGTTCCTTCCCAGTTTGGAACTCCCTTGGCCTCTGTTCAGTCTGGAGTAGCCTCGTCTCCTCAAATGCCATCCGCCACTCCCCCAGCCATCACTCCCCCTCAGTTCAAAGACATGCCTATTTCCTCAGCTCTGACTTCTACGCAAAACCCTGAAAGCCTCAGCCTAGAGGGACCCCTTAGTTCACCGGCTGCATTATCGCTTTCAACCCAGTCTGTAACTGTGGCTCCCAGCGTCCCTCCAGTTTTCCTCACTTCTCTAGGCTCTCCTCTTGCACCTTTACATCAGAGTTCTCTTGGTTCTCCTATTCGGCCCTTAGGTCAAACAGGCCCTAATGTTCTGTCAAATCCTCGAGTGGATGCCATTTCTGCAGATCATTCTCCTGTAGGGACCTCTAACCCTTCTCAGAGATCTGTAATTCCTCCACTTCCTTCCAGAAATGAGGGGGTTCCAGCTTCCCCTCTGGCTCTTTCTGTTGAGAAAGACCTCTCTGCCGTCACTGACATAGCCTCCTTCAGCCCTTCTGGCTCATCAAATGTAGCTGCCTCTTCTCCATTGTCTCCTACAGCCTCTCTCATTCTCAAAGGCTCTCCTAATGCCACTCATCAGCCTTTGGTGGCCCAAATTCCTCCTCCTCCAGGGAGTCCAAGCTTGAAAGCTCCTGTTTGTTCTGTCGGAGCCATCCCGTTTGTTATGACGAACCCCTCTACAATTTCTGCAGCACCTGCTACCTTCGAGGTAGCTTCTTGTATGTCTCCTCCAATTTCATCAGGTCGCATAAGTAGTAAGGACTCAGCTTCCTCAATTATGGCTCCTGTGGCTCCCAAAGAGTTTTCTACTCCTCAGGTAGCCCCTCTGGGAATACCAGTCCTCCCTCCTCTGTCATCCTCTGAGAACCCCAAAAGTCTCCCTGCATCAGCATTGGTAAAGTTACCAACCCAAAAAGATACCCAAACTGAACCCTCTCCTGTTATAGGAGCTCCTGTTACACTAGCACAGGCAGGACTCCCTACCAAGGAAGACTCTACTCTAATACCATTGGCCCTGGCAGCCCCTAAGAATCCCCCCTCTCCCCAGAGTACATCATCATCTCTGGAGATAGCTCGTTCTCCTGAAGGCACCTTAGCAAAGAAAAGCCTTGTAGAGCCTCTCCCTGTAGTTCCACCAGCTGGTACTGCTCCCTCTCCTCTGGGCGTTAACTCCCCAACCTCTGTAATCAAGACAGATCCTTGTGCAAGCCCTGACCCCACTAGTCTGCTTCTCAAAAGTTCTCTCACTACCCCAAACATAGCTACATTTCCTTGGGAACGTGCTGCTGCTGCTGCTGGGGTGGCTCCTGCGATTACCAAAGCTACCTCCACTCCTGCCACTACAGCCAGCCCTTTTCTAGGAGATGTCTCTTCAGCTCATAAAAACCACCCAGATAAGAAGGGTAGTTCCACTCTTACTATTTTACCTTTGGTTCCTCCAGCCTCTGAAAGTTGCCCTGTGGCTCCAACTGTGACTTTATCCCCCCAGAATATTTCTGTTTTTCCAGCTGCCATGGTACTAGCCCCTGAAATTTCCAAGTCTGAGCCCTTTCCCTCTCTTCCTCCTCAAAGTGCAAAGAAAGTTCATGGTATTTCTCATACCTCAGCATTGGCACCTGTGGCTTCCTCTCCTGAAGGGCACCTGGCCGAGGACTCTGGTGCTTCTGTTAATGCATCTTCTGAAGGAACTTCCTTAACTGACTCGCCATCTCCTTTAGGGACTAGTGTGTCTCCTCAAACTAAAAGACATCTCACCAAGAAGGGTTCAGCTCCTTCTACCTTAACTCTTTCTCCTCTTTCAAAAAGTGTTCCTGCTATCCCTGATACTCCTGCTGGAAATCACTCATCCCCTGTTTCTCCAGTTGAAGCTTCCTTTCTTCCAGAGGCCAATCTTTCTTTTCAAGTCCCTAAAGGGTCACTGGCCAAGAAGCATTCCCCCACTCCCTCCCCTAAAGAGACTCCAGTTACCCCATCTCCCAAAGAGGCCTTCACTCCCCTAGCTGTGGTTCCTTCCTCCCCCAAAAGAACCCCAGCTACTCCATCTCCCAAAGGGACCCCCACTGCCCCACCTGTGGCTCCTCCATCCCCTGAAGAGACCTCCACTCCCCCAGCTATGACTCCTTCCTCTCCCAAAGAGTCCCCCACTACCCAGTCTTCCAGAGGGGCCCCCACTGCCCCAGCTGTGGCTCCTCCCTCCCCCAAAGGGGGCCAAGCAACGCCATCTCCTAAAGAGACCTCCATTCCCCCAGTTACGACTCCTTCCTCCCCCAAAAAGTCCCCAGCTACCCAGTCTCCCAGAGGGAACCCCATTGCAGCTCCTCCCTCCCCCAATGAATCTCAAGCAACTCCAGCCCCCAAAAGAACCCCAGCTACTCCATCTCCCAAAGGGGCCCCCACTGCCCCACCTGGGGCTCCTCCCTCCCCTAAAGGGGGCCAAGCAACCCCATCCCCTAAAGAGACCTCTACTCCCCCAGCTATGACTCCTTCCTCCCCCAAAAATTCCCCAGCTGCCCAACCTCACAGTGGGGCCCCCACCTTCCAAGCTGTGCCCCCTCCCTCTCCCAAAGAGTCCCAAGCAACTCCAGCCCCCAAAAGAGCCCCAGCTACTCCATCTCCCAGAGGGGCCCCCACTGCCCCAGCTGTGGCCCCTCCCTCCCCCAAAGAGTCCCCAGCTAGCCAATCTCCCAAAAGAGCCCCAGCTGTGGCTCCTCCCTCCCCCAAAGGGGGCCAAGCAACCCCATCCCCTAAAGAGACCTCCACTCCCCCAGCTATGGCTCCTTCCTCCCCCAAAAAGTCCCCAGCTGCCCAACCTCCCAGTGGGACCCCCACCTCCCAAGCTGTGCCTCCTCCCTCTCCCAAAGAGTCCCAAGCAACTCCGGCCCCCAAAAGAGCCCCAGTAACTCCATCTCCCAAAGGGGCCCCCACTGCCCCAGCTGTGGCTCCTCCCTCCCCCAAAGGGGGCCCAGGTACCCCATCCTCTAAAGAGACCTCCACTCCCCCAGCTATGACTCCTTCCTCCCCCAAGGAGTCCCCAGCTACTCAACCTCCCAGAGGGGCTTCTACCCCCCAAGCTATGGCTCCTTCCTCTCCCAAAGAGTCGCAAGCAACTCCACTCCCCAAAAGATCCCCAGCTACCCCACCTCCCAAAGGGGCCTCCACTGGCCCAGCTGTGGCTCCTCCCTCCCCCAAAAAGTCCCAAACAACTCCAACCCCCAAAAGAGCTCCAGCAGCTCCATCTCCTAAAGGGGGCCAAGCAACCCCATCCCCTAAAGAGACTTCCACTGCCCCAGCTGTGGCTCCTTCCTCCCCAAAAGAGTCCCCAACTACCCAGTCTCTCAGAGGGAACCCCATTGCAGCTCCTCCCTCCCCCAAAGAGTCTCAAGCAACTCCAGCCCCCAAAAGAACCCCAGCTACTCCATCTCCCAAAGGGGCCTCCACTGCCCCAGCTGTGGCTCCTCCCTCCCCCAAAGGGGGCCCAGCAACCCCATCCCCTAAAGAGACTTCCACTCCCCCAGCAATGACTCCTTCCTCAAAAAAAGCCCCAGCTGCCCCATCTCTCAGAGGGTCCCTTACTCCCTCAGCTGTGACTCCTTCCTCCCACAAAGAATCTCCAGCAACTCCAGCCCCCAAAGGGGCCCCAGCAACCCCATCTCCCAAGGGGGCCTCCACTCCCCCAGCTGTGACTCTTTCCTCCCCCAAAGAGTCTCTGGCATCCCCAGCCCCCAAAGGGACCTCAGCAACTCCATCCTCCAAAAGAACCCCAGGAGGAACCCCATCCTCCAAAGGAGCCTCGGCAACTCCATCCCCCAAGAGAGCCCCAGCTACCCCATCCAAAGGTGCCCCCACTCCCTCATCTGAGATTTCTCCCTCACCCAAAGAGGCCCCTACTTCTCCAGTTTCAGTCACATGTCCCTTGGGGTCCATTGCCCCTCAGGCTTCTAATGGCCTACCAACAAAGAAAGGCTCCACAGCTCTCAAAGCAGGACTCCTTGCCCCAGCTCCAGAAAGTGCACCGGTTGTCACAGCTCCCTCTGAGAAAGGTCCACTGGCCAAGAAGAATTCTGCTACTTCACCTCCTGTGTGCCCAGACCCTTCAGCTAAGAATGGTACTAAAGGACCCCTTTCTACAATGGCTCCAGGACCGCTGACGGTCTCTGCTCAGAAAGTCTCTTCAAAGACTCCCCAAACCCTTCCTGTTTCTCCATTAAAAAGCAAAGAGTCTTTTCATTCCCCAAAGAGCCCTTTGACTCTTCCTCTTGAGTCTGTGACACCTACTCCTCTAGCAACAGCTTTCTCTGAGAAGGTCCTTCCTAAAGCTGGATCAGCATCTGTCCCTCCAGCACCCACTCCGTCAGTCTCTCTGCCTCTCGCTCCCTCCCCAGTTCCCCCTGTGCTTCCTAAACAGCAGTTTCTGCTGTCCTCACCTGGGCTGGTGCTGGAATCCCCCTGTAAGCCCTCAGCCCCTGCTGATGAGGATGAGCTGCCGCCTCTGATTCCCCCGGAACCAATCTCGGGGGGAGTGCCTTTCCAGTCGGTCCTCGTCAACATGCCCACCCCCAAACCTGCTGGGATCCCTGCCCCAACCCCCTCTGCCAAGCAGCCTGTTCTGAAGAACAACAAGGGTATTTGCCTTGGTTTGCTGTGTGCATGGTGTGTCGCCCACACCCCTCCTGGGGCTACCCACCAATACTAACCCTAGGATGCGCCGCTTTCTCCAGTCTATCTGCTTGTGTTTGGACATAGAACATAGAGTGATAATTTTAAATGCAAAAGCTCTCGGAATGTGAAACAATCTTGGTTTTCATCACCTCAGTCTGTTTCATAACATCTTGTTATAATATGGTCCAAGCTAACCCTGGATCTACCATCTTTTTTACCTGGATGATCTGACGTTGAAAACCAAGACCTATTAGACCTTTTAATTTGCTCTAATCTCTACCACATAACTAACCTTGTCCCTGGGCCTGGGATTTGCTAAAATGTTGGGAAATCTGGAACTATTCGAATTTCTTTTCACATCTTAGATTTAATAATGACCAGTGCCCAAGGGACTCCCTTTTCAAGACTTCTTTTCCTAGCCTGAGAATGGTGCAGGTGTATGCTTTTTTCTCAGTAGTCTTTATTGATGCTTGGCCTTTTGATTGAGGTAAACTTAAAATACATGAGTTATATTTGGAAGAAATGGGAGAGGTCACAGGACAGTCTCTAACAGAGGTGACTGTTAGAACTGCAGGTTGGCAGTCATTGAGACTCTTCAAGCTATGTTGATGAAACCAGATTGCTAGGGTAAGTGGTTTGAAAATAAGGCTAAACGTGTGTACACAACTGCTTCTGGCCTTCCCCAACTCAGTATGAGGGGAAAGTGTCCTCCCTGGGCTGCCGCCACAATGTGATCTTACTGTTTTTTCACTTAAATGTATCTGGAGATACCTTGTCTGCCAAAACCTTTTGGGGATGGTTGGGCTGTTGGATAGAATTTGGAGTTACAGAAGTCATTGATGTTGGCCTGTGCCAAGTGAAGACTTTGAGAGAAAGGAAGAAGTTATTGTTTACAAACTTGCTTGGCTTTAATTAGTAATTACCTCTTATTTCTGGGGCTGGGTCTTTAATAGATGTGTACACACTAGTTTATGGCTAAATTGGAGGCTGTCAAGCTGGCTTCATACAACTCAGTTGGTTTACATTTAACTTTGCGAGGTCTAGCATAAGCCAGTGACCTCTAGTCCAGGCAGGCTATGGTGAGGTGCCTCCTCCTTATAATGAACTGTAAAATAGTAAAAGTTATTTGTCATCTCAGGGTCTGGAACAGAATCTGACAGTGATGAATCAGTACCAGAGCTTGAGGAACAGGATTCAACACAGGCAACCACACAACAAGCCCAGGTGGGTGTTCTCTTACTTGCTGGTCAAAATACTTGAGTCAAGAAAGCATTGAAGAACAAGGGTTGATAGAGAAGTTGACGTAAGTATTTGGAAATGTGAACCTTCATAAAGAAAAACTTCATGGGCATTGTGACGTCCAGGCCTTACATTCCTTATATTCATAGCTGTGTTATCTCCTTAGCTGGCAGCAGCCGCTGAAATCGATGAAGAACCAGTCAGTAAAGCAAAACAGAGCCGGAGTGAAAAGAAAGCACGGAAGGTAAGATTTTAAGTTATAAACAAGGATTAAAGGTTCTGATGAAGCAGCTTTAGATAGGGGGAACTGTGGTGGTAGAATCATATTTAAAGTGTTAGAAATTGCGATGGCAAAAAAAACAGTTAACCTGGGAAGAGGCTTTGCTTTGTTTTTGTTTGTGTTGTTACTTTTTTGTTTAAATTCAATTAATTAACATATAATGTATTCTTGGTTTCAGAGGTAGAGGTCAGTGATTCGTCAGTCTTGTCTCCCCCCCCCCCTTAAGATTTTATTTTATCTATTTGAGACAGAGAGAGCACAAGCTGGAAGGAGGGTCAGAGGGAGAGGGAGAAGCAGAGTCCCCACTGAGCAGGGAGCCCGATGCCGGGGCTTGATCCTGTCCTGGGATCACGACCTGAGCCAAAGGCAGATGCCTAACCTACTAAGCCACCCAGGCACCCCAGTTCATCAGTCTTACATACTACCCAGTGCTCATTACATCACATGCCCTCCTTAATGTCCCATCACCCAGTTACCCCATCCCTCCACCACCACCCCCTCCAGCAACCCTCAGTTAAGGCTTTGCTTTGGATATAGTTATTACTATGTTCTTTATTTCCTAAAGCTACTTCTTTTTTAAAAATTTTATTTGAGTGAGAGAACGTATGCAGGGGGAGGGGTAGAGGGAGGGCTCCATCTCACAACCCTGAGATACGACCTGAGCCAAAATCAAGAGTTGGACATTCAACTAACTGAGCCATCCAGGTTCCCCTCCAAAGCTACTTCTAGAGAAGTTGAAAACCTGATGTTCTTTTCTATTCCTTAGGCTATGTCCAAACTGGGTCTTCGACAGGTTACAGGGGTTACAAGAGTCACTATCCGGAAATCTAAGAATATCCTCTTTGTCATCACAAAACCAGATGTCTACAAGAGCCCAGCTTCAGATACCTACATAGTTTTTGGGGAAGCCAAGGTAAAATAAAGTTTTCTTGGATGCGCTCTAGACCGGGGTTTCTCAACCTCACCACTATCGATAGTCAGAATTGGATAATTCTTTAGTGTGGAATTTGGGGTCAGATGATTCCTTGTTGTGAAGGGGTTTTCCTGAGTGTTACAATTTTTTTTTTTTAAGATTTTATTTATTTATTTGACAGAGAGACAAGAGAGGGAACACAAGCAGGGGGAGTGGGAGAGGAAGAAGCAGGCTCCCAGCGGAAGAGCCTGATGCAGGGCTCCATCCCAGAACACTGGGATCACGCCCTAAGCCGAAGGCAAACGCTTAACAACTGAGCCACCCAGGTGCCCCTGAGTGTTACAGATATTTAGCAGCATCCTACCCAGTTGTGATAACCAAAAAAATCTCCAGGCATTTGATAGATGTCCCTGGATGACAAAATCACCTCCCAGTTGAGAACCACTGCTTTAGACATACACTAGTTCTCTTTGTACAGTGATATGTAATCTTAGTGAGTTAACCTGAAGTGGTTTTAGAGTGAGAGTTTGGAAAAAATATATATAAAAATATATAAACGATTTACTTCATTTACTGCAGACTAATCTATTCACATAAATCTTTATTTTCTGCCCTATAGATCGAGGATTTATCTCAGCAAGCACAACTAGCAGCTGCTGAGAAATTCAAAGTTCAAGGTGAAGCTGTCTCAAACATTCAAGAAAACACACAGACTCCAACTGTACAGGAGGAGAGTGAAGAGGAAGAGGTATATAGGGAAATCTTTTATACTTTTAATCCTCTCCAGATAGTAGTGTTTTGTGTGGGGTTTTTTTAAGATTTTATTTATTTATAATATTATATATATAATATAATTATTTGTAATATAAATTTATTATTTATCCATGAGAGATAGAGAGGCAGAGGGAGCCCGATTCAGGGCTTGATTCCAGGACACCGGGATCATGACCTGAGCCGAAGGCAGATGCTTAACCAACTGAGCTACCTAGGCACCCAGTATTGTTTTTGTATTGACAAGTGCATTCTATATTGCTTTTGGGTCTCAAATTCAATTTACTTAATGAGTTTCTGAGTTATATTAAGAACTAGATTCAAGAGACTCCTGACTCCAGGGAACTACTGGAGTTGTTCTTGGCCTTTAGGTTATTGTGCTTTTTTTCCTTCTCTTAGGTTGATGAAACCGGTGTAGAGGTTAAGGACATAGAATTGGTCATGTCACAGGCAAATGTGTCAAGAGCAAAGGCAGTCCGAGCCCTGAAGAACAACAGTAATGATATTGTAAATGCTATTATGGTAAGTGTCCAAGCTTTTATTCCTGACTTCTGCCCTGACCAGTTATGGGTGACTTTATTTTCTGTACTTAATATCAGTCAGTTAGAAAGCTTCATTCCAAAGCCTATACTGAGTTATTCATATTTTAGTGGCCTGAATTCTCAATTTGCCTATGACTGCTTCTAATGATCTCTTTTCTTACAGGAATTAACAATGTAACCATCTGAAAACGAGGACTTTTTTTTTGGTGTTTCAAAAGAATAACTGCAGCTTGGTTTGAAATTTGTACTGTTTCTATCATTAATAAAGTTATGGCTTCTTGTTGGATGAACTCAGTGGGTGCTTGGTCTCTCCCCCCCCCACAAAAAAAACACACGAAGGTTCTAGAAACGAAAACACATAATTACTCTTAAGGCCTCAGTTTCAGTTGAAAAGGTTTAGTGCCACAGATTCCTCACTTAAAATCTCAGTCTTTTCATCTCTTAAAAGTTACTATACTAGGCTATCTGTTAGGACTTTCTTGTCTTCAGTGAATACAATTTACAGGTAAAGTTTCTCCTTTCCATTTTCTTTCCCAGATGTTAACCATTAGCAGATCGTGTCTTCTGCCTATATTTAATAATCACCAGCTTCTTTTCTGGCCCTACAGTCTTTTTGAATATATATATATTGGACTTCATCTGGCCTTTGAGAAGCAGTTCACATTGGTTGCATCCTGATCTGTAGGAGCTTGGCACGGGGTTGGAGAGGGTGCATAATGGATGTGGATGCAAGGACTGCACTTTGTACAAACTGTAAAGGTACCTCATGAAGGGAGTGTTTGGCTGTTGTATACAGTGCAAACACTGCTCTCAGACATACACTGTACAGACATTTTAATGTGCAAAATAAATTATGGTTAGGGTAGCCATCATTATGTGAAGACAGTAAGTGAAAACTAGGCAAACTGATAAATAACAATTAGCCAGTGTATGAAAATATGCATAACTCCATAGAAGTCCTAGGAGAAGAGTAAAGCTTCTGAGTTTGGGTTGTTAGAAAATGGTTTGGGCAAAAAGCAGAGGACTAAAATTTGGAAATGGGAAGGCTAAAAGTAAATGTAGAGGCAAGAATCCTAAAACAAGTGATAATATACTTAGAAGGAATGTTAAGATGGGAATAAATCAGATTAACATGGTAGAAGGCTTTGTGGGCTAAAGAGGTTTAGACATTTCTATTCCTGAATTCAATTTTTTTTTTTTTTTAGTTTAATCTCTTTACCCAACATGGGGCTCAAACTCAACCCCAGGGTCAAGAGTCGTATGCTCCTCTGACTGAGCCAGCACTTGAATTCAGTCTTCTTGATCCCTATGAGAGTAGATACTATTTTAACAGATGTGAGTGAAAGTTGGGGACCAAAGAGGTCAAGTGACTTCCCCCAAAAACAGCCATACTGAGTAGGGTCTTTTCATTGCGGTAGGCTGTATTGGTGAGTGGTAGTCTACCACTATCCTGGAGAACCACAAATTGTCTGGCTGAGAATGATGACCTGCTTCCATTTTACTGGGGTAGAACAGTTCATTTGCTGAACAAAACTCTCCAGGCTGGGAAGCCTGCGTGGCTCAGTTGGTTAAGCATCTGCCCTCAGCTTAGGTCATGATCCTGGGGTCCTGGGATCAAGTCCCACGTTGGGCTCCTTGCTCAGTAGGAAACCTGCTACTCTGCCTGTTGCTCCCCCTGCTTGTGCGTGCTCTCTCACACTCTCGCTCTCTCTGACAAAATTAAAAGAAATGTACGACTAACTTTGTCACAGAATCATCAAATTTTTGGTTCTCAAGTTAGGGAATGCAGAGTTTGAGCAAATATTTTGAAGAATTACCTTTCTGGTTCTTAAAATGATTAAAGTCTCTATTCAGTTACTCAGTAGGCCTTTTGTTTTGTTTTGTTTTAAGATTTTATTTATTTGAGAGCAGAGCCAGAGAGAGCACGAGTGGGAGGGAGGGGCAGGGGGACAGAGAGAAGCAGACTCCCCGCTGAGCAGGGAACCCTGAGCTGAGCGAGGCAGGGCTCCATCCCAGGAGCCTGGGATCATGACCTGAGCTGAAGGCAGACACTTAACCAACTAAGCCACCCAGGCGCCCCTGAATATACTATTTAACAATGATATTTTAAGTAACCTGTGACCTCATCCATTAAAAAAAAATTGACACTCCCAAAACATGTACAGGATTGTTAGAAGCATTTTGCTAAGAATCTGTGAAACTGGCACCAGTTATTTACTGAATGACCATTTTGATTTCTAAAGGGAAAAAAAACAGGCCAATTTAGTTAGCTATACTCTCTCACCATGTTTCTCCGTTAGCAGATTTTATTTGGGAAATACTTCAGAAGTGGCAGTTAAAGGACTGGGCATCCTTGTCATCTAGCTGTTGTTTTTTTAGAAATTAATCCTTACAGATAGGTATGGAGACCCCTGTATATCCTTCCTCAGACATATTTCCCTCCCTCAGAGATACCACTATCATGAACTAGTGTTTTATAATTTCTGTATGTAAGTTGTATTCTCTCAATACGTATATATGTACCCAAAGAAGTTAGTGATCTATAAAACTTTAAACAAAATTGTACATATCATCCTACAAATTTCTTTTCAACTTTGTTTCCGTGATTTATTTATGATGATAGATGTAGCTCTATTCACTCCCTTTCCAGTCCACGGTAGTGTAGCTTTTATCTGTACCTTTCCACCAAATGGCTCTCAAGTTCACCTAGTTGGTAATTCCAATCGTCATTCTTCATGCGTGGCTACATTTGTCATTTCTTCAAATTAGTCTCCTTAACATCCCCTTCATTTCTCTTTATTTGTTTCATCTTCAGTTTCAAGATCCCCAAAATTACTTTCATTATCTGTCTACTCTGTCAAAGTTTTCCTATATATTTTCCCTGTTAACAGCTCATGAATGACACAGCTGTCCATTTGGTTGTATAAAAAGGAAACCTGGTCTTTGTAACAAATGGTGCTGGGAAAACTGGATATCCACAAGGAAAAGAATGAAGTTGGATTCTTATTTTATACCATATATAGAAATTAACTACAAGTGGATCAAAGACCTAAATATAAGACCTAAAACCATAAAACTCTTAAGAAAACAGGAGGAAAGCTTCATGCCTTTGATTTGGCAATGATTTATGTGATCCCAGAAGCTTAGGCAACAAAGTAGGTAGGAGTGCCTGGCTGGCTCAGTCAGTAGAGCATATGACTCTTTATCTCAGGGTGGTATGGTCAAGCTGCATGTTGGGTGTAGAGATTCCTTTAAAAAAGAAAAAAAAGTAAATTTGGATTTCCCCAAAATTTAAAATTTCTCTAACAAAGGACATAAATCAATAAAAAGGCAACCTACAGGGGCACCTGCATGGCTCAGTCAATTAAGTGTCTGTCTGCAGCTCAGGTTGTGATCCTGGAGTCCTGGGTTCAAGCCCCACGTCTGGCTCCCTGCTCAGCAAATGCCCTCTCCCTTTCTCTCTCTCTCTCTCCCTATCTCTCTCACAAATAAATAAAATCTTAAAAAAAAAAAAGACAACCTACAGATTGTGAGAAAATATGAATGACCTGTCTGATGAGGGGATGGCATCCAGAATAGATAAAGAAATACAGATCAACAACAACAACAAAAATTTTAAAAATGGGCAAAAGACTTGAACCGGTATTTCCCCATAGAAGTTCTGCATATGGGCAAAAAACACGTGAAAAGATGCTCATCATCATTAATCACTAGGGAAATGCAAATCAAAACTACAGTGGGATAGCACCTCACACACATTAGAATAGCTACTATCAAAGGAAAGTGTTGGGGACGCCCGGGTGGCTCGGTTGAGTGTCAGGTTGAGTGCCTTCGGCTCAGGTCATGATCCCGGGGTCCTGGGATCGAGTCCTGCATCAGGCTCCCTGCTCAGTGGGAAACCTGTTTCTCCCTCTACCTCTGCCTACCACTCCCCCTGCCTACCACTCTCCCTCTTCCTTACAAATGAAAAAATAAAATCTTTAAAAAAAAAAAAAGTATTAGCAAGAATGAAAAAAATGGGAACCCCTGTGCACTGTTGATGGAAAGTAAAATGGTGTCCTTGCTATGGAAAACAGTATGGTAGTTCTCAAAAAATTAAAAATAGAATTACCATGTGATCTAGTAATTCCACTTTTGGTTATAGACTCCAATCGAATCAGGGCCTCAGAGACATCTGTATATCCATGCAGCATTCACAATAGCTAAAAGGTAGAAGCAACCTAAGTGACCCTCACAGATAAATGAACAAATGCAGTATATCCATACAATGGAATAGTATTCAGCTTTAAATGGAAGGAAATTCTGGCACATGCTACAGCATGGATGAACCTTAAGGACATTAAGCTATATAAAGTAAGCCAGTCACGAAAAGACAAATACCATATGATTCACTTATATAAGGGTACCCAGATTAGGCAAATTCATAGAGACAGAAAATAGAATGAATGGGGGCACCTGGGTGGCGCAGTCGTTAAGCCTCTGCCTTTGGCTCAGGGCGTGATCCCGGCGTTCTGGGATCGAGCCCCACATCAGGCTCCTCCGCTGGGAGCCTGCTTCTTCCTCTCCCACTCCCCCTGCTTGTGTTCCCTCTCTTGCTGGCTGTGTCTCTCTCTCCGTGTCAAATAAATAAATAAATAAATAAATAAATAAATAAATCTTTAAAAAAAGAAAGAAAATAGAATGAATGGCCTTTGCAAGGGGTTGGAGGAGGGAGGGGAAGAGTTACTCTTTAATGGGTACAGAATTTCAGTTGGAGAAGATGAAAAAGTTCTGAAGATAGATGGTGAGGGTTGCACAACAATGTGAATATACTTTTTTTTTTTAAAAGATTTTATTTATTTGACAGAGACAGCCAGCGAGAGAGGGAACACAGCAGGGAGAGTGGGAGAGGAAGAAGCAGGCTCCCAGTGGAGGAGCCTGATGCGGGGCTCGATCCCAGAACGCTGGGATCACGCCCTGAGCGGAAGGCAGACGCTTAACGACTGTACCACCCAGGTGTCCCAACAACGTGAATATAATTAATCTCGCTGAACTATACACTTAAATGGTTAGGATGGTAACCATTTATGTTAAATGCTTTGTTGGTTTGGGTTTTTTTAGATTTTTTTATTTTTGAGTAATCTGTACACACAAGGAGCTTGAACTCACAGCCCTGAGATCAAGAGTCACATACTCCACTGACCGAGCCAGCCAGGTGCCCCTATGTTAAGTATTTTTAAAAATTATATTAAGAAAAGAAAAGAAACCTCAGTGTCAACCTAATCCTGTCACAGGCTCCCTTCTTCATAGCCATTCCCTACAATTTTTACTTTCTAAATATTCTCTATCCCCCCTCTTCATTCCTAATGAAATTACCTTAATTGGAAACCACCTGAGGAGCACCTGGATGGCTCAGTCAGTTACGTTGCGGCCGCTTGATGTCAGCTCAAGTCATGATCTCAGGGTCATGTGATCCACCCCTGCATCCGGCTCCCTGTTTGGCCTGGAGTCTGCCTGAGATTCTCTCCCTCTGCCCCTACCCCTACTCGTGCTTTCTCTTTCTCTCTCTCTCTCTTTCTCTCTCTCTCAAATAAATAAATAAATATTAAGAAAGGGAGGGAGGGAGAGGAGAGAAGGAAAGAAAGGGAGGAAGGGGGGAAGGAAGGAAAGAAAGGGAGGAAGGGGGGAAGGAAGAAAAGAAGGGAAGGAGGGAGGGAGGAAGGAAGGAAGGAAGGAAGGAAGGAAGGAAGGAAGGAAGGAAGGAAAGGAAGGAAGGAAGGAAGGAAGGAAGGAAGGAAGGAAGGAAGGAAGGAAAGGAAGGAAGGAAGGAAAGAAAAAACAAAGCACCTGAGCAGGCTGTTGCCACCGTTTCCTAACTGCTCTTCTACCCTCCGCTAAGAATCCCCCTACGCTTGCTGCTTGCCTCTTGCCTCCATAAAGTGGGTTCTCCCGGGGTGCCTGTGGCTCGGTCAGTTAAGCTCCTAACTCTTTCAGCTAGGGTCATGATCTCAGCGTCCTGGGATCGAGTCCACCCAGCATGGAGTCTGCTTGGGATTCTCTCTCTCTCCTCTCCCTCTGCCCACCCCCCCCCCGCTCACATTCTCTCTCAATCTCTAAATAAATAAATAAATAAATAAATAAAATCTTACAAAGTAAAATCCTCTCCCACTTAAAGCTCTGTTGAATAAGGCAGCAATTTTTAAAACTTTAGTCATGAAATCCTGTGTTCAATATAAGTCTTAAAATTCTAACAAACTGACTGAAGAAACTAGGTCTGGAGCCTTGCTTACTCAGTCTTACATATCCCTTTCATTGGAATAGAGTTTGAAAACAAATGGGAATCAGTATTCATTCATTCAATAAATTTCTCAATTCCTACCATTAGCTAAGCAGTAAGAATCCAACAGAGAATCAGACACGGATCTGTGCTTCTTCCTCTCCCACTCCCCCTGCCTGTGTTCCCTCTCTCACTGGCTGTCTCTCTCTCTGTCAAATAAATAAATCTTAAAAAAAAAAAAAAAAAAAAAAAAAAAAAAAGACACGGATCTGCCCTCCCAGAAACTAGTCTAATGGGAAAGGCAAATAATGACATTCTAGATTCCTTAGCTCGGTCTCCATATACTTCTCTACACATCTCTAACCTATTCATTTAAGGAGTATTTATTCAGCATTGGAAGAGCCTCCAATTATTGTTTTATTACTGTTGGGGTAGTGAAAGAAGTGAATAGATTTTCATTCATTTTTTTCTCTCAAGGGGTAAGGTATTTCAGCATTTTTGTTGATTTCATTTATTTTTGTTGATTTTATTTTAGGGTTTCATGGATAAGTGTGGTTTGAGAACTTTAGTTGAAATATAATGAACAATACTATAATTATAGATATGATAATAAATCAAGTTGATATATCTGGTTATAAAATAACATTAAGTAGGGACTTTAGATCAATCTTTAACTTAAAGGTTAATGCTTTTGGGAATTCGCACTGGTGCAGCCACTCTGGAGAAAGTATGGAGTCTCCTCAGAATGTTAAAAATAGAACTACCCTACCATCCATCAATTGCATACAAGGTATTTACCCAAAGGATACAAAAATACAGATTCGAAGGGATACATGCACCCAATATTTATAGCAACATTATCAACAATAGCCAAACCATGGAGAGAGCCCCCCCACACACACACACACAATATAGCAGATAGATAGGTAGATAGATAGATATACACACACAATATAAAATGGACTATTACTCAGCCATGAAAAAGAATGAAATCTTGTCATTTGCAATGACAGGGATGGAGCTAGAGTGTATTATGCTAAGTGAAGTAAGTCAGAGAAAGACAAATACTGTATGATCTCACTTATATGTGGAATTTAAGAAAGAAAACAGATCAACATATGGAAAAGGGGAAAAGAAAAAAAGGAGAGTGGGAAACAAGCCATAAGAGGCTCTTAACAATGGAGAACAAACTGAGGGTTGATGGAGGGAGGTGGGTGCGGGATGGGCTCTATGGGTGATGACTATTAAGGAGGGCACTTGTGATGAGCACTGGGTGTTATACGTAAGTAATGAATCACTGAATTCTACTCCAGAAACCAGTATTGCACTGTATGTTAACTACCTAGAAGTAAAAAAAAAAAAAAAAAAAAAAAGTTAATGCTTTATAGCTTCTTGATGATACCACATGTAGATACAGACCATTTTTTAAAATTATTTTAGTGAAACTAATTCAAGAACAATTGAGAATAATCATGATATGACACGCAATTTTGGAGCATTGTCCATAGTATAGTCCTGGTCGTGTAGATATCACGGTTGTCTGACTTAATCATCCAAGAATGGCGTCTGTTTTCAGGCCTAGGGAAGGAATGGCTCATGAGTGTAAGACATCTTCTGATGAAATTAGTATTCAGAATGCTATTTCTATAGGTAAAACGACTCAGTTGTGAACTTATAAGACCCCTCCTCTGCTGCTATCATCCAGTCTAGTGACAGACTAAGCAAATACTGGGGCACCCGGGTAGCTCAGTTGTCAAGCGTCTGCTTTCAGCTTGAGTCATGATCCCAGGGTCCTGGGATTGAGCCCCACATCGGGCTCCTTGCTCAGCGGGGAGCCTGCTTCTCCCACTCCTACTCGCTCTGCTTGTGTTCCCTCTCTCGCTGTGTCTCTGTCAAATAAATAAATAAAATCTTTTTAAAAAACCAACAAGGGGCGCCTGGGTGGCACAGCGGTTAAGCGTCTGCCTTCGGCTCAGGGCGTGATCCCGGCGTTATGGGATCGAGCCCCACATCAGGCTCCTGTGCTGTGAGCCTGCTTCTTCCTCTCCCACTCCCCCTACTTGTGTTCCCTCTCTCGCTGTCTCTATCTCTGTAGAATAAATAAAATCTTTAAAAAAAAAAAAACCAACAAAAAAAACAAAAACAAAAAGCCCTAAGCAAATACTTACACAAATTGTTGAAAATTTTTAATATATATTATAAAGGAACAAATACTGGCCTCTCACTTATACTTTATGTTCCAGTCTTCCCAAATACATAAACTATTTAATTAAAACAAGGGGTTTTATTTTGCAGTCCTTCACCTATGTTCTTTCCTAATATATTCTCATACCTTGTCCCTACCATACTTTTTGCCCTCACCATCTATACTAGGAATGATAAAATGGTCAGCCCACAGAAATCTTTACTTAATACGGCGATGTTTAAATATAGTATTTGGATTTTACTGCTTTTACATTTGGCCTTTCCAGAGTGCTTTAGTCTTTATATTTTCTTGCCTGGTAGCTATACACACATATACACATGCCTGGCTCCTGAAGATTGGAGTCCATACTCTGATGAGAACTCCTTGTGGAAACGGAGTTCTTTGGTTTTTGCATTCCTAATACATGTCCCATGACAGGGCTCCAATATTTTAAAGAGAGGATAAAATCTTGGCATCACATCAACACTGGAGGCTTAGTATGCAATGTCAGGCAAGTATTACAGAAAACTAAAACTAAGTAGAAACTTAGCCTCACATGTACAGCTTAGAATTCCATCAAAGATCCAAGATCGCTATACAGATTTCTGGGCTCTTTTACAATTTAATTTTTCAATAATTTTTGAGGTATAATCGATATACAATAAAAGGCCCATATTTAAAGTGTACAATTTTATAAGTTTTGACATATTTATACACTCGTACACCATCACCAAAATAAAAATAAACCTATCAATCACTCCAAAAAAGTTCCTTAATGCACCTTTGTAATCCCTCCTCTTTCCCCACCCCAAACTTTGGCACCAGGTAACCACTGATCTATTTTGTCCCTAGAGATAAGTTTGCATTTTCCAGAATTTTTTAAAAATTGGAACTGTAATTATGCAACATATACTTTTTTAACTGGCTCCTTTCACTGTTAGTAATTGTGATTTATTCATGTTGTTGTATACATCAATAGACTTGTTTCTTTTCAATGCTGAGTAGTTAGTAGGTTTAGAACAAATTTCCCCAAAATACTGCCTTACTGAATTCCACAAACTTTGATATTTTCATTTAGTTCGAATATTTTTAAATTTCCCTTCAATTTCTTCTTTGACTTGTGGGTTATTTAGAATTGTTTTATTTAGTTTTAAATACTGGGGTATTTTCTAGATATCTTTAGGCTATTGGTTCCTAATTTAATTCCATTGTAGCCCTAGAACATAGCTTGTATGACTGGAATCTTTATAAAATTATTGAGACTTGTTTTATGGCTCAGAATATGGTCTATCTTGGTAAAAGTTCTGGGTGTATCTGAAAAGAGTGTGTATTCTGGTGTGGTTGGGTGGAGTGTTCTAGAAATGTGAATTAGGTTAAGTCGACTAATAATGTTGTTCAAATCTTTTGTATCTGTACTAATTTTTAGTCCCCTTATTCTATCAATTATTGAAAGAGGGATGTTAAAATCTATTTTTTAAAGATTTTATTTGACAGAGAGAGAGACAGCTCAAGCAGGGAGCCTGGTTTGGGGCTTGATCCCAGGACCCTGGGATCATAACCTGAGCAGAAGGCAGACACTTAACCGACTGAGCCACTCAGGCAAGGCCAAAAATTTTTTTTAATTAAAATTGTTTCAACAATAAAATTTAAGCATTGAGTACACTGTGCCAACTTTACCAGTTATCTCATGATTTAGAATGTGACAAAATCAAGGTACAAAATTCCTCTCTTCCTCCTCTCCCCACTCACAATTACTACAGGGAGAAGGAATGTAAAAAATTGAGATTTATTTCTCATGAAGTAGAGGAAAGGAAGCTGAAGGAAAGAAAAACCTAAAGGTGATCTTTAAATACAAAGGAGAGGCATTGACTTTGTTTCCAAAGACAGAATGTGGAGAAATGGTGATTGAAGTAGGTAGATTCAAATGGTTCTTTTTAAAAAACGATTCTCACTTCTGTGAGGGAGTTAAAATAGGCATAGGAAAATGTGTGAGATTACTTACTTGATTTCTTCATGTGTAAGAATTGTTTTGTATACATATACATTCTTTATTTTTAAGAAGATTTTTATTTATTTATTTGTTTGTTTGTTTGACAGAGCAAGAGAGAGAGCCAGAGAGCACAAGGAGGGGAATGCCAGAGGGAGAGGGAGAAGCAGGCTCCCTGCCGAGCCAGGAGCCCAGTGTGGGACTTGATCCCAGGACCCTGGGATCATGACCCGAGCCGAAGGCAGACGCTTAACCGACTGAGCCACCCAGGCGCCCCCATATACATTCTTAAT
Organism: Ailuropoda melanoleuca; assembly: GCF_002007445.2. Taxonomy (NCBI): domain Eukaryota; kingdom Metazoa; phylum Chordata; class Mammalia; order Carnivora; family Ursidae; genus Ailuropoda; species Ailuropoda melanoleuca. The sequence goes on along the minus strand of NC_048232.1, from coordinate 33,919,154 downwards.
ATGAAAATGTTCACACATAAAGTAAAAGTAGAAAGATTAGTACAATGAATAGCTATATTCCTTTCCAGAATCAACAATTAATATATTGCCATCTTAGTTTACTTGCTGAACAACTTTAAAGAAAATCACAGATGTCAAGATGTCACACACTTCATTAGCACGCATCTCAAAAAAAAAAAGGGGAGTTTTTAAAAATATTTATTTGAGAGAGTGCACATGGGCAAGCATGTAACGGGCAGGGGAGGAGCAGAGGAACAGAGGGTGAGAATCTCAAGCAGACTCCCAGCTGATCACAGAGCCCAAGGTGGGGCTCGATCCCATAACTGAGATCAGGACCTGAGCTGAAATAAAGAGGTGGACATTCAACCAACTGAGCCACCAAGGGGCACCCCCCCAAAAAAGTTTTCTTTTACAAAACTATAATACCACTATTGCACCTAACAAAATTAACAATTCACTAATCATTGAATATAAAATCTATGTTCAGAATTCCCCAAAGTCATTTTTTTAAGTTTATTTTTAAGCTATCTCTACACCAAAGTGGGGCTCAAACCCACAACGCCAAGATGAAGAGTTGCATGCTCTTCCGACTGAGCCAGCTAGGCGCCCCTCCCCAATGTCATTTATAGCTGATTTTATTTTTCAAACTAGTATCCAATCAAGCATGAACATTTTGATCCACAGGTTTTTGATTTCTGAATTAACCACAAAGATTCCTGACCTCTGTCCCAAGAGGTGCCTGTGTAGTCCCACTGATTAATCGATCCCGTTCTTAGAAATCATCAAGTCAGATCTACTCTGCCTTTCCATTTTGATATAATTTTGGGCTAAAGAGGCAGCCACTGCTTAAATCCAGTTGGCGACCTTGACTGGGAATGTGGCAACTCCTAGACGATACAAATTAAGGATGAAAGTTGCTAACTCCTCTTGACCAAGTGGATGTTGGAGAGCTGAGTCAGGGAGAAAATAAATTTCATTTTTTGTTATTTAAAATAAAGACAAGGATGGCGGTGAGCAATTCACAATAGCTTGTGTCTCCAGCAATAAGAGTCACTTGGGGGGGCGCCTGGGTGGCACAGCGGTTAAGCGTCTGCCTTCGGCTCAGGGCGTGATCCCGGCTTTGTGGGATCGGGCCCCACATCAGGCTCCTCTGCTGTGAGCCTGCTTCTTCCTCTCCCACTCCCCCTGCTTGTGTTCCCTCTCTCTCTGGCTGTCTCTATCTCTGTCGAATAAATAAATAAAATCTTTAAAAAAAAAAAAAAGAGTCACTTGGGACCTAATAATAAAAACTCTTGACTTCCCCACTGAGCATTTCTGGCTATTTTTATATTGCTCAAATAGCTCAGGAAAGCCTCCACAAATATTGCAGGGAGAAACCACAATGCTGGGAAATGAGCAGTTCCATTAACACAAGGATTACTTTAATTGAGTACAACTCCTGTTTCTCTGCCCAGGAGATATCCTAGCTAGATGCTAAGACTGAGCAATCATTTTTACCCTTTCTATCTTACTAAAAAAAAAAAAAAAAAAAGTATTTCTTGGCTCCCACTCTTGTCCCAGGAAGTGTGAAGAACATCAAATGCTGAACACCTAGGCACACACATGATAACTTCTTGCTGTCACAGGCATTTGCAGGATAGGGGACCTTAAGAAAGCCATAAAGAGAGGACTTAGAGATGAAAGAGCTGGGATTCACACAAGCCTCTGCCCCTAATTACCCCAAAGCTCCTCCTTCTGTTATGCCTTCTCGTCCCCCTTGAAAATGAAAAATATAATCAAATGTTGAAGTTGTAAAGCAGTTCTCCCAACTTCCATCTCAGAGAGGGGCCATGGTAACCACCCAGGAATTACAATATAGTCTGTATTAAAGCTACCACAGAAATGCAGAAAACTATTGATAGGATGTAATTTACAATGGGAAGTAAAACAGTACTTCCCTTCCTCTAACCCTCCCATACACAGCCATATTCTCCTGCCTACACAAACAGAGAATAATTTTACCTTTAAGAAACTATGAGAGGGGCACCTAGGTGGCTCAGATGGTTAAAAGCGTCTGCCTTCTGCTCAGGTCTTGATCCCAGATCGAGACAAGTCAGGCTCCCCGCTCAGTGAGGAGTCTGTTTCTCTCTCTGCCTTTCCCCCTGCTTGTGCTCTGTCTCTGTCACTCAAATGAATAAATAAAATCTTTTAAAAAGAAAAGAGGGGCGCCTGGGTGGTACAGCGGTTAAGCGTCTGCCTTCGGCTCAGGGCGTGATCCCGGCGTTATGGTATCGAGCCCCACATCAGGCTCTTCGGCTATGAGCCTGCTTCTTCCTCTCCCACTCCCCCTGCTTGTGTTCCCTCTCTCGCTGGCTGTCTCTATCTCTGTCGAATAAATAAATAAAATCTTTAAAAAAAAATAAAAAAATAAAAAATAAATAAAAAGAAAAAGAAAAGAAAAACAAACTATGAGGAGGGGCGCCTGGGTGGCTAGCCCAACTTTTGATTTCTGCTCAGGTCATGATCTCAGGGTCGTGAAGTCAGCAGGCAATGGGTGTGGGTCCTGTTTAAGTTTCTCTCTCTCCCTCTACCCTCCCCCGCCCCCCGCCCACCCTGCACCTAGCATGTCTATGCTCTCTTAAAAAAAACCAAAAAAACAAAAAACTATGAGGAGGGGCGCCTGGGTGGCACAGCGGTTAAGCGTCTGCCTTCGGCTCAGGGCGTGATCCCGGCGTTATGGGATCGAGCCCCACATCAGGCTCCTTCGCTATGAGCCTGCTTCTTCCTCTCCCACTCCCCCTGCTTGTGTTCCCTCTCTCGCTGGCTGTCTCTATCTCTCTGTCAAATGAATAAATAAATTAAAAAAAAAAAAACTATGAGGAGATAAGGCTGTTAGAGTAGGGAGAACACTGGAGTTTGGATCTTCAAGTTTCTTGGAGGCTTTTGGGCTACTATGGAGAACTCCAGGTGCGGCCCAGAGAAGAGGGAATAGAGACCTAACTCCTTAGGACTTTCTCTAGGACGTAAGCAATGAGGTAAAGATAATTGAAGTTTTCTGTATAGTCAACCCAGCTCACTGGGGTAGGAAAGGAAATCAAGATTTACTCTTTCAAAAATATTGTGCATTTGACTGGTAGGTCCCTGCTGTTACATCTTCTCAGGAACCTTTGGATTATATACAATAGGAAGGGATGAGAGCACCCTCAAACCTCAATAGTGAGCTTCTGGGATGGAGATATAAAGTTTGTGTCCCTGCCTCAAGGGATTCAAGGGTTTTTGTTTTGTTTTGTTTGGAGGCAGGTACAAAAGACAAGTACATTGGGGCGCCTGGGTGGCGCAGTCGTTAAGCGCCCGCCTTCAGCTCAGGGCCTCATCCCGGCGTTCTGGGATCGAGCCCCACATCAGGCTCCTCTGCTATGAGCCTGCTTCCTCCTCTCCCACTCCCACTGCTTGTATTCCCTCTCTCACTGGCTGTCTCTCTCTCTCTGTCAAATAAATAAATAAAATCTTAAAAAAAAGACAAGTACATTAATAACATTAATAACTGGCAGTACAAGTTTTTTATTTGTAAATACACATATACATATATACTCCATCCTTATTATTCACGGATTCCACATCTGTGAATTCACGATCATGCACAGATATGCAGAGAGCAGTGAAAAACCTGAGATGCCTGATGTGCACAACCCCAGCTGCAGTACAATCGTCTTGCTTCAGCTCTCAACCTGTAAACGTGTTTGTGTGGTAGAGTGACACATTTTTTGCATTTTTTAAATTTCACTGTTTAAAGTAGCCCTCATATGTATCGAAGTGCTGTGTTTTCCTAGGTGCAAGAAGGCTGTGACATGCCTTGTGGAGAAAATACATGTGTTAGATAAGCTGTGTTCAGGCATAAGTTACAGTGCTGTTGGCTGTGAATTCAATGTTAATGTATCAACAACATATATTAAATAAGGTGTCTTTAAACAGAAACACATATAAAACAAGGTTATGTATGAATCAATGACAAAAATGTGACTAGAAGCTTTTAGAAACCTACCCTGTTTTTCTCCTATGAGCAATGGTTCAGTTTTTACTAAATCGGTGTTCATGGTGACTTTACAGAACATTACTATAATCCAGTGTGCGTGTGTGTGTATTATATATATCTATATATAGATATAGATATTAACCAATAAGGTATTGTGTTTAGGAAAGTTAGGCAACCACTAGTGATGGAGAGGAGCTCCAAAAATAGAACTTGGGAAATCACCTATAATCAGAGGACAGCAGAGAAAGGCCAGTCAGTCATAGAGATTGATAAGAACTAGAAGAGAGCCATTTCAAGAAAAAGGAATGGTGGGGAGACTATGTCAAATGCTTCGAAAGGTCCAGAGTGGGGACTTATAAAAAGTCTTTGAATATGGCAATTAACTGACCTTCTTACTTTTTAATAAAAGCCCTGAGCCAAATGTGGGGCTGGAACTCACCCCCCCAAGATCAAGAGTCTCAAGCCCTACTGACTTGAGCCATCCGGGGAGAGGGGAAGAGGGAGAGGAAGAGGGAATCTCAAGCAGACTCTGCACTGAGGGCAGAGCCTGAGGGGGGCTCGATCTCACGACCCTGAGACCATGACCTGACCCGAAACCAAGAGTCTGACACGTAACCAACTGAACCACCCAGGCGACCGCCCCCGTCTTTTTAAAAATGGTAAAATATGTAAATATGTCTGAGGTAGAGACTGTTAACCACCTATTTCCACATCCCTTCATCTTCCTAAGTCACACCGTCTCTGATCTTAGCTTGGCACATGATCACGTGGATCAAACACTCCCATTCTCCCGGTCTCGTCCTTGCAGATGGATGTAGCCGCATGAGTTGTCAATGAGGTGCAAGTAGAAAGGTTGTAATACAGCTTTTGGCAGACTGGTTTAAGAGTGCTGGTGAAACAAAGCAAACAACAACAACAGACATGTTGGCATGTCTTCTTTTACTCTCTTTTCCTTCAATCCTCCATCCTGCTGACTGAGACATGAATGTGATGACTGGAATTCCAACAGCTACCTTAGCGCATAAAGACAAGAAGAGTCCTAGGGATAGAGGGGTGGAAAACTTTAAAGAGCCTGAATTCCTGGGGCTCCTGGGTGACACAGTCGTTAAGTGTCGGCCTTTGGCTCAGGGCGTGATCCCAGAGTCCTGGGATCGAGCCCCGCATCAGGCTCCCTGCCCCGCTGGGAGCCTGCTTCTTCCTCTCCCACTCCCCATTTGTGTTCCCTCTCTCACTGGCTGTCTCTCTCTCTCTGTTAAATAAATAAAATCTTTTTAAAAAATAAAGAGCCTGAATTCCTCATATCTTAAACTCTATATACCATTTCCAGATTCTGTGTGTGTGTGTGTACTTCTTAATTTTTATTTTATTTTTCATAATTTTTAAGTGGCACTTAGGGTTGTCTTCAATTTCAGTGAAGACAAAGGTAGCCCAGCGCTATTCCTGCATTCAAAACTTTCTTTCTGAAGCCTCCCATTTTGTAAACTTTGGGTTGCCCTAGAAAACTAAAGCTCAGTGTGGTATTAGTATGCTCATCTTAAGACACTGTGCTTAACAACAAAAATAGACGGGAGCTAAATATTATTTCAGGATCATTTCTCTAATGTGTGGAATCAAACAGATGAAGCTTGGATGGGAATATAGCTAGTATGAAGTTACGACAGACAATAAACCTAGATACAGAAATAATTTACCAATTATCACATTTATCCCTGCCCTTTCCTCATATTGATGAAAGTTAATAAACATCTGTCTCTGTTAGTACTTAGTTTTCTATTCATGAACATCAGACAATAAGCCATACATGCTAAACAGAGGATCTAAAAACTTCTTTGGACTTCTTTGGGATTTTCCTGAGGATTTAAAAGCCCTTAAAGTTACCTACATAAAAATATATGTTGGATATCATGTGGGAGTTAGATACTAGTTTTATTTCCATGTTGCAGTACCTAACCTGGAAACACTCAAGTGATCTGAGGTCCTTTGAGGGAAAAAAAATTATTTCCCTCATGGATCGAACACCTCATGCATTCATTCAACAAGTTATTTATTGAACAAGAATTAAGATAAAAAGCTACTAGGAATAAAACCGGTTTTCCGAAGACCACTGTTGGCATCTGCAAGGGGTCATTCCCATGGGCTAGGAATTAAGAATTCCCTTCTTTTTTTTTTTTTTTTACTTTTTTTTTTTTNACATCACTGCTTCTAACTCCATTTTACATCCCTTCCCATCTCTTGAAATCCTTTCATAATTAAGATCAAATATCAACAAAACCCCTTACATCCTCAATCTTTTCTCTGAACATTCCCTTCATCTTCTTGCTCTAACTGCAACCTGACTCTCCTTTTATGGCAATGTTTCTCCTGCAGCCCTCTTGAATGTAATCATTTCTCCTATGCCCTTTGTTACCACTGGGCCTAGATGTCTGCTAAGTATCCTCTTTGATGTTATCAGGAGCGCCAGGGTGTTGTAGTCATTAAGCCTCTGACTTCAGCTCAGGGCATGATCCCAGTGTTCTGGGTTCGAGCCCCACATCAGGCTCCTCTGCTAGGCGCCTGCTTCCTCCTCTCCCACTCCCCCTGCTTGTGTTCCCTCTCTTGCTGGCTGTCTCTGTCAAATAAATAAAAATCTTAAAAAAAAAACAAAACCCAAAAACCTATCAGGTTATACCACACACTAGCCCTTTTTCCAATTTATTCCTCTTCCCCTAGGTTACTTCTACTTATTCCTTTAGGATTTTTGGTCCTGACTATCACTCTCTCCAGGGACAACTATCGGAATTCTTGGTGATTTCAATATTCCTTCAATACCTTGGCATCTTAAGTTCCTTGACCTCTTCTCCTCCAATGATATTGTCTTTCATCATACCTGAGTCACTCAAGATTTCAGTGGCCATGCCTTTGACCTTGTCATCACCAACAACTGCAACTTAATCCATAATTTCATTTTCTTGCAAACTTTTTTGGCCACATACTTGAAGGTGTGTAATTTTAATATGTATTAAATAATTTGTAGGCAATTCTAACTTCCTAAATCTTTTTTTTTTTAATTTTTTTTTTTAAGATTTTTTAATTTATTTATTCGACAGAGATAGAGACAGCCAGCGAGNACAATTCTAACTTCCTAAATCTTTTTTTTTTTAAATTTTTTTTTTTAAGATTTTTTAATTTATTTATTCGACAGAGATAGAGACAGCCAGCGAGAGAGGGAACACAGCAGGGGGAGTGGGAGAGGAAGAAGCAGGCTCATAGAGGAAGAGCCTGATGTGGGGCTCGATCCCATAACGCCGGGATCACGCCCTGAGCCGAAGGCAACGCTTAACCGCTGTGCCACCCAGGCGCCCCCTAAATCTTTTTTAAGATTTTATTTTTAAGTAATTTCTACACTCAACATGGGCCTCGAACTTACAACCCCAAGATCAAGTCGTATGCTCTACCGACTAAGCCAGGCAGGTGCCCAATTTCTTATATCTTTTTGTAAAATACATTGAATAATGCATCTCAGCATATTTTTTTATTCACTTCTGTATCCTTCATCAAAATATAACCTCTATGAGGGCAAGGATTTTTGTTTTGTTCACATAGTAGGTGATCCATAAATATCTGTTGAATAAATGAATGAAAGAAATGACTGTAGAGATACAACAAACACAACAAAATCCCTGACTTCATGGAAACTATAATTCTATAGTGAAAATTAAAATATTTAAATACCAAAACTTTACTATTTAGATTACAAAGTATTTTTACTATTTTTTAAAATTGAGATATAATTGACAGAACATTGTATAGTTTTTATAATGAGTATTCTTTTTTTTTTTTTTTAAGATTTTATTTATTTGCAGAGAGGGAAAGAGTAAGCACAAGCAGGGGGAGAAGCAGTTTCCCCACTAAGCAAGGTGCCGGATGTGGGACTCAATCCAAGGACCTTGGGATCACAACCTGAGCTGAAGGCAGACACTTAACCAGCTGAGCCACCCAGGTGTCCCTGCAGTAAGTACTCTTAAGTCTGTGTCAGGACTCTTACCAGGAATACACTGTTATTGGTTATCATTAAAATTTTACAAAGGTGGGGCGCCTGGGTGGCACAGCGGTTAAGCGTCTGCCTTCGGCTCAGGGCGTGATCCCGGCGTTATGGGATCGAGCCCCACATCAGGCTCCTCTGCTATGAGCCTGCTTCTTCCTCTCCCACTCCCCCTGCTTGTGTTCCCTCTCTCTCTGGCTGTCTCTATCTCTGTCAAATAAATAAAATCTTTAAAAAAAAATTTTACAAAGGTGATTGGATCTCTATCAAATAAAAACTTTAACATATGCTGGATCATTTTTGGCAAATTGTCTCAGCTTGGGCTGCTATAACAAAGTACCATAAACTAGGTGGCTTATAAACAGAAATTTCTCACAGTTGCCGAGGCTGGAAGTCTGAGACTAGGATACCAACATGATTAGGCTCTGCTGAGGACCCTCTTCCAGGCTGCAGACTGCCAACTTTTTGTTGTATCCTTGCATGGTAGAAAGAGGCAAAGAGAGAACTCTCTGGGGTCTCTTCTCTAAGGGTACTCATACCATTCATGAGGGGCTCCAATCTCATGACCAGTTTACCTCCCAAATTCCCCCACCTCCTAATTCCATTACATTGGGGTTAGGATTTCAAAATATGAATTTTAGCAGTACATAAACATTCATTCCATTGCACAAATCCAAAACTGTAATATTCCAGGATTAGAATACCAAAAATAGTTCTAGCTATATATACTACACAAGAAATCCATCCTTCTTACAAGCTAAGCCTTGAGTTTTTCTATGTGTGAAGGAGTTTAGAATGTATCCCTTAGGCTTACTTTCATCTCCTTCCCTCTTCCTAATCCATTTCTCTCTTCTCTGGGTTTTATTCTCTTCTGCCTCATGCCAGACTTTGTTCTCCCAGTTATCCTCTCTTCCCTAATCCCTCTGCTTCCATTGGCTTCTCTCATCCTTCAAACATGATTAAAAAACCAAAACCAAAAACAGATATCCTAATTCCTAAACAAGCCACAAAAATAAAAACCTTTCCCTTGACTACTAAATATATCCAAAATAATAAATTATCTCTTTTTACTTCTATATCTGTCCCTTTCAGTCTCAGCTAATGGTGTTGCATTTTACCCAATCTCCCCAACTAGAAACCTCCTCATCTATTCCCCTCCCTTTTTTTTTTAAGATCTTATTTGTCAGAGAGAGAGCATGTACAAGCAGGGGAAGTGGCAGGTAGAGGGAGAAGCAGGCTCCCTGCTGAGCAAGGAACCTGATGCAAGACAGGATCCCAGGACCCTGGGATCACGACCTGAGCTCAAGGCAGATGCTTATCAGACTGAGTCACACAGGTGTCCCTCTCTTCCCCTTTTCTTTTTCTTTTTCTTTTTTCTCTTCCTCTTTTCTAAATGGTCTTCTTCAAGGTCAGATTTATCAAAATTCAGGGTGAGCTTTTTTTTCTTCACTGGTATCGTACCCCTACTTCTTTAGTTCTGGGCCTGCTCTCTTGCCTAAACTATCTTAACTGGTCTGTCTGTAGTCTTTCTCCACTCTAAATGTTAAATTATATTCCACAAACATTTGTTGCCAGACACATATGGCATTAGAAACACAAAAGACAAATATGACACTCAAGAAACTCATGCACCCACACTACAGCATACTATTAAAAATTTCTTTGTTGCCAACAGAATCAAGTTCAAACTCCTTAAGCAGCCATATTGGGCCCTTCACCATTTGGCCTGAATCCACCTCTCCAGCCTTAACTCTCACCATTCTACTTTACCTACAGTCTCTCCTAAGCTCCAGCCACAATAAACTGCACAGATCTCTCAAAATTCCATTGCCCCTGCTTCACATATACTATATTTTCGGTGGCGAATATGCTCTTTTTTTTAAAGATATTATTTATTTTTTATTTTTTATTTTTAAAATATTTTATTTCTTTTGAGAGAGCGAGCACATGTGCATGTGTGACCAGGGGAAGGGGCAGAAGGAGAGGGAGAGAACCTCAAGCAGACTCCATGCTGAGTGTGGAGACCAATGAGGGGCTTGATCTCATGATCCTGAGATCATGAAGCCAGATGCTTAACCAACTGAGCTACCGAAGTGCCCCAAATGGTATTTTTTTTTTTAAGATTTTACTTATTTGAGTGAGAGAGAGAGGGAGAGCATGAGCAGGGAGGAGGGGCAGAGGAAGAGGAACAAGCAGGCTCCTCACTGAGCAGGGAGCCCGACAGGGGGCTCAATCCCAGGACCTGGAGATCATGACCTGAGCCAAAGGCAGAGGCTTAACCGACTGAGCCACCAGGTGACCCGAAATGGTATTTTTTTTTTTTTAAAGATTTTATTTGACAGAGACAGCCAGCGAGAGAGGGAACACAAGCAGGGGGAGTGGGAGAGGAAGAAGCAGGCTCCTAGCACAGAAGCCCGATGTGGGGCTCAATCCCAGGACCCCGGGATAACGCCCTGAGCCAAAGGCAGACGCTTAACGACTGTGCCACCCAGGTGCCCCAAAATGGTATTTTAAAGATTTTTATTTGTTTTAGAGAGTGCGTGGGGGAGGGGGTAGAGGAAGAGAGAGTCTTAAGCAGATGCCACGCTAAGCGTGGAGACTGATGTGGAGCTAAATCTCTTGACCCTGAGAACATGACTGGAGCTGAAACCAAGTCAGATGCTTAACCAACTGTGCCACCTAAGTGCCCCCAAATGGTATTTTATAGCCCTTATTTCCTAGAAAAAGAGAGCATTAAAAGAATGTCAGGTGAACAACTAAAAAAACCAGAAAAAAAGGAGGTCCCCTTAACTTTGAAACTAATCCTATTTGTCCATTATCCCATATTGCTGCAAGATGCTGAACAAAATGGTGTTACTATTCCTCCAAAATCTAATGTCTAATGTATATGTATACGTATATGTAACTTTCTTCTGGTCACTTCCTACCATACACAATGGAAAGAGCACAATGAAGTGTTATGGCAAAAGGAGTTACCCAAGAACTATATTCTACCTTCCCTTTCCTGAAGACCATGAAAAAAAAACAACCACCTTTATCACCTGATTTCTTCTGATTCCAGGAAATATTGCTAATTTACATAGAAATAAGCACATATCACTTGTATCACTTGTTTTATAGCTTCATTTTCTATACTACGAACTCTAGGTATGTATATACTATAAGGTGATATTTGGGATAGAATATCATTTTTAGAGAATTTAATATATATTTCATTTCATTTTATTTTTATTTATTTTTAATTAAGTGGGCTCCATGTCCAGTGTGGGGCTTGAACTCATGACCCTGAGATCAAGAGTCGCATGCCTCACCGACTGAGCCAGCCAGGCACCCCCAAATATATTTCATTTTAAAATGTTGATTAGCTTTTTATTTATTTTTTTTTAAAGATTTTATTTATTTATGTGACAGAGAGACGGCCAGCGAGAGAGGGAATACAGCAGGGGAGTGGGAGAGGAAGAAGCAGGCTCCCAGTGGAGGAGCCCGATGTGGGACTCCATCCCGGAACGCCGGGATCATGCCCTGAGCCAAAGGCAGATGCTTAAGGACTGCACTACCCAAGCACCCCTCGATTAGTTTTTTAAAGCCTCTTCCTTCTCCTAGAGCTATACATGCTTTTGTCAGACCACAGTTAGACTGGTAGCAAAACTCAGAATTGGAAAAAGCTCAATATGAGACACAGTTGTTTTTAACCTTTCCCATTACTGCCAAACCAAACTGATAGGGTATGATTCCAAACTGTGGGAAGATGATGGCGTCAGAGAACATAAGGTAATTTAAGTTGCTATATGTGATATTTAGCCAGGTGATGATGTGTCCCTTAAACTTTGACCCAATTTCTTATTCCCTTTACCTACAATAGAGTACCACTTTGCCTCCTTTCCTTTATTTGCCTTATAAATACAAAATTAATCACCTAAGTTCTTATTACAAAATCCCTGGGGTGACTGGGTGCCTCAGTCGGTTAAGCATCTACCTTCGGTTCAGGTCATGATCTCAGGGTGTTCGGATCGAGTCCCACATCGGGCTCTTTGCTCAGCAGGGAGTCTGCTTCTCCGTCTCCTGCTCCTCCTGCTTGTGCTGTCAAATAAATAACTACAATCTTTAAAAAAAGTCCCCTCAAACAACTGACTCTTCTCACCCGTTATAATTTTTTTAAGTGCTCATGTCAATCTATAAAGTTCTCTTTTGCTATTAGCGTCTGCGGACCTACATTAAACTCAGTCCTCAGAACAATATCAGAGAGGGGTGCCTCGTGGTCTCAGTTGGTAGAGAACCTGACTCTGTCTCAGGGTTGTGAGCTCAAGGCCCACATTGGGTGTGCAGAGAACTTGAAAATAAAATCTTTAAAAAAAATACCAGGGAAAAGATTTATGCTACAATTATAATTGACAAATTGTTTCCATGTTGCTTTTACTAATTTTTTTAAATTGGCCTGGGGTTTTCTCTTCTCTTAGAGGGTTGTTAGGAGTAAACCTGTGAACCGGGGTCTAATACTTGCCAAGTATTTTCTAGTTTCTGTCATTTCGGGTTGCAGATTTCTCTCCCAAAAGCCCTGACACTATAATTATACACATTTGAATCTAGATTTTGCCCCCTACTAGAAACAGAACTTGTTAGGGAGTTTGAAAAAGAAACCTGGTACAACTTGGGTCACTACCAGCTTATAGTTCATATAAAAGCATATACGTAAAAGCATGGATAAACCTTATTACAAAAGGGTGAGGAAGCCATTTCCAGACCTACACTAACATGAATCCCTTGAAATATATCCAATGAGGATAGTAAAAAAAAAACAACTATGAATTAGGTACGATACAGTAGGCCTTAATTTTCAAAAATTTTTTGTGTGAAAGGCAGTTTTTCCCATAGCACTTTTTTTTTTAAAAGATTTTATTTATTTATTTGACAAAGACAGAGACAGCCAGCGAGAGAGGGAACACAAGCAGGGGGAGTGGGAGAGGAAGAAGCAGGCTCATAGCGGAGGAGCCTGACGTGGGGCTCGATTCCATAATGCTGGGATCACGCCCTGAGCCGAAGGCAGACGCCCAACCGCTGTGCCACTCAGGCGCCCCGATAGCACTTCTTTTGATAAGGGAAATTGTCAGTTTTGAAGTTGAGGTTGCAGTGTTCTAAATGCTATCAATTCAGTTCTTCTATTTTCTGTTCATCTTATATACTACCAAATTAATCTATCTAGAACACAAGAGTGTTACTGTCCTCCAAAAAAACTTCAACACCTTTCCATTGTCAGAGAAATAAATTGAAAACAACTAACCTATATATACAGTACCACCATTTTTTGGTTGTGACCCACCTTCTAAACCTTATCTTGAATTATTTTCCTATACTCTGAGCTAACCCAGGCCAGGGTTGGCAAACTATAGCCTGCAGACTAAATCCAGCAGACTACCAATTTTTGGATGGCCTTCAAGGTGAAAATAATTTTTACATTTTCTTTCATTCTTTCTTTTTCTTTTGTAAAGATTTTATTTGAGAGAGAGAGAGCATGAGCAGGGAGGAGAGGGAGAAGGAGGCTCCCTTCTGAACAGGGAGCCCCGATGTGGGGCTTGATCCCAGGATCCTGGGATCATGACCTGAGCCAAAGGCAGACACTTAACCAACTGAGCCACCCAGGTGCCCCTAATTTTTTTTAAGATTATTTATTTTTTAGAGGGGGCGGGAGCATGCCCGAGCCAGGGGAGGGACAGAAGAAGAGGCAGAGAGAATCTCAAGCAGACTCCCTGCTGAGCGTGGAGCTAAAACAGGGGTAGATCCCAGGACCCTGAGATCATGACCTGAGCCAAAATCAAGAATCAGACACTTAACCTACTGAGCCACTCAGGTGCCCTGATTTTCACATTTTCAAAAGGTTGGTAAAGAGTATCTCGTGTCACGTGAATTTAAGAAATTCCAATTTCAGCATTCTGAGTTTTTTTTTTTTTTTTTAACACAGCCACTCATGTGTTTACATATTTTCTATGGTTGATTTCATGCTACAATAGCAGTTCAGAAAGTGCAACAGAGACCTTGTAACTTATCTGTTTACAGAAAGTCGGCCAGCCCCTGACCTAGATATTCTTCTCTATCTCTTCACCTATCAAGATTCCTGCTTGAAATGTACTGCTCCCACTCATTCCTGCTGTCACCTTTAGGAGGCTGTCAAAGAGGAGTTTTCAAAAAAATTAAAAACATAATTCTCTTACAAATATAAAATTAACATGAGCCAAACATTTATTTAACTTATTGATGGAACTAGTAAGATGGTAAAGCTGGCTTCAGGAGCATTTAAAGAACTAGGTGTTTATAGGCATGAAAATAAAGAGTTAGAATAAGGTTGCAGGTTAAACAAAACTGGTTAGTGTTCTACAGAGCAATAAAACCGTAACTTTGGGGTTAGCTTTTTAATCACTCAGAAATTCTGAGCTCTAATCATATTATAAATAGCAAAGTCAAACATAGGTACCTTCTCCTAGAGAACAATCCTTGGGGAGGCAGGTTAAACTACGTCCCAGTATGAACTGAAAGGTCATCCCTCCACTCCTTGCTTTATTTCCATGTTTGGGATTAATTTTTCTTAAGGCCTGTCCTAATCCTTCCAGTCAATATCGACCTCTCCTTTTATGCTCCCATTACTTTTTGTACTTCCATTATAGCACTCTAACTTGACTTGCGTATTTTCTTTTCCCCAACAGGCAGTAGGCTCCTTAAAATCATAGTATTTGAAAGCTGGGATTTAACAACCCCTTTCAAACGAAGATTTGAGCATAGTGTGCAATGTCCGTAGCTCCCAGTACCTGCCTTGCTCAGCATAGACCACTAGGTCCTTAATGTTAACACTTAGCCAATACTTTGCAACATGTCTGAGAACCCCTCAACTTTGTGTTCCAACTAGCTGTGCACTGCTGTCTTTGTCCCTTACTCTGCTAAGTGGCCTTCTAGAGTAGGCAGTACTGTTTTCATTCTCTTGATTACTATCCCTCATTAGAACCCAACCAAGTCCAAGGGACAAAGCGGCAGCTCCAGAGATAATGGTTGAAAACAGATGGGGAACTTCTTCCCCCAATAGATGCGTCTGGAGACACCGAGCGTCCTGGTGTCTCCATTCTCACAAACCTGGACTCTCCACTTAAGTAACCTCCCTGTCTCACCTACAGCAGTAATTATCTCGAAGCAGGGGCAAATGCCCGCTCCAAATGGCAAACGTGCCTCTTCAACCAAAGACCTCAAAATTTCTTTGCCTCTGGAGAGGGTCTTCAACCTTCAGAAAAATGGCCGGGCGCACTCAGGCCCTCGATTCTGAAGTTAGCCTTCTCCCGCAAATATCACCAGCACAGGCTTTTCACATCTTTTTGCGGGAGAATGTTTCCTCAGTGGACTGGTTTACTCCCTCAAGAGTAACCAAGCCGTTTCACTTTTCAGGCCTCCCGATTCTGCATCCCTCCGCCTCCGCCTTCCTCCTGCTGTCAACACAGCCGTTTCTCCGGGAGATCGCCCGAAGCGCGTGGCCGGGCGGTTAGGGGGCCAACGGTTTTCTAACGCGAGGGGGGAGCGCGGGAGGAGAGGCGGGAACGAGTCGGACCGGAGGAAGCCGACGCGGGGCGGGGCCAGCGCCGGGAAGGATCGCGAAGGAGCTGGGAGGACCCGCCCTTTCCGTAGATATCTCTAGAAAACCGCGCAGGAGCCCGAAAACAAAGAGTGCGCACGCGCGGCGGCAGGGCCCGGGCATTTTGCTGCGTCACCAGCCGCCGCCCGGCCTCACCACCCCTCGCTCGCACGCACGCACGTTCATTCTCCGTCCTCGCGCCCCTTTTCCTACACTTTCCTCTTCTCCCCGACCGGAGGAGCCGCTCTCTCCGCGCAGTGCATTCTGGGGACCCAGGTCGAGCCCGCCGTCGCCTGAGGGAAGCGAGAAGAGGCCGCGACCGAGAAAAAAACGCCGAGTCGCCACCGGAGAAGAGTCGATTGCCCAGCAGCTGCCCCCGGAGAGGCCCGCCCACCCGTGCGCCCGTCCCCCTGCCCCGTTCACGATGTGAGTGCGACACCCGGCCGAGGGAAGGTCGTCCCGGAGGGAGGCCGAGGCCGCGCAGGGGGCTGCCGGGAAGCTGCCCCCACCCCTCCCCCGCTTTCGGCCCCCTCGTCTTTCTCTCCTTGGTGGCGGCGGTCGTTCTTTCTTGCGGTGGGAGGTCCAGTATCCTTGTTCCGGTTACCGTTGGCGGGTGGAGGACATTTTTCCTCCAGATGTCCTCTTTCCCCACCTCTGAACCGTCTCTCGGCTTCCCCGCGCCGGAAATCCCACTTTTCCTCCTTCGCCAGTCCGGGTTACTCTAACTCCGTAACTTAGCCTTAGGCCTTCCTCCCCTGTGAGGGTTTTTTTTTGGTGGTGGTTTAGTTTTTTTGCCATGCGGGCGCCCTGGAGGCGCGGACCCTCTTGGATAGCCACTTGGCTTTTTGGGTGGTCTGATTCTGTCGCTCGGTGATGTTGGGGCCAGGCGCAGGGCCAAGTGCACCTGTGGTGGGTGCTCCCAGAAGGCTGGCGGTGCTCCTCGTAGTGCACCACGCGGCCTTCCGCCCTGAGCGACAGGTACTGCTAGGCAACTGCAGGGAGGTCATACCGTCACCACAACTTCTCTCTCCGGGGTCGTGATTTCTTGGGTATGGATCTTCCCAGGCCTCCTCCTAACTCCAGTCTTTTGATGGGAGTGAAGGTTGCTGAAACTCAACCTGGTCCCTGGGCGCGAGGAGTTAGTATTGAGCAGGTAGTTCGCACGTGTCGAGTCGAAAGATACTTGGGGACGTTTTCTGTGTTCTGCATTAAACTTGAGGTGAGGTTTCATTATCCTTTTTAAATTAAGGGTAAAATAGGTTGCCTTCTTGTTGTCTTTGAGAGCTTAAATTTGTTTTCGTTGAGATGACAGGTTTTTTTTTTTTTAACAATTTTAGTTGATTATGGTAAAGAAAAAAGCATAGTGATTTTTAAACGAATAGAAATCTTTGGCAGTCCCACTTCGAGGCCTTATATTCTTCTCAGGAAAAGTTCTATCCTTCTAGATGTGAGAACTGCCGGTTTTACAGGTTTTTTTGGTACTAGCTACTCCCCAGAAGCTATGTAGCGAGAGTAATTGAAGGGTAACAATTTTAATTCCTGTGAAAAGTAACACTCTTTCAAAGGTTTATTTAATAAAATAATGATACTGTTGGTGAGTATATTGGGCTAGACATCTAAATGGATAAGTAATGGATACACTACAGCTGGTTGATGATGGAGAGCAAGCCTCAAGAACACAGTTTTGTATAAAAGGGATGTATTAGAATTTTGGAAGGATCCCCCACCCCTACCCCCGTGGTATCTAGCAAAATATTTTAATCTACGTAAAGTAGCTTTCGCTTTTCCTTTGAAATCTGTTCCAAATAATGTAGCAGGATTGTCAGTCTTAAAATGCCTTTTAATACTTTGAAACTCCATGAGGAGAAAATAAATTCTCTAAGAAGCTACCAACTGTTAATAGACTAATGTAGCCAAACAAAATATCTTTTCACTGAGAAATACCAAGCGTGGAATGACTTGAAATATACTTTTGGGAGGTCACGTGAAATAGTTAAAAAGATAAAAGACATTAGGTAAATAGGTTAAAAACTCAGATGAAAAGCGTAATGATCAATATTCCAAAAAGCAGTCCTAAGTTACAAGAACGCTACTTTCAAAGTGTGTGTTTTGAAGAGACCAGATAAATCTCTTTAAAATAAATGCCATTTTGCAAATTATTTAGGGGATCTTCTTGAACTAATGACTTGAATAAGTTTACAAGATGAGTATTATGAATCAGTTATTTGAGTTGGAAAAAACCTTTAGTGGGTCATCCAGTCCCCGGAAGAATCTGGCAGATAAGGGTTAATTTTGTGGATGTTTGCTATTAACATTTTTTAAATTTTATGTTTTAAAATTTGTATGTTTAAGTAATCTCTCCAGTAATTTCCCTAGTATGGGGCTCGAACTCTTAAGCCCGAGATCAAGAGTTGCATGCTTTTCCGACTGAGCCTGCTATAAAACTTATTTTAAGGTGGAGAGAGACGTTCACGGTTGGATATTTTCAGGGTTTTACAGTCTTTTTTTCTCATTTGAATATTCTTTAGTAGTGGTTTTCTAGATACATTTCTTTGAACCAGGCTTTTAAAGTTTTGTCCAATAATTTACATAAAAGCTCAGTCTCTCATCCTGTTTGGAGAAGGCTGGGATTTTAGGACCTCTCTTCAAATGCGGGATGGGGGTGGGGTGCTAGTTTGCCTTTTTTTTTTTTTTTAAGCTATTGTAGTTGGTTCTGATTCTAATTTAGACTCATTAATAGATACAAAGTAAAAAGTTTTGATTTTTGAAGGAAAAGTTTTCTTTTTTGTTTGTACTTTTGTTTTTATGTTTTTGTTGGGTTTTTGTTTTTCGTCATCTCTACACCCAGTGTGGGGTTGAACTCAAGACGTGGAGATCAAGGGTCCCATGCTCTTCTGACTGAGCCAGCCAGGAGCCCCTATTTTATTTAGTTTTGAGCTATTTGAAGTCATTCTTTGGGTTGTCTTGTACTTGAGTTAATAAATTCTCCAGAAATTTACTTTCTCTCTAGCATTGGTTAAAATCTTTTTTTTTTTTTTTAAGATTTTATTTATTTATTTGACAGACAGCCAGTGAGAGAGGGAACACAAGCAGGGGGAGTGGGAGAGGAAGAAGCAGGCTCCCAGCAGAGGAGTCTGATGTGGGGCTCGATCCCAGATTGCCGGGATCACGCCCTGAGCCGAAGGCAGACGCTTAACGACTGCGCTACCCAGGCGCCCCAAGCATTGGTTAAAATCTTGAATACTTTGCCATCACTCAGTTTTGTAGAATTGAGTCCCCAAAATAAAATCATCGGTCTTTAGCCTCTAAAACAAATTGTAATAGTGAGCATATGGTATATGGTTAATTTCTGTAAGTTAAGGAAGAGTAACTGATGATGGCTTTTGTTCAGCGTTGATTTCCTAACCACTGTAACCTGGCAACTGGATTTTCTTATTTTTCTCTCTGCTTAGTTAGACTTTAACTAGATAGCAGTTGAAACTGGAAGTGACAAAATCTGTTCAGTGCAGGCAGGTATATACTGTTAACTAAGATATCCATGTTTAATTGTATTTTCTGTTTCAAAATTTTCTCAGAGCTGTATCATTTTGGGGTCTTGGGTGTAGTGATTGTCACTTTTGAGGAAAAATTAGGCTTGTAATACGGACTGTTTAGAATCAGTCTAGCTCTTAAATTCTTAAGATATCGGAGTTCCTAAATTGGAAATTATTGAACCTCATCTAGTGTATTTTGCTACAAAAATACAATGTGTGTTGTAAACTTTTTTTAATTATCTTCTGTGTATATTGGCAATGATAGATTTTAAATTGAGGCTGACTTCTCTGCTTCCCTAGGTCACCTTTGAACTTTTGGTTTTTCAGGAAGATGCCAATTACAGTAGTAGTATGCCTTTCCCCATATTGTATTCCAAAGCCATAATGTGCTGTTGTGCATTTTCTGCACAGTAGTTGATCTTCACAGGTTGTCATACTGTATTTCTAAAAAGTGTTTGTCAGGGCCCTTTCCAACTCAGCATTTTAATTATCTTTGTGTACTGGAAGGATCTAAGTCACAGAGAGTTGTTCTGAAAATTTTTTGTACGTATTTAAGTTCCAGGATCTAGGTTGTTTTTTTTTTTTTTTTAAGATTTTATTTATTTATTTGACAGAGATAGAGACAGCCAGCGAGAGAGGGAACACAAGCAGGGGGAGTGGGAGAGGAAGAAGCAGGCTCATAGCAGAGGAGCCTGATGTGGGGCTCAATCCCACAACGCTGGGATCACGCCCTGAGCCAAAGGCAGACGCCCAACCGCTGCGCCACCCAGGGGTCCCAAGGATCTAGTTCTTTAAATACTAATTCACACAGTGCTAATTAGTATAAGGAACTGTCCCAGATAGGATTAGAACTCAGGATTTCTGATAGGAGGCTTATTTTTTCCACTTTACAAAAAGGGAGGATAGTTTTCCAGGTGGTCCTTTTATTTCCGGAGAAATAATTATGTCTCTGTAGTTCTGTTTTATTATCTAGTCTAATCTAAACTGTTTCTGTTAAAACCTGTGCCACTTCTTGACAGTATGGTAATGGAGCCCAGAGGCTCTGAAATTTGTCTGTAATGGAGGCAGTGAGACATTGACCTTGTTTGAGTCTGTCTTATATGAAGAAAGATTACTGTATCTACTTTGGAGATGTTTTAGGATGTGCACCAAAGGTGGCAAGTAGGAAGTTTGGAGTTGCTTGGAAGAAATACTATCTTTAAGAATAGCTTTCACTTTTATGTTTTAGAGTAGAAATTACCAAATAAAGGAACAAACAGAGGTTCACAAACATTGGTTTGCCCCTTTTTGTCTTAGTAGGTTTTGTTTGTTTGTTTGGTTTGGGTTTTTTTGGTGGTGGTGTTGCCCAAAAAGAGTAACATAGCGGTTCTGTTTATTATGTAGTTGGGTCCAAAAACGTAATTCGTCCAGACAGCCTTGTAGTCTTTGAAAAGTTAATACACAAAAGTTGAAGGGAAAATGTCATTGTTTTATAACCACAGTTACTAATGGAATATGTATGCCCTTTGGGGACTGTAACTTCTTTTTTTTTTTTTTTTAATATTTTATTTATTTATTTGACAGAGAGAGAGATAGCCAGCGAGAGAGGGAACACAAGCAGGGGGAGTGGGAGAGGAAGAAGCAGGCTCATAGCGGAGGAGCCTGATGTGGGGCTCGATCCCATAACGCCGGGATCACGCCCTGAGCCGAAGGCAGACGCTTAACCGCTGTGCCACCCAGGCGGCCCCTGGGGACTGTAACTTCTTATACCTTAAATTCAGATTGGATATTTCTCTCTCTGTTTCTGTTCCCCACTGATTTTTTTAATGCCCCCCCCCTTTTAAATCATAGCAACCACCAGAAATCTATCTTTGCAAAAATGAAGGTTAGTGGAGAGGAATGTAGTACAGTATACTTTGAAATTGAACCACCTGCTGTCTTTTTGTTTTTTTGCTTTTTCTGTTTAGATTGTATTTGTTTGAGAGAGAGCAATGAGAGAGCACAGGCAGGAGGGAGGGGGAGAGGGAGAAGCCAACTCCCTGCAGACTCCCTGCTCAGGGAGGACTCAATCCCAGGACCCTGGGATCATGACCTGAGCCAAAGGCAGATGCTTAACCAGCTGAGCTACCCAGGCGCCCACCACCTGGTGTCTTGACTGAGGTTGAGTATCACTAAATTTTTCTCAAATTTAAAATACTTTAGAGTAACCCTGTAAGTTTCTCATGGTGCCCTGATGCACCTTTGCGCATAATTTGAAAGCCACTGGACTGGCAAGTGTATTCCGATCACCTTTCCAGAAGTACAACTGACCTACAGATGATCTGAAAGTATGGGAAGCATATCTTGGGATTTGCTTGAGGAAAGAATATATGTATAAGAGAGTGGTTTTCGACATTTGTAGACAGAGCTTTTAATTCAACATTAGTCTATGAACCTGGAACTACTTTTTCCCTTTCTATACCAGAATTTCATGTTTCTGTATCATTCCTCACTTAGTGCAAACTAAAAAGGATTTACCTGTGTCTTGATTCCCTTTTGCAAATGATAGACTATTTGACAAACTTAACTTTAAGAAATCAGTAATTCTGAATTTTAAAATCTCTTACTGCTGGCTTTTTCTTGGTTTTAATGAGTTTTTTCTATAATCCTTCTTCACTTGTAAAGATACTCTGAGATATATAAAAGATTAGTGAATCTGGTCTTTAAGAACCTTCCTACTAAATAGAAATAGGTTTATTCCTAAATGTAGAAGATATTTACTTCATTATTAAGCTTTAGTAAAAAGCTAGTCTTCTGATTTCTATTGTTTTATCTTAGAATTCAAAGTGATCCTTTAGACAAGTAATCATACTCTATTAAGAATAAACTTACAAGGAAACTGTCATTAATTACTTAAGTTCAGTTGACCCTTGAATAACACTGATTTGAACTGTGTAGGTCCATTTAGGTAGTTTTTATCCAATAAATACAGTACTGTAAATGTATTTTTTCTTTTCTTTTTTTTAAAGATTTTATTTATTTGAGAGAGAGCTAGCGAGCACAAGCAGATGGGAGGGGAAGGGCAGATGGAGTGGAATAAGCAGACTCCCCACTGAGCAGGGAGCCCAATGCAGGGCTCCATCCCAGGACCCTGGGATCATGACCTGAGCTGAAGTTGGACAACCGAGCCACCCAGGCGCCCCTTCTTTTTGTTGTTGTTGTTATGGGTTGTTTGTGGGGGGGGGTTGGGTTTTTTTTGTTTACTTGTTTGAAGTAGGTTCCATGTCCAGCATGGAGCCCAAAGTGGGGCTTGAACTCAGAATCCTGAGATCAAGACCTGAGCTAAGATCAAGAATCTGATGTTTAGGGGCGCCTGGGTGGCTCAGTCAGTTAAGTGTCTGCTTTCGGCTCAGGTCATGATCCCAGGATCTTGGGATCAAGCCCCACATCAGGCCCCCTGCTCCGCGGGGAGTCTGCTTCTCCCTATTCCTCTGCTCCTCCCCTCTCCTCCTGCTCTCTCTCTCTCAAATACATAACAAATCTTTTTTAAATTTTATTTATTTGTTTGACAGAGACAGCCAACGAGAGAGGGAACACAAGCAGGGGGCGGGGGGAGGAAGAAGCAGGCTCCCAGGGGAGCAGGGAGCTCGATGTGGGG
This sequence comes from Ailuropoda melanoleuca, assembly GCF_002007445.2. Taxonomy (NCBI): domain Eukaryota; kingdom Metazoa; phylum Chordata; class Mammalia; order Carnivora; family Ursidae; genus Ailuropoda; species Ailuropoda melanoleuca. The sequence goes on along the minus strand of NC_048232.1, from coordinate 33,896,366 downwards.
CTTGATCCCAGGACTCTGGGACCACATCCTGAGCCGAAGGCAGACGCTTAATGACTGAGCTACCCAGACACCCTGTTCTTAGGACTTTCTTAACGTTGTCTTTTCTTTAGTTTCATTGTAAGAATACAATGTATAACATATATAATATACAAAGTATGTGTTAGTCTACTGTTTACATTGTCAGTGAGGCTCTGGTCGACAGTAGGCTGTTTAACAGTAGCTGTTAAACAGTAGGTTTTAGGGGAGTCATGTTATGCTTGGATTTTCAACTTTGTAGGGGGTTGGCCCCCCCAACCAGCATGTTCAAAGCTCAGCTGTACTGATAAGCAGAGAATGTTATCTTTTTTCTTTTTTGAGAATGTTATCTTATGATGTATTATCTATTTACACATTAAGAAAGATAAACTGTAGTTAGTAATGGACCTGATCGCTTTACCCCCATATTTCTTAGAAGATTTTTGGACTAAATCTCATCTAACTTGAATGTAAGTTTTGTCTGTTTCGTTGACTGCTCTGTCCCCAGAACAAAAAAAAACAAGCCCCGTGTTTAATAAATATTTGTTTATTGAGTAACATTTAAACTCTCAGTGTTGTATTTTAGCTGCTAGGCTTGACTATGCAAGGTGCTTGATAGTAAGGGTTGGGCTTAAGAGGGGTTTTTTACTATTAATCCTGTATTCTGCCGTATCACATTTCAGCCAAATACGACTATGTCTCCTGTAGAAAGTAGATCAGTGGTCAGTAGTTGAAAGATAAAGTTGATGAAAGCCATCCATAAATTAAGTATCTGATTTTATATTTTGTTAATTGAGGTTTTGCTGTATTTTGGGAAATCTGGAAAAGAAATACTGCCAAATCCATATATACCCTCAAAGTACATTTGACTTGTTTGTGAGTCTTTATTTTGGGAATAGTTTGTTGGTTACGTTTTGGATAGAGTAACTGATTCTCAGTCCCAGGATCCTGGGATCATGACCTGAGCTGAAGGCAGATGCTTAACTGACTGAGTCACCCAGGTGCCCCGATAGAAACTTTTTAATAAGGAAATCAGTCTTGTTGGACCACAAATGTGACAGCAAGATACTAAAGATTTCTTAGGGAAATACAGCAAAGTGATGTGGAATTTTATGTAATTCTGTAGGATTAGCGTGTGTGTGTGTGTGTGTGTGTGTGTGTGTCTCCCCCCCATGAGATTGCTCTAAATCATCTATTTCAGGGAGCTGAATTTGAATTATTGTGGTCTTAACTAGGTAGGCCTCTCACTTCATAGTAAAAGTTTTTTGTTTCACTAAGTTCTGATGTATGTTTCATATTTGCTATGTGTGGTAGTCTGGAGTACCTGCTCATAAAAATTTCTGGATGTTGGAAATTCTGAGAGAAAAAGAAAATAAAGAAGTTGGAGTGTTGACCATAGTGTTGGTTGTAGAGACAAGTCATATGATGTGGAACTCTGTGTGGAACATTTTCCACCCCAGAAGATTTCCAAAGCTCTAAAGGAATGATAGCTGCCATTAATGTGCGTGCGTGCGTGTGTGTGTGTGTGTTTACCCAGTTACAGAATAAACCAAATTCTTTTCCATTGTCTCCAGGGACCTCTGTGACCTACCTCTAACATGGTTTTCAACTTTCAGCTTTATGAACTTACCCCAAGTTATGTATGTCTGTTCTTCCAGTTCACAAAGGCTTGAGGTGTTTTCATTGTCATATAACTCAGTATGCCTTGCACATAGTAAACTATAAAAAGAATTGCAGTATTTGAAAATTTTCCTTAGCAAATTTTTTTCTATTTAGCTTTGCTGGTGGTCTAGACTGTTTGAACTGCTTTAACAAAATATCATAGACTGGGTAGTTTATATAAACAGCAGAAATTTATTGCTTTACCATTCTGGAGGCTGGAAGTCCCAAGATCAAGGCACCAGCAGGGTCATCTTCTGGTGCTGGAACCCACTTCCTGGCTCACAGCTTCTTGCTGTGCCCTCACAGTAGGGAAAAGGGGGTGGGGATCTAGCTGGGGCCTCTTTTGTAAGGCACTAATCTCATTCATGAGGGCTCTACCCTTGTGACCTAAGCATCTCCCAAATGTCTTACCTTCTATTACTATCAAACTGGGCATTAGGATTTCAATATACACATTTTAGGAGGATGCATTCAGACCATTGCGCTGGTGCATCTCCTTCCCCTTCCCCTCCCTCTCCTCCCCCTCTCTTTTTTTTCTTTTTTTTTTTTTAAGATTTTTATTTATTCGACAGAGCACAAGCAGGGGGAGCGTCAGGGAGAGGGAGAAGCAGGGAGCCCAATGCGGGGCTTGATCTCAGGACCCTGGGATCGTGACCTGAGGCAGAGGCAGACACTTAAGCAGCTGAGCCGCGTACATCCATTTTTTGAAGTGAAGAGTGTTTGTCATTTTCTACAAATTTGAATTAAAACTCACCAGATTCTAGCATATTAAAAATGGTATTTGGAAGCAAATAATGGTTCTCACTCTGTCTTTTTAAGAAAAACTAAGAAGTTTTAGTCAGAACCATAGAGAATTTTAGGATCTGCAAAATTTAGTTGCTCGAACTGACCTGGCCCTAATGTTGAGCTTGTAAGCTCTTGTCAGAAGAACACGGAATGTCCCACGGGGGGGGGGGGGTTCAGTTTTGTTTTGTTTTGTTTTAAATAATGGATTATTGGCATAGCATATGTGAGGTAAAAGAAAAGGGTTTTTTTGGGGGGGGGCTTTTAAGATTTTATTTATTTGACAGAGAGAGAGACAGCCAGAGAGAGAGGGAACACAAGCAGGGGGAGTGGGAGAGGAAGAAGCAGGCTCCCAGTGGAGGAGCCTGATATGGGGCTCACACCCATAACGCCAGGATCATGCCCTGAGCCGAAGGCAGACGCTTAACGACTGAGCCACCCAGGCGCCCCAAGAAAAGTTTTCATTTACATCTATAGTTATTTACTGTTAATGTGAACTGACTGACCTGCACAGTGGTTATGAATTTTGCCAATGTTAGTACAAGGCTAGAGATAAATCCAATGTAATTTAGGAGCTAGAGTTAAAGCTAAATCAGCTCCTCTTTTGGTTAATAGAAAAAGAAATGTTGTGATCCTCATAGAAGACAAGTGGGATTTCACAAACAATTGAGTTCTCTTCCAGTTGAGTGAATATATGAGTTTGTTACTGGTTTAGGGTTAAGTATAGGGTCATCTTTTGTATATATTTTGATGGTTTAGATCAGGATTACCTAATAAACATATTAAGTTTTATAAGCCACAGATATCTCTGTCCCACATGCTTGTTTTTAGAACTCTTTAAAAATATAAAAACCATTTTTGGCTCCTGCACCAACCCCTGCTTTGGATCATTTAATTTTGTTATTTGGAAAATGGTTGTATTTGCTTGCTAGAACTGCCATAACAAAGTACCAGAGATGGGGTGACTTAAACAGTAGAAATTTACTTTCTCACAATTCTGGAGGGTGTTAGCCTGAGATCAGGGTGTCAGCAGGATTGGTTTCTTCGGAGGCCTTTCTCCTTGGCTTGTAGATGAATCTCTTCTGTGTCTTCACAGGTCTTTTGTAGGGACACCAGTCATGTTGGATTATGGCCCACCCTAAGACTTCATTTTAAAGATCCTCTCTCCAAATACATTCTTATTGTGAAGTCTGGAGGGTTTAGGATTTCAATATATGAATTTGTGGGGGATAAAATTCAGCCCATAACAATCTGACTCTAGATAACTTAATGTGAATTTGAGGAAAGGAAAAAGATTCTCTGGTTCCACTGTTCTCAATATGAACAAATTGAAGAGCTAATATGCTAGTTGGTTTGTTATATAGCCTTTGTAATAACCATGTCACCGTTAGTGTGCTCCTTTTCTATTACTATAGGCTCTTAGTATGCAATTTTTACAATGTAAACATAATCTGAAGATTGTTAAGTTTGGCTACAAAAGCATTTACCAGAGTTTATTGAAATACCATTTGTAAAATGTATTGGGAGTAGAATCTTTTCATTAACCAAGTATAACACAATTTCAAAATTAGACTGGGTTACACCAAAGGAAGAAAGTATTCCCTGCCAGAATTACTTAATAACACTTTTTAAAAAGTACAGTGAACATAATTCCCCATCTACCTGTCATCTAGATTCAGTGCTTAGCAGGTCTTTGCCGCGTTGCTTTATCTACCCCCTTTTTCCTTTCCTGAAGTCTTTTATTTTTATTTATTTCTTAGTTCACCTATTTTGGGGGCAGGAGGGGGGGAAGTGCTTACCAGCAGGGGAAAGGATAGAGGGAGAAACAGACTCCCTGCTGAGTGCAGAGCCTGATGCGGGGCTCAGTCCCAGGACTCCAAGATCATGCCCTGGGCAGAAGTCAGACACAACTGACTGAGCCACCCAGGTGCCCCTGCTGAAGCCATTCATTCATTCATTCATTCATCTCAAAAGATTTTTTTTATTTATTTGAGAGAGAGTGTGTGGTGTGGGGGGGCAGAGGGAGATGAAGAAGCACAGGGAGCCTGAGGTGGGTCTCCATCCTAGGGCCCAGAGATCATGACCTGAGCTGAAGGCAGAGGCTTAACCAACTGAGCCAGGCAGGGCCCCCCCCCCCAAATCATTATTTATTTACTTACTTACTTTAAAGATTTTGTTTATTTGACAGAGTGGGAGAGCACAAGCAGGGGAGCAGCAGAGAGAGAAGTAGATTCCCCGCCCAGCAGGGAGCCTGGTTCGGGGCTCAATCCCAGGACCCTGAGATCATGAAGGGGCAGACACTTAACCGACTGAACCACCCCGGTGCCCCTCCCCTGAAGTCTTTTAAAGCAAACCCCATATACTTAAGTTTTCACCTTGAATGGACATTTTTTTTTTTTTTTTGGAAAGATTTTACATATTTGACAGAGCAGGAGCTGGAGGGAGGGGCAGAGGGAGAAGCAGGATCCCTGAAGAGCAGGGAGCCCAGTGTGGGACTCAATCCCAGAACCCTGGGACCATGACCTGAGCCAACTGAGCCACCCAGGCGCCCTGACGTTTTTTTTTTTTTTTTTTTCATAAAAACATTTCCTTTCATGCCAAACAAAGTTTAACAGTGATTTTCATATTGTCTAATAACCCTGTCCATATTCAGATTGTCACAGTTTCAGTAATCTCTTTTCTGTGTTTAGGTTGGAATGGAGATACAGCCTAGGTTCACCAATTGTACATGTTTAGTAACCCTTAGATTTCTTCCTTTTTTAAAGATTTACTTATTTGAGAAAGAGTGGGCGTTGGGATGGGAGTTGGAGAGAGAATCTTAAGTAGACTCCTCAACTCGTGTGGAGCCCAACTCGTGGCTGGATCTCAGGACCCTGAGATCATGACCTCAGCTGAAGCCAGGAGATGGATGCTTAACCAACTGTGCCACCCAGGCACCTCCCTTAAGGTTTCGTTTCATCCAGAGCAGTCCCTCCTCTTTATAGCCTTGATTTAATAGTGTTCTGGATTTCTCACTTCTTCGTGGTGTCCTTTAAGTGGTTTCTTTTTCTTATATTCTTGTAGACTGGCATTAAGTTTACTGTGGAGTATATCATCTTGCATCAAATTGTGAGGCTTATGTCTGGTTGTCCCACTTTTTTAGGATGGATAGTAAGTTCTATATCAGATGGTCATCTAGTCATTTTTAATGGTTTTATCCATTGTTGATCACTGCCAAATCAGTTTAAGGGTTGCAAAATAGTGACACACTCCTCCATATCCCCCATTTTATTCCACTCTAAAGCTGAAATTCTGTACAGTTTCTTTCATGAACTGGTCTATTCAGTTACCATGAATGAAGGTTCATAAAGGAAAGAAGGAAAAATGCCTAATTCTTTAACTACTAATTTATAGAGAATTGGAGCATCTTCTGGTGGTCTAGAATTGTCATTGGCCAATGTGGGGAGACACTACTGTTGCCTGTGGTTTTTACTGACCTCATGGTTTTTAATAGCTTCATTTGCACAGGATGTCCCAACCTCATCTGTGTTTCCCACCTCAGGACTGAGGTCAGCCATTTCTTTGTAGGAAACCTTGTTCCTTTAGTTGGAAATAGTATTTTGGCACAGTGGTCTTCATTGTTCAGATGGTTATTACGAGCACTTTTTAAACATAGGACTATATGGTCACTTCAATTTGAAAATCTGTGAACCTAAAACTGTTTAAAATTTTAATTATTTATTAAGTTAGCAGATATTTTCAGTTAAAGACCAACATGTTACCACATTGAGAACACCATTTTGGTAAGAAAATGAGCTAAAAATAACGTGTGACCTATTGTGACCTATTCATAAAACTCCTAACTCGTTTGTTAACTATATTAACATATTGACATTAGAAGTGATTCCTTAGTCCAGCAGAAGTTTGGTTAGACTTTTCTTCAGAGGCATGTAAAAATCTGTTTGGGTTTTGTTTTTTTTTTTTAACATTTTATTTATATGACAGAGATAGAGACAGCCAGCGAGAGAGGGAACACAAGCAGGGGGAGTGGGAGAGGAAGAAGCAGGCTCACATCAGAGGAGCCTGATGTGGGGCTCGATCCCATAACGCCGGGATCACGCCCTGAGCCGAAGGCAGACGCTTAACCGCTGTGCCACCCAGGCGCCCCTGTTTTTTTGTTGTTGTTTTTTTTAATCTGTTGATAGATGCCTGAATAAATAGCTTTTGCCCTTGCTGATTTGCTGGTATTTAGACTTTGAAAATTGTCATCCATAATTGTTAACCTACTTCGGATCTGATATCAATATCCCAGAGTGGAATTGACTAGTTAGGTTTAACTTTTGTGTAAAAATGCTGATGAGCAATTGGCTACAACTTTTTATTTATGGGAGGGACTTTAAGCTGCTACTCTTTAGGATTGGGAATTTCAGAGCTTGAAACAATTCCTTGCATCTGAGTTTGTTTATGAGTAGTGATGGGACATAACGATAATTAAGTTTTTAATTTCTAGGTTTACAAAACAGTTAAAAAACAGAAAAATTCCTGTATAGCCAATAATTTCAATTTTTACATTATCAGAGCAGAACATGCTTATTTTTAGAAAATAAGTGAACCCATTGAGAATGATGTGGTTCTGCTTCCTTTCCTGCATTGTCTTTCTGGTTCATTCTTTAGAAGCAAATCCTGTTGGGGTGTGTATGTGTGAATTCTAGGAATTTTTTTGTTTTTTAAGATTTTATTTATTTATTTGACAGACAGCAGAGCCTGATGTGGGGCTTGATCCCAGAACCCCGGGATCACACCCTGAGCCGAAGACAGACACTTAAGGCAGACACTTAACGACTGAGCCACCCAGGTGCCCCTGAATTCTAGGAATTTTTATGCAAATGAGGATATTTATCTAAGGATTATAAAGAACAATTTTAATTTTTTTTTAAGAATTTTCTTTTCTTAAAGATTGTATTTTAAGTAATTTCTACACCCAGCGTGGGACTCAAAGATCAAGAAGTGCATGCTCTACCAACTGAGTCAGCCAGGCACCCCCCAAAGAACAATTTAAAAGAAACAGGGCACCTGGGTGGTTCAGTTGGTTAAGCATCCAACACTTGATCTCAGCTCAGGTCTTGATCTCAAATAAAAAAAAGAAAGTATTTACCTATACAATCTTTATCAACTGTATTTGACTACATTTGCTTCTGGCAGTTTTTTTAACCATGTTCTAAAACATAATGGATGGGTAGAGCTCTAGGCAGCTGACACCATGAAGAAGACAGGTATATTGCAGGAGACAGGAGCAGAAGAATAAGGAAGAAGCAAATGGTCCAGGCTCTTTCTAGTATCGTATTTATCAGATACATGTGTAGATAGAGTAGAAGATGAGGCTGTAAAAAAGCTTAATTCTTTAATGTCATTATTTAGAATCATAAAAGTTAGGAAAATTGGTCAAAAAAATGGTTGCTTGAGGGGCGCCTGAGTGGCGCAGTCGTTAAGGGTCTGCCTTCGGCTCAGCGCGTGATCCCAGAGTTCTGGGATCGAGCCCCACAGCAGGCTTCTCCACTGGGAGCCTGCTTCTTCCTCCCCCACTCCCCGTGCTTGTGCCCTCTCTCGCTGGCTGTCTCTCTCTGTCAAATAAAATAAAAAAAAAAAAAAGTTGCTTGATATAGTAAAAAATAAGCTACAGACAAGAACTTTTTAAAAAACACTGACAATTCTACCATCATCTCCCTTCCCCTAGTTCCTAGTATTGTAAGTAGAAATGTTTAATACTGCATTTCAACTGATAGTGGATTAGTTCTGTGTGATTTCTTAATTCTATGAAGTTGACATTTAGGAGCAAGGCTCTAAGGGAGGCACATAAATTTTGACAGGGCTTCCCAGTGGTTAACCCTATTGAGCATTGTTGTTTGTTTTTTTTTTTCCTTTCCTGTTGTGAAATCAGTATCACTATGTTTTAACTTGGAATGCAGCTGTTCAGAGTAAAAATGTATTTGAAATTATAATAAACTGCCTAAAGGGGCGCCTGCTTGGCTCAGTCGGTTAAGCATCTGATTCTTGATCTCAGCTTAGGTCTTGATCTTAGGGTTGTGAGTTCAAGCCCCACATTGGAACCTGCTTCAATAATAATAGTAATGCTGGTGCTGCTGCTGATGCTGCTAATTGCCTCAAAATAATCACTGTTTGAGTGGAAATATACTTCTATGCCAAACTTTGGAGGGTATGTAAATATTCAGTTAATGAATTCCAGCTTAACTTTGTCTAATTTTATCTCTTTGTAGGCAGCCTGCTTCTGCAAAGTGGTACGATCGAAGGGACTATGTCTTCATTGAATTTTGTGTCGAAGACAGTAAAGATGTTAATGTAAATTTTGAAAAATCCAAACTTACGTTCAGGTAAATTACCGTTTTACATCATTGGGTAAAAAGCTTATATTAGACAACTAACTTTGACTTGCTTGTTTTGTGTTTTCACTGAAGGTATTACTAATCTTTATCTCTCTGAAGAGGCTCATTTTTTTATTATTATTTTTTTTTTACACAGTTGTCTTGGAGGAAGTGATAATTTTAAACATTTAAATGAAATTGATCTTTTTCACTGTATTGATCCAAATGTAAGTAGTCTTGATGCTTTAATTCCAATTTAAATCTGAGGAAATGGGCATACATCAAGTATTCTTTTTAGCAGTAAGCAGTAATTGTTTTTCTTAACAGTTCTGAGGCTAACTAGGCATATTTGTATTTTTGCAATATTTCCTCTTAGAACTACTTCTCTGCATACTCTTTTTGTTCTTGCTATCACTGTTTGACTTAGGGCAGTATTCTTGAGGCTTGTCTTGATCTAACTTTGTAGAATCTTTAAATTATTCTATGATTATATTTAGTTAATTTTTTGAGGTTTTATTTTATTCACCTTGTGCAGGGAGGGAAAAGTTTTTTGCAATTTGGATAGCTAATGAAATTTTTAGTACTCTAGGGGATGTTTCTTTGAGTTTAGAGAAAATGTAGGGAAAGAAATTGCAAAGGAGAGTTGAGGAATGACAAGCTACTTTCTATTCTGTAGTGATATTGGAGAGAGAAATGGTGTGATAGTCCTATTGTTTTTGTTTTTAGGATTCCAAGCATAAAAGAACGGACAGATCAATTTTATGTTGTTTACGAAAAGGCGAATCTGGCCAGTCATGGCCAAGGTTAACAAAAGAAAGGGCAAAGGTATGTTCCTTTTCTTTTTTAGGAGGGAAAGTTTTGCATTTTTATTTAATTAATAAAAGACACGTTTGTTTGGCATGAGGATTACAGTGTTTCTGTTTCATAGTTAAGTATTATTAAAGTCTTATGTTCTGTGTTTTTCCTTCTTTGGGTTTTATTTTAAAACCAAAGGTGGTCAGAATAAAGTCAGTCACTAGTTGATGGAGAATCTTTTGCTGAATTCAAGATGCAGATTTTTCTTAGAAGGCTTTGTAAGTTTCACATAGAAGCTTATTTTCGTGCTACGAAAAAGTCAGTTGTATCTGAGAATAGTTCCTACCAATGAATTTTGTTTTGTTATTATTGTTGTCGTCATATATATGTATGTATGTATTTATTTATTTATTAAAAGTAGTCTTCTCCATGCCCAATGTGGGGCTTGAACTCAAAACTGTGAGATCAAGACCTGAGCCAAAATCAAGAGTCAGAGGCTTAACTGACTGAGCCACTCAGGTGCCCCTGTTTTTGTTTTGTGGGTGATGGTGGTTGTTGTTTTAAACTATGATTTTTAACAACTGTGAAAGAAGCTTCGTGAAATAGTGTTGACTGTTACTGCATTTAACTTCATTCTGATTTTTCTAGTCTATTTTTTTTTTTTGGATGTTAATTCCATGCCTCACTAGTATGAACCCACAGTTCCAGAAATACAGTTTTAAGGTACATACCTGTAAGTTTAAGTTGACCTAATCATAGGGTGATGTTTGTATTGATCTATAGCTTAATTGGCTTAGTGTGGACTTCAATAATTGGAAAGACTGGGAAGATGATTCAGATGAAGACATGTCTAATTTTGATCGTTTCTCTGAGGTAAGTTCTTATAGATGCATTTTGCCACCTCTCAGTATATTTTTATGTGAATTTAATTTGATTTTAAAGCACTTAGTGGTATTTAAGACCTGAATTATTTTACTTTGAAGGTCATTCTGCAGCAAAACAAAGTAAGATCTTAACAGTGGTCATTTAATCCTGAAGTTTAACATTCTTTTATAATTTTTTAAAAAATTAGTGGTAATTCTAAAGTTGATGTATACAGACAAAAATAAGCTGTATTATCAGTGTAATATATTTTAAATTTAGCTAGTTTGTGGGGGTGTTTTGTTTGTTTTATGACTGGTTCTTATTCTAGCATTGAAATTAATTTTTTTAGGAGCATGTATAAGTTTGCATTTTAGAGCCATGTAATATGAATATAAACCTTTAAACACAAAAATGGTAGTGAGATGGTGTGTGTAAGGATGTTTTAGTTTACAAAATCAAGGAAAGGATTTAAGTAAGCCTGTTTTTCCAAGATACCAAATACATATTGCCATAACCAAAGGGAAAAAAATCATTGATCTCCCTTTAGGTAGAATAAACCTTATTAAATAAATGTATAGCAGTAAAGCTGATTAGAAAAAGAATATTAGGTTGTCTCACATGGTTCTGGCACCTTGATTTCAAATTAGAGGGAAAGGGAAGATAAGATTCTCTTCAACTGTACTATTCCTACTCCTTACCTGTAGTAATTGGTGCCACCGTTTTACCCAGCTGTGCACAACACAGCTTAACACTGTTCTCTCTTAACTGTCTCTGTCCAGTATAGCATTAACAGCTATCTTTTGTTCTATTTTTTGTTTTACCTCCTTAATAGCTCTTGAATGTATTCAGTTCATCCTGTCTTCTCTTGTCATTGTATCCTCAACAGCTAGCATTGTGCTTGGCACATTTGAGCATTTTCCCTGCTCAGGAAACTTAACCAAAGTGTTCAACAGTGGTGTAGGGAAACTCTTTTTTTTTTTTTTTTTTTTTTCTTTTTAAGATTTTATTTGTCAGCGAGAGAGAGCACAAGCAGGGGAGTGGTAGGCAGAGGGAGAAGCAGATAGAGGGAGAGGCAGGCTCCTCGCTGAGCAAGGAGCCCAATGTGGGACTCGATCCCAGGACCCTGGGATAATGATCTGAGTCGAAGGCAGCCGCTTAACCAACTGAGCCACCCAGGCGTCCCATGTAGGGAGACTCCTTACTAGTTATTCATATTATTCAACACTACTTTGCCCAGAACTTTTCTACTGAGCAATTTTATGGTTAGGTGTCTTTTAAAGGCCCCTTCTAACTCTAAAGTGCAGGTAAGCATTGATTTTGGAAGTTTTAAATTTTTATTTATAAAGTGATATATGGTTATATGACTATTTTAAGTTTAAAAAAATTACAGAAAAGCTGTAGCTTGGGGAGATAAATCCCTCCCCATCTGTTAACAATTTAGTTTGGTTATTTGTACATTTTTAAGTAATGTACTGCTTGCTTCATGATCAGGATAAAGATAGGAAATTAGTACTTCATGTAAGTATGTTCTGTTGTTAGTCCTAATGTATTGTGAGTCTACAAGAGCATTTACATATATAAAGGTGTTATTCTCCATAGTATGTACCTTTTATTTCAAGAATTACGTTTATTTTCTGTTTTTAACATGTTATTGCTCTTTAGTCTTTGATTTAGTATTCAGGCCTTTTATACAGCCTAATCATCCTAAAGTTCTTTATTTTAAATCATTTATTGGTTCTTCACAATATTTAAAACTATAATGAGAATACCGTAAAACACATGCCACTTAGCTTAAGATACAAAGCTTTACAACTATAAATGAATCCCATTCTTTTCCTTAGGCACCAGAGGTAAGCACTGTTTAGGATTTTGGTGTTTAATTTCTACATCCTACATAAATATCTTGCTGGATAAGTTTTAATATTAATAACTTCACTTTTCTTCAGTGAGAACTTAGTCTTCCTACAAGTTGTCAGGGTTTTATGTAATTACCTATATAATCTACCTTTTCCAGAAAGGAAGGTACTTAACGTTTGTTTTGCTTTTTTTATTGGTGGAAATCTATTGACAGACTTAAGGTTTATTCTGGAGCTTGCAACCTAATAACTAGGGCTTAATTTAACATCATTTTTAAAACTAATTTTTACACTTCAAATAGATGATGAACAACATGGGTGGTGATGAGGATGTAGATTTACCAGAAGTAGATGGAGCAGATGATGTAAGTCTATAAATTCTTTTCTCTGTTTACTTAAATAGTAAGAAACAATGTATTTATAGCTTGTTTTATATAGATTCAGGATTGCTTTCTTTGCCACTTCTTGTTGGTCTTTTTTTCCTCCTCTAAGAAATAACAGGGAAAAGCAGTTTTTGAAATTTTCATCATTTTTGAAGGATAGGTATCTACTAGGGAACAGGTGTCCCATGGACCATTCTTTTTTTTTGTTTGTTTATTCGACAGAGATAGAGACAGCCAGCGAGAGAGGGAACACAAGCAGGGGGAGTGGGAGAGGAAGAAGGAGGCTCCTAGCGGAGGAGCCTGACGTGGGGCTCGATTCCATAACGCTGGGATCAGGCCCCAAGCCGAAGGCAGACGCTTAACCGCTGTGCCACCCAGGCGCCCCCCCTGGACCATTCTTAAAGGGACCAGATTTCAGGAGAATCACTACATAGAGACATCATATGCCTTACTCAAGTAAGAGTTAGTGTAGGGATTATTTTGACTAAGTTAAACAGGTTTTGCAGCAGGAATGGTCAGAAACCATAGAGTAAATAGATGGACGTTGTGAATTTATAAGAAGGGTAAACTGGATCACTTTTCTCAACATTACCCCCTGCTGGCATCCTGCTAACATCTTCAAGAAAGTTGTTCAGTACGGTTTGAAAAGTACTTAAGACAATTCAGCAGCTAGGATTGGAATTCATTGTCTTCTGTCCGTCAGTGGTTTTTGCAGTAAGCCGTTTTCCTCTTCTGTTGAATGCCAAGAGAGAAGAGAAACCATTTTATACAAAGTTTCAATCTGGTTGATAGGAAGGGATTTAAAGGATGAGCACCTATCAAAAGGCACACACCTTACAGGGAGGTAGCTCCTCAGCTGTATGTCTGTTCATCTTAAGTAAACTTGTTCTGAAGTCCAGTGATTTAAATTCATAAGCTTGATATAACCACATATCTTTGCTACTGTAATAATAAAGTACAGTGCTTCAGCTTTTTAAGGCAGAGTAATGTTTTTTAGTATATGTGCTGCTGAAGTGAGCACAGCAGAGTAATGTTTGATCAACTTGGTAACTTTTAAAATTCTTCCTTCTGCAGGATTCACAAGACAGTGACGATGAAAGTAAGTATCTTTGTAAAAAGGATGTTTACACAGTGATAATTCTTTTTTTTTTTTTTTTAAGATTTTATTTATTTATTTGACGGAGATAGAGACAGCCAGCGAGAGAGGGAACACAAGCAGGGGGGAGTGGGAGAGGAAGAAGCAGGCTCTTAGCGGAGGAGCCTGATGTGGGGCTCGATCCCATAACGCCGGGATCACGCCCTGAGCCGAAGGCAGACGCTTAACCACTGTGCCACGCAGGCGCCCTACACAGTGATATTTCACATCAAAGACCAGAAACCCTCAAAATAGAGATGTTAACTTCTTTACAATTTTTGGAAGAAAAATTATTTCTTCACGGCCTAATAAGATAGCCAAAGCAGAAATTTGAATGATGCGATATTTACATTAAAAAAAGACTTTTTTTTTTTAAATAAAACTTTGAAGTTGATAGATTGTTCCCTTGTACTTCATACTAATCTTTTAAAAATCTTTCAGAAATGCCAGACCTGGAGTAAAGAATGTTGTCATCACCGGATTTTGAGAAAGAAAAGTAACTTCTCTGCAAGATTTCATAATTGAGAGAATTCCTGAGTTGATAGCTCTAAAGGCAGATGCTGTATTTGCCTCCTTTAACCCATTTTTCAACCTGTTTGTTTTTTTAAAGGCTTCACTAAGGGTTGATATGTACCATTGTATGGGGCAATTTTAAGTCAGCTAAGGCAATAACCTTATGCATGAACTTTTCCCAGACTTCCATGATGCTGTTGAGGTCCTAGGCAATTGATACAACAGTTGTGATAAATAAAAACATTTCACCTCAGTCTCCTTTACTTCATAACATAGATACTGACGTTGATAGGAAGCTCTTGGCTTAGAAGAAAGATAACTAAATTTTAGATTTTAGAAAATGGACTCAAAGTGGCTGATGAAACAAATTGGTTGATACCTTAAACTTGGTAACTTGTTGTTCCTCTGGTATATCCTCCAGGATTATTCCACTAAAGCTTTTATTTTTCAAAAAATTTACTTCACATTATTGTAAGTGATCACTTGTCAGTGTTCCAGATGTATCTTAGCTAAAACTAGTGAATGCCCTAACTTAGATGGTTTTGAAGCCTGTACATTTGGTATTGTTTGACCCTTAAACTTTTACATCTCTTAGCATGGAGGACAAAGAATGGCTGTACATTGTTGCTTGAGAGTCTGTACATTTAGACCAAATTGTATTTGCACTGTCAGTATGGCAAATGAGTGGAAAAAAATGTTAATACACTATTGGATTTTTTATTTCTTTTTTTGATTCAGCTCGTCCCAGGCTGAAAACCTCAATTTATGTTCATGACAGTGGGGATTTTTTTTTTTTTAATGTCTACATTCTTTCTAATAAACTGTTGGAAGACTTTTTTGGCTGTCCTTTTAAGCGTCTGGTTTACTGTAATTTCATGTATTACCATTTACTGGAATGGAGTTTTTATTTTTACTTGAGGAAGAATTTGGGAATATTCCTGTTTGGGAAAAAAAGGCTTGCTGTAATGTCAGGAAACCTTTTAAAAGTGGATCTGTAATAGCAAATTGTAGATGCACTTTGCAGCAGTTGGAAAAGAAAGTGTTGTGATTTGATTGAAATAAAACTAAATGTGTTGTCCTCCTGTAAATCTTTGAGCTTCTGCATTTTGGCAGTTTTTATTCCCTCTAACTTCTGTGTATTTGTCGGAGCATAGAAATGCTTCCTATTTCGGTATTTCTTTATGTCTGACAGTAAGGACCTGTGTTACAGGAGTATTAAGTGCTGGGGATATAAAGACAATCTTTCAGGTACCTGCTGTGTGCAGGGAGTCACAGGCTAGGCACGGGGGACAAACATTGAACAAAAACTTGAGAGATGGGAAGTGTGCCATAATAGGTTTGCATAGGGCATTATGGTGATTTAGAAGAAAAAAACAGTCTTTTTCCCTTCCCCTGTTAAGTATATGACTGTTCAGAGTGATAATTCAAAACCATTTTCTTGAAATGCTACAACTAGAAAATCTTTCCAGAAGGGCTGGGCATAGCTTGCCATGCAACTCTGTTTTATTATGTTATAGAAGTATATATAACATGTGTTCTGGTTCTGTTAAGGAATGCTGTTCTTCAAAGCCATAGGTTTTTTCACATTGGGGGATATGTTTGAACTTCTACAGTTTATTTTTTATTTTTTTCATTTATTTTTTAAAGATTTTATTTATTTGACAGAGATAGAGACAGCCAGCGAGAGAGGGAACACAAGCAGGGGGAGTGGGAGAGGAAGAAGCAGGCTCATAGCAGAGGAGCCTGATGTGGGGCTCGATCCCATAACGCTGGGATCACGCCCTGAGCCGAAGGCAGACGCTTAACCGCTGTGCCACCCAGGCGCCCCTGAACTTCTACAGTTTTTTAAATTAATTGTTTTAAACTTGTCTCCTTTGGGCAGCAGCTCTTCCTGCCTACAGGTCCCATCCCCGTGCTTTAATAAAACCACCTTTTTGCACCAAAAAACACAAAAAGAACAACAGTACAAAACTGGATCTCCTTTGTCTGGAGCATACCAAAGGTTAATTAGTATGACTGATTAAGAAGTGTAGTTCTTAGCTTCAGGGGAAATTTTTTAAAAGTTCAACTACATTTTTAGTGTAGTTCTCTTGCAAAGCTGTTTTGTCCGTCAGTTCTAGAAGTTAAGATTCATTAAGGGTTCGTTGGTTTTATCGCCAGGCATTAAGCTATAGCAATAAGAAAGTATAGCTTGATGGATTTCTTATTGCATCCTGTGTCTCCTAAGATTTTCTAAATTTAATTTGTGTTCAAATACTTGATTGGATTTCATTAACCCTTATTGCTCAGTGAGGTTCCAAGCCTTGTGTGTGACATCAGTAGGCCAGAACTTGAGAAATATTTGTCCTTGTTATCTCAAATCTGAATTGTAATTATTGCTTTAAAGAGAATTACTGGGGAGAGGATCACCTGAGTAATTTAAGTTTGAATAGCATCTATTCCCATACTTTGTCCATTTGATATGTGGTGATAATGGTGCTCGTATGCAACTTCCTGAACTGTAAAGTTACCTCCAAGGAAGGGAAGGAAGGCAATTATTTGCTATAATTGTGTGAAGGTCTTATCTACCAATTTAGTTTGAGCTGGTTTTATTTTCTTCTGTTTGGTGGGAGTTCTTCTGATAGAAACAAGTGATAATGAACTTCATCTGTATGCTAACCGCAAACAATGCTGCTGTTACGATAGCTCACCCAGGATTATGCTAAGCATGAGAATGTAAAGTCTGGGAAGGAAAAGGGAGCCGGACACCTTGTCTGAGGCCTGCTCTATCCCCCTGACTTATTTTATCCTAGTTTATGCTTTTCAGGCCTGTGGATTTGAAATTTAGACATTAACCACACTGATTATTAGCTGTTGGAGGTCTGTTTCTCCCAGAAGAGTGAGGGACATTTGAATATCCCCACTGAATCGCCAGTTCTTAGGATAGCACCTGACGTGTGGTTGAAGCTCAGTAAATAATTGTTGAATGAATACATTTCAGAAATAGCTATGGGTAATGTTTTGTGAGTGGGTCTAGAGATAAGGAAACAATGCAGTAATTCGAATGTTAAAGGTAAATTTATGCACTGGCAATGGGACCTGGAGAAAGATTTCCAGAGATACATAGCTGGTCAAATAGGGTATGATGACAATTCATTTAAGATACTGCCGGTCTTGCTTTGCTTTTTTTAGCAGTCTTTTCTAAAGTGGTAATTTCATTGTTTATATGAAGAACCTATCCAGAACTTTAACCTAAAATTTTTTAGCCTCAAATCCAATGACCTTCACTTTCATACTCCATTTAGCAATCCATTTCCATGGCTGTGTGTGGAAATGATCACAAGTTCAGAAGTGAGAGAACTAAAGCTTCTTCCACTACAGTGATAACAGCCTTGTTGAGCATATTTGTCCCTCAACCGTTGTTCTTTTAAAAAAAATTAAAGATTTATTAGCACGAGTGGGAGGAGCAAAGAGAGAGGGGGAGAGAAGCTAAAGCAGACCACGCTGAGCATGGGGCCAGACACGGCTTGATCTTAAAACCCCGAGATCATGACCTGAGCCAAAACCAAGAGTTGGACGCTCAACCACCGTGTCACTTGGGTGCCCCAAGATCTTATTTTTAAGTAATCTTTGCACCCAACCTGAGACTTGAACTCGCAACCCCGAGATCAGAGTTGCAACACCCACCCAAATGAGCCAGCCAGGCACCCCAACTACTGTTCTTCCTTTGTTCTCAAAGCCAATAAGTCCCACAGCTCTAGTTCTTTATTTCTGTATCCCTGTGGTTCATCTTGAACCCAGTGATTCTCAACATACCAAAGTCATGGGGCTTTGTGATAATGTGGATTCCTAGGTCCCAACGCTAGATAGGCTTTTGTAGGTCCATGCAGGGACCAGGAATTTTCACTTTCACTGATACTTGAGATCAGTGATTTCTGAAGTGTGATCCCTGGACTTAGCATCTGTCTCCCCTGGGAACTTGATAGAAATACAAATTCTGGGGGTGTCTGGGTGGCTCAGTCATGATTTCGGGGGCCCAGGGATTGAGCCCTGCATCAGGTTCCCTGCTCAGTAGGGAGTCTGCTTCTCCCTCTCTCTCTGCCCCCCCACCACTTGTGTTCTCTCAAAATCTTAAATAAAAATTCTAGTTCTCCAGACAGGCATACTGAGTTAGAAATGGGAGGGTAGTGTCCGATGATCTTTTAAGACCTCTTAAGCTTGACTGAGTGTTTTAGATCTAAAACGCAGATTCTGAGTTGGTGCTACAGATGTATCAGCTCTGTCCAGTGTGACCTGATGAGGGAAGTGTTTTACATCTTTATTGTCTGATAGAGCAGCCACATAGTTACTGAGAATCTGACGTGTGGCTAATGTGACTGACATACTGAATTTTTATTTTTTCTAAATTTAAATAACCCCATGTGGCTAGTGGTTTACCATAATGGCTAGAGCAGACTTAAGTGATTCTGATGCAGATTGTTCCTTGCCCATTCATTGAAGCAATTTATTATTCAGATTCTTACCTAATGCTACAGGGAAATCCTTCCAGTCATAAAATCTAGAAGCTACAAAGGAAAAGTTAATGAATCTGACATTAAACATTAACATAGGTCAGGGCACCTGGCTGGCTCAGTTGGTAAAGCCTGTGACTCTTGATCTCAGGATTGTAAGTCTGAGTCTCAGGTTGGATGTAGAGATTACTTAAAAGTAAAATCTTAAATAACAGGTCAAAAAATGCTGTTAGGGGGAACTTGGGCACTCAGACAGTTGAACATCCCAACTTTTTGTTTTTTTGAGATTTTATTTGAGAGTGCAGAGCGAGAGAGAGAGCATGAGTGGGGCTGGAGGGGCAGAGGGAGAGGGAGAAGCAGATTCCCCACGGAGCAGGAAGCCCGATGTCGGGCTCCATTCCAGGACCCAGGGATCATAACCTGAGCTGAAGGCAGACAGACGTGTAACAGACTGAGCCTCCCAGGTGCCCCTGAGCATCCAACTTTGATCTCAGATGGGGCACGAGTTCAAGCCCTGGGCTGGGCTCCATGCAGGGCATGGAGTCCACTTAAAAAAAAAAAATGCTATTACATTAAAGTATAAGTGATGTACTAAAAAATATATAACAACATTAAAAAGAATTTGAAGAGGACTTAATCATGACAAGCCAAGAGGAAAAGGAGCAAAAGACAGGAACAGGTAATCTGAAGAAATATAACTGGCCAGGGGCGCCTGGGTAGCACAGTCGTTAAGCGTCTGCCTTGGGCTCATGGCGTGATCCCGGCGTTCTGGGATCGAGTCCCACATCGGGCTCCTCCGCTGGAAGCCTGCTTCTTCCTCTCCCACTCCCTGCTGTGTTCCCTCTCTCGCTGGCTGTCTCTCTGTCTAAATAAAATCTTAAAATATATATATATAACTGGCCAATAAACATGAAATGCAAATTCAATCAGAGAAGTAATTTCATTCATGTAATATAAGCCACATTTTAAAAAATTTTCTAAGGATTCTGGGAACCCTGTAAATTAGCAAGATGGTTTTAGAAGACCATTTAGCAGAATCTTGTTTAAACGAACATAATTTAAGCCAACATTTCTCAGAATCTATGAAAGAAGTATTAGTGTACACAGTGATGTGCACAATATTTTTTTTTCTCATTATTCCATGTAACAGCCATTTGAAACAATCCAAATGACCACTAATGGGGTCAAATAAATTACACATTGTTAGGGCATAATGTACAGTCATGATCAATAAAGTAAATGTACTGGAGTGCCTAGCTGGCTCAGTTGGTAGAGCATATGACTCAATCTCGGGGTTCTAAGTTTGAGCCCCAAGTTGGGTGTAGAGATTACCAAAAATAAATTTGAAAAAAAGGTGAGTTTTCTGTAGTGTGCTTCCACTGAGGTTTAAAAAAGGTGCAGAGCCATATATATGTTTTCTGTATATGGAACGGATAGAAAGTGAATGGGGCATAAGGAAAACTTTTAGTGGTTATTTCTGGGAATGGGGTACTTTGGGGTAGTGGTACTGGCAAAAGGATTTATTCTTATCCTGTGTATCTACAATATATTCATGTATTATGTAAAGAAACAAAAACCAAAATTGTGGTCTTAAAAAAGAATATTGGATTTCTGAGATAAAACTTTTAAGGATAAAATTTGGGAATGACTGAGGAGTTAAGATGCTTAAGTGAAATGTGAATGTAGAACTAATTGGAATTAAGAAGTTAAACTTTTAACTGAAACTAGAGTATTGAATGGGTTATTTGAGTATTGAATGGGTTATTTTCATGAATTTGAAATCACCCAAAATCATACTAAGAAATGCAGACACAAAGACGTTATAGTCAATACCAGAATACTGGAAGAATGTGGGGCATGGCCATTGTGAAGCAGTAAAATAAGTTGTTGGAAAATGCAGTTTTGACCTTAAAATGAGTAAGGTTTTCAGTTGTAAATTATGCAGTCATTTGGAATTAATTTCAGGTAAGAAGCCAGTTAGGTGTTTGTGGTTCCTACTGTCCCATGAAAAGTAGCTTGTATTTCACATAAAATATTTACCTTGGGCTATCTAGGAATTAAAAAACACGAAATAGGACCAAGACATACCAGAACTCTAAAATAGATGACACTATTTGTTCAGAAAGGCCTATCTCATTCCAAGCTAATCAAGTTCGTTTACTTTTAGTATTATTTACAAATATAGCAGATTCTCTAATTTCAGAACAGGACAAAGTTGCTGAGGGCAACCACTGACAGCAAAAATAAGTTCACAAAATTGAGCATAATGGAGAAACAACTCATCTACCTTAATAACATTGAAAGTATTCAGAATTGGAAAGTGATTCGAAGATGTTTAATGATAACCCAAATGTCCAAGGAAAAGTTAAATTACTTGATAATCTGCTAAGAGGACAAAGATGTGTGATATATTTCAAAAGGTAATGAGCTTCAGTAATCTGTAAATTTATGAAAATCTTTGACACCTGGGTGTAGTGAAGTGTACCGATAAATGTTTGATGGTTAATAAATTTTGGCCAAAACCAAAGTCGGTGATACAAAATGAAAGGATCTTAGCACTAGGTCAACAGTAAGTAAAAATTCTAGCTAACAAAAATACAGTGGTAATTGTGTGCCAGGGATCATTTTAAATACTTCTTTCATCATTATTAATCTTAAGTCTCAAAACAACCCTATGAGATTATTCCCATTTTATTATCTCTTTTATAGATGAGGAAAGTAACGTTCAGAGAATTTAATTTCCCAATGACATCTAGTAAGTAGAAAAAATTTTAACCTAGGCAATCTGGCTCCAATGACAATACTCTGAGGGTATCTTGGCCTATCTACAGAAACTTCAACTCTCTAATAATTGAGGGAGACTAGTAAAATATATGGGACCCTATTAACTGGGATGCTGCCCAGCGTAATGGAAAGCGAATGGATCATAAATCGAAAATGTGTATCATGTCATATGATGAAGCCCATTGAACTATCTTTGACCCACCTTCACCATGGAATGAATTCCTAGTTGCCAAATGTTACTAATTGGTTCTTTTCTGCCGTTATTTTATAGGATATTTATGTGATTGATGCTATTGGCCACATTCTCCTTAAATTCTCTTTCCTGGTTTTTTTTTAAGACTTATTTATTAGAAAGAGAGCGGAGGGGAGGCGGTATAGGGGGAGAGGGACAGAAAGAATCTCCCCACTGGGTATGGAGCCTGACACAGGGCTTGGTCTCAAGACTTGGAACAGGACCTGAGCTGAAATCAAGAGTTGGATGCCCAACCAACTGTACCACCCAGGTGCCCCCTGCCCTTTTTTAAAAGATTTATTTTATTTTAGAGATAGAGCAAGCTTGAACAGAGGGAGGGCCAGAGAGAGGAGAGAATCCACAAGCAAACTCCCTGGCTGAGCACCAGTCTGATGCGGGGCTTGATTCCAAGACCCTGAGATCATGACCTAATCAAGAGTCCATTGCTTAACTGACTAAGCCACCCAGGTGCCCCTCTCTTTGCTGATTCTTCACGTTATGGTCTTTGGTCTTATTCCTCTGCTGCTTCCTTTGCTGTTAATTTTCTCTACCTGTTCCATACATGTTGCTGTTTTCTTAGGTTCTTTCCCTCTAATTATTAGGCAGGATTACCATAGGCATCCCAAACTCAACATCCTTTCTGTTTTCTCCTTTAATTCTTTGATAGCTCTACATGCCAAACAAAACTTTTTTCACAATCATGCAGAAAGATGAGAACCTATGGGAGCTGGTGGGAGAAAGTCTGGGGAGGTAGCGCCATGATGAACTCCATATAGCCATGTTTGTTCTATTAGAGTAAGGGTCTCTCCAACCCGCCCCCAAATAGCTTTGAATAAAATCAGTACTACAGAAAAGGATGCCCTGGTTTTTCTGATTTTCCATACTCAGGGAACATTTCCAAACACCTACCAAAGCCCAGTCTCCACTTCCATCCAAAGGCGTAAGAGCTGGCTCCTGCTAATCTCTTTACTACCCCTTCTCTTTTTTCCTTCACCTCCAACCTTCCTCACCTGCAGCTAAACAAAAGGTTTCATGCAAACGTGCGCTTGGGATAGTCTTCCTATTTTACCCTAGGAATTTCTACTTGGTTTCACAACAGGTATATCCATCTCCTCCCCTTTAGACAATTCCGGAACATCTCTAGGTGACCAAAATTAATCCCCTCCTCCTTCCTGCACCCACTTTACCCTGTACTAATCAATACCCATCAGACTTTAACTGCATTGTTTTCTGTCTTTAAAAGGGAGGTCCTGGGGCGCCTGGGTGGCTCAGTCCGTAGACATCTGACTCCTGATCTCAGCGTTGTGAGTTCAAGCTCCACATTGGGCATGAGGCCTACTTAAAAAAAATAATAGGGGCGCCTGGGTGCCACAGCGGTTGAGCGTCTGCCTTCGGCTCAGGGCGTGATCCCGGCGTTGTGGGATCGAGCCCCACATCAGGCTCCTCTGCTGTGAGCCTGCTTCTTCCTCTCCCACTCCCCCTGCTTGTGTTCCCTTTCTCACTGGCTGTCTCTATCTCTGTCAGATAAAAATAAAATAAAATCTTTAAGAAAAAAATAATAATAATAAAGGGAGATCCTAAGTCTTTTATCTTTTGTCTCCTCAATGCCTGGCACACATCTGTTAAACGACTGGGTTACATTAGTTTCTTACATTGTATAGTTTTAAGCGATCTAGATTGTCCGGATTCCTGACCTGAACGGCCTGGAAGCTTCCAATTCCACTACTGGGAAAGAAAAACCGTGTTTTGAGTCTAGAGAAGGCTCCTGACTTTTCCAAGGTCACCGTCGGTGGTGCTTCCCGACTCGACTACTTCCCTAACCCCCGCCCCTAAGACCGTCGCCCAGATCAAGGTCCTAGCTAAGGTGAGAGCCCAAGGACGGCCAAAGACAGCCCGCATGCTTCACAACAGGAACTCGACCCCTTTCCGAAACGTAGTTCCGCCAAGTAGTCTCTCCAACTGACATCCTTGTTGTCCAATTATGTTTCGAGGCTCTGAGGGTTGCGCTTAACCTGACAATGTCCAATAAAAATAAAGGAGTTCAGATTGGCACCAATTTTGACCAATGATTGAAAAGATTGGAGATTATTAACCTATAGGAGCATCACTGAGAGTGATAGTCAGCAAATTCATCCAATGGACTTGCTAACTGCAGAGTAGTCCTCGCCCCAACGGCGGGGGAGTTGGCGACCCGACAGCCGCCGCGCTCAGTCTCCACCCGGGCTCCGCCATGTTGGGATTTGTGGGTCGTGTGGCCGCTACCTCGGCTTCCGGGGCCTTAAGGGGACTCGGCCCTGCAGCTCCACTACCCCAAGCCCAGGTCTTACTGCGGGCCACCCCGGCAGCGCTCCAGCCTAGTAAGTACCTTCCTCTGGGAGCTGGGTTCTTTTCTGCCGCCCCATGACCTTGAGCCGGAGGCCGATTGTCACTCGGGCCTAAGGTATTTCTGGTGCTAGAAGGACGTCAGGGCCAGCACCCTGCCCTCTAACGGCGGGACAACAAGAATAGGTCCCCTGTGGGAACTTCGTTCGATCGAATTCATCTCATTTTGGAAAAGGGGCTCTCTGTGACGGAGAAGTGCGGGCAGGTGCATTGACCTTTCCTTGAGTGGGGGCGCGGAGCTTTCGAATAATGAGATTTTGTGCATGGGAAGATAGTGCAGGTGCTTTCTCGGTTTCTGCGCGGCCCTCCCTCCGGACTAGTCTTACTTGAAAGCGTGAGGAGGCCGGTCGTGGGCCGAATTTACCAGTTCTTGTGGGTTAAGACGGGCCTTCCTATCACTGTTAATTGCCCTGACCCGTTTCTTCCAATATCTTTTTTGTCGGCTAGCCAGAGACTATGCTGCCCAAACATCTCCTTCGCCGAAAGCAGGCGCTGCCACCGGGCGCATCGTGGCGGTCATCGGTGCAGTGGTGGATGTCCAGTTTGATGAGGGACTACCGCCCATCCTAAATGCCCTGGAAGTCCAAGGCAGGGAGACCAGGCTGGTTTTGGAGGTGGCCCAGCATTTGGGTAAGTAGAGTTTGTTAAGAATAGTAAAGAGCTTGTTTAGTCCAAATATCCCCCAGATCAGTCTTCCTTCTATGATGATTTTATCAAAATGACTTTCGTTCTTCTGAGTGTGCTGAAGCCACATTTTAGGTACTGAGAAGGAGTCTTGGTTGACTTAATGGCTCTCGTGCCAGCTGAACATTAAATATGAAGCCTACTTGTTCTTCTGTATAACGCTGCAATGCCTTTAACAGGTGAGAGCACAGTAAGGACTATTGCCATGGATGGTACAGAAGGGTTGGTTAGAGGCCAGAAAGTCCTGGATTCTGGTGCACCAATCAAAATTCCTGTTGGTCCTGAGACCTTGGGCAGAATCATGAACGTCATTGGAGAACCTATTGATGAGAGAGGTCCCATCAAAACCAAGCAGTAAGTATCGCTTTTGCTGCATCTACATGCAAAGGAACTGCTTTTTCTGCAGGGTTTTTTGTTTTTTTTTTCCTTCCTTAAGTAAGCTCTACACCAGACCTGGCACTTGGACTCAAAGGTCACATGCTCTACTGACTGAGCCAGCCAGGGGCCCCTCTTCCAGTTTTGTATGTTAAGGCAACACCTTCTAGTGTAGCAAAATTTTCCTGCAGAGAATACTTAAAATGCTGCTATATTTTTTAAAACCACAAATGTTCTTTCTTTCTGAAGAAAATTAAGGATGCAGAAGTTCTGATTGTATTAAAAAAAACCAAACAAAAAACCCTGCTACTTAGGACTCAAGTTGATTATTTGAGTTTTCACACCAATGGCTTAGGTTGTTCGGGTTCCAAAACTGGCAGGTCTTTCTATTACCTATTGATATATGGAGAAGTGCTATTAGGTTAGGGCTTAGTAAAAAGAAAATCTCTGCAACAAAATTGTTAGGGATTGGGATTATTATTTTCTGAGTTAATGGAAGTGGAATCCCCTTTATTGCAGAACGTTAGGTGAGGTGCCAGATGCCAATTTGTGTGGAATGTTACATAAGAGATAAGATTATGAGTAAAGGGTTAGACTTGAAAATTGAGAGGAACCTTTCAACAACATGAACAGACACTGATCCTCTCTTCCTCCCTCTACAGATTTGCAGCTATTCATGCTGAGGCTCCTGAGTTCATGGAGATGAGCGTTGAGCAGGAAATTCTGGTTACTGGTATCAAGGTTGTGGATCTGCTGGCTCCCTATGCCAAGGGTGGCAAAATTGGTATGTTACTCGTGGTACATATTTTCCAAACCTGATGTGGGAAGAAAAATTCTACTGTGTAATGAGTGGGTACTGAGGTCTATCCCTCGCTGATGAGTAGCTTCTGACTTTCGTTCTTCTGAGTTTGCTGAAGCCAGATGCCATTCCTGAGAAGGGAAAAGATAGAAAACCCGTGTAACTTTTTTTTTTCTTTAAGTTTGCTTATTTGGGAACACAGAACTCTTAAATATTGCTGCTTCTCCCAGGGCTCTTTGGTGGTGCTGGAGTTGGCAAGACAGTACTGATCATGGAGTTAATCAACAATGTCGCCAAAGCCCATGGTGGTTACTCTGTGTTTGCTGGTGTTGGTGAGAGGACCCGTGAAGGCAATGACTTGTACCATGAAATGATTGAGTCTGGTGTTATCAACTTAAAAGATGCTACCTCCAAGGTAAGTAGTGAGCTGACTTATGTCCGCATAGTAGTAGTGCCAGGAAACCATTTTAGTTGACTGTATTGCTAGCTGAAGCCATATGTTATATTTCCATTTCGTGTGTCCTAGGGCCTACGAAGGACATTCCTGTCAGTGTTTTCCCTCCAACTTGTAATACATTAGCGCATAT
Organism: Ailuropoda melanoleuca; assembly: GCF_002007445.2. Taxonomy (NCBI): domain Eukaryota; kingdom Metazoa; phylum Chordata; class Mammalia; order Carnivora; family Ursidae; genus Ailuropoda; species Ailuropoda melanoleuca. Next base: position 33,869,668 of record NC_048232.1, on the reverse strand, counting down.
TTTCTTTCTTCTTTGACATGACATTATGTTTCCAGACTTTGTTTTTAGTAGATAGTACTATCATTTGAAAGTTAATTTTGGGAGTTGGAGGTAGTTCATATGTCTCAACCCTATTTTTGCCTTTACTTCCTTCCTATTTCGGGAATTTTGCTTTAATATTATGAAAAATTTGGAAACCAAGATCTTGATGCTTTCTGAAAAGGAGGGTTTTTTGGTAGTTTCTCTGGTTTGGGGATCTTGGGTACATGGCTTCCATATTCCTCTGCCAGGTGTCTGATTGTGCTTGATTATTTCAGGTCGCTCTAGTGTACGGTCAAATGAATGAACCACCTGGTGCTCGTGCCCGGGTGGCTCTGACTGGACTGACTGTTGCTGAATACTTCAGAGACCAAGAGGGTCAAGATGTACTGCTCTTTATCGATAACATCTTCCGCTTCACCCAGGCTGGCTCTGAGGTAAGAGAGAAGGCTTGAGAGGACCTGTTTCATTTGACCTATCTATGGAATGGTGCAGGTGAGGCTAAAGTTGTAGTCATCTAATACCTTTGTTCTTATTCTTTCTCTCTCTCTTTCTTAAGGTGTCTGCTTTATTGGGCAGAATCCCTTCTGCTGTGGGCTATCAGCCTACCCTGGCCACTGATATGGGTACCATGCAGGAAAGAATCACCACAACCAAGAAGGGATCTATTACCTCTGTACAGGTAAGAACAACTAAGTGGATGAAGGTCTAATTTGTATAAAGGTAAATACAGAGAAGTAAGTTACATCTCAAGGTTTTTGACCAGGTTAATGAGCTTCCTGAAATAATATTTAAAATTCTGTGTGTGCATGTTAAGAGACCTTGAAACATTAAGAAATGCTCATTTAAAGTAGTTGAAGGCATACATGTGACTGTAGGTCACAAAGGAGTGGTTTCTAGCCTGCGGAGTCTGGAGCTGCATGGAAACACATTAAATACATACGTTTGTGTGTGTATATACACACAGTAAAATTCTTTTGAGTGTCTAAATTGTAATTTTCAGTGAGCCTAGTGAACTATTGCAGTCATGCAAGTCTTTTGTTTCTAACTGAAAGTGTGTATCACCACAATAGGATTAAAATGTAGGATAAAAAACAAAGGAATGATAATGAAATTCTTTTATCACAGCTTGGAGGGACCAAATCATCTATAAGCTGACTCAGTAGGTATTAGGGATGGTAAGAAGGCTTTTTTGAGGTGGACTCTTAAATGCTAAGATGGGATGAGTTGATGATGAGAGGTCAGAAATGGGGGGTGGCTTAAATCAAATTACTTGGCTTTCTGCTGCTTTTCATGGGTTCTTGACTCACTTTAGGCAATCTATGTGCCTGCTGATGACTTGACTGACCCTGCCCCTGCCACTACCTTTGCCCATTTGGATGCTACCACTGTGCTGTCCCGTGCTATTGCTGAGTTGGGCATCTATCCAGCTGTGGATCCTCTGGATTCCACCTCTCGAATCATGGATCCCAACATTGTTGGAAATGAGCATTATGATGTTGCTCGTGGGGTACAAAAGATCCTACAGGTGAGTATTGTAGGTGAGATTGGTGGCCATAAAGTCATTCAGTGGGTTTTTGGGGACTATATTAATACCAAATCTGTCCCAGTGACCTGTGTAATTTGCTTTGGGGTAAGGAAAGATGAGATCAGCAGTTTCTTTCTCTCTCTCTCTTTTTTTTTTTTTTTAAGATTTTGTTTATTTGAGAGCATGCACCAGGGGGAGAGGGAGAAGCAGTCTCCCCTCTGAGCAGGGAGCCGGGTGTAGGGCTCCATCCCAGGACCCTAGGATCATGACCCAAGCTGAAGGCAGACACCCAACCAACTGAGCCACCCAGGCGCCCCAAGACCAGCAGTTTCTGTTACAGAGTATGAATGAGGTCTCTTGGGTTTCCAGGTACTTAGGCTTGGAATCTGATTTTTCTGATGGCACCAGACTAGAAGTAGGATAAGACACTCATGATCCAACTGTGTAACTTCACCACTAACTGTTTCACTTACAAAGTGAGGTAAGGTGCTAAAATGCTTTGTACAAAGCTCAGTGTGAATACAAGGTGGTATTAACCCTTAGCTTTTTTTTTTTTTTTTTTTTTAAGATTTTATTTATTTATTCGACAGAGATAGAGACAGCCAGTGAGAGAGGGAACACAAGCAGGGGGGAGTGGGAGAGGAAGAAGCAGGCTCATAGCCGAAGAGCCTGATGTGGGGCTCGATCCCATAACGCCGGGATCACGCCCTGAGCCGAAGGCAGGCGCTTAACAGCTGTGCCACCCAGGCGCCCCTAACCCTTAGCTTTTTGTCCAGATTTTTCAAAATGTGAATATTGGGGTGCCTGGCTGGCTCAGTCAGTAGAGCATCAGACTCTGGATATCGGGATTGTGAGTTCAAGCCCCACGTAGGGCGTGGAGCCTACTTAAATAGAAAAGGAAAATAATACAAATATTCAGGCCTCTCTCGTTTTTTCATAGGACTACAAATCTCTCCAGGACATCATTGCCATCCTGGGTATGGATGAACTTTCTGAGGAAGACAAGTTGACTGTGTCCCGTGCACGGAAAATACAGCGTTTCTTGTCTCAGCCATTCCAGGTAGCTGAGGTTTTCACAGGTCATATGGGGAAGCTGGTACCTCTCAAGGAGACCATCAAAGGATTCCAGCAGATTTTGGCAGGTGAGATTGAGTATAAAGCTGAGCAAAAAATGGCAGAGAAGCTGAAATCACTTGAATGTTCATTGTTCTGTATTCCCATTCCAGCACCCATCAAGTAATATGTAAGTATATTGTGCCTAGATACCTAATTTTTAAAAATAAGCTATTTCCCATCAGTTGTTCTTTTGAAATACTGTTTACTTCTGACAGTGAAACTTGTGTTACTTGGTGGTTGTCATTCAACATCGAGTGTTTCAGTCTTAGCTACTCTTCTAAGTGAATTAGGGGTCTCATAAGGAAGGCATTACCATCTTGTTTTTACAAATTAGGAATCTTGAAGCTCAGAAATTTTAAAATAAATCGTCTTGATATCCAGCCAAAGTAGAGAGCAAGAATTTGAGTCCAGGTCATATGGCCGGGACCATTTGTTCTTACCCATACTGTATCATGTCTTGTAAATTGGATTTGTGATGGAAGTTTGTTAAGAAAAGATTTCTTGGTTAACAAATTCATCGCATTCTGACTGGTGGCCCCAAGTGGTGAAGTTTGTATATACTGCAAAAAGTGTATCTTTACACTTCTCACCAGTGGATTTTTTTTTTTTTCCATGTAGGTGAATATGACCATCTCCCAGAACAGGCCTTCTATATGGTGGGACCCATTGAAGAAGCTGTGGCAAAAGCTGATAAGCTGGCTGAAGAGCATTCATGAGGAGGTCTTTTTGGCAAACTAAGCACTGGTTGTCCTCCATGCTGTGCTTCTTGCCCCTAATCCAAAAATCTCAGTTTGCTCTGTAGGCCACATGAGAGCCTTGTTTGAAGACATTGTGTTCTGTCTGAAGAGTATTTAAGGTTTCCAATAAAATGTACACCCCTCAGAATTGGTCTCTTTTTCTTGGTCCCGACAACACAACAAACACTGAATTTTAGAGTGGCCATAAGTACAAAGTAGGCCACATATGTTTGAAATGGGGACATCAAAAATGAAAAGCCATTGTCTTGATGGACAACTGTGGGTCTTATGAGGGGTTCCCTGTAGAGGATATTATCTCAGGAGGGCCTCAGCTTTGGCCTTTTTATTTGTCAAGGCAAATTGTTTGTCTCTTGAGTATTCTACAGTTTATTCCTCCTTGGTTAAAAAGCAACAGGGATATTTTTAGAAGAGCATATTGGGGCAAAATGAGTCTACAGGGAACTGCTATTCTAAGAGCTGGGGTCAGTGAATTGAATGAATCCAGTGTTAAGGAAATGATGCATCTGAAGGATTCATAAAAATCTAGTCAGATGGGCCCTCTCCTACCTAGGCTTTTTTTCTCCTTGCCTGCCTTGTCCACCTTTTTTCAGAAACTGTTGCTGACTACTGCCCGCTGATTTATATTTTGGACAAGCCTAGAGTTGTGATTCCTTGAGTCAGTGCATGGTATAAACCATGAGGCTTATCTTGACCTCTGCTAAGATCCTTTAGGAAAGTTGGGGAGATTGAATCTTACAAGGAAAGGCAATTTCCAGGGTTTGTGGGCTTCTGAACTAAAATAATGGAATTAGAGAATTTCCCATTCATTTCAGCCACTGAAAGTGCAGGGTTAGAAGGAGTGCTTAAAAGTACACCCATTTCAGTGTGAAACAAGTGCCTATACAGTGCAAGGTCGCGTTTGGTGCTATGTTGTGTTCTTTTCTGAGCTAGGGCCCATCTACTGCCCTCTGGTGGTAGGACTGGAGACTGCAAGAACTGATCTCACCATTTTGAAATCCATAAAGGCCATTTGCTGGGGATGTGGTTCTTAGCTAATGACTGTTTACAAACCAGCTGGGGCTTTTGTCCTGAGGAGGAGCTTGCATCTGTAGGCTCCACCCCTGAGGCATTCAAGTTGGGTCGAAGCAGGGCGGGGACAAATATCCCTATTCAGAGGCCCCTGGGGGCTGAAGGTTGGGGAGGGGCCTTGGGAGAAGTGCCAGGGGTGGAGTAGGGGCCTGTAAGTTTCCTCCCATCTGCCTATGACGTCCCTGGCACTAGTCTCTCCTGTGTCATGATCTGGACAGAAGGTGGAGCCCCTGAGCCGACTGTGCCTGGTCCTTTGCTCCCAGAAAAACCTGGATTTGGGGAAATGCTGAGTTATGGGGGTGGGGGCATTTCCTCTAGGTCCTGACTCCGGTGGGTAAGAAGCTGGGGCAGAAAGGCCCCAGTATATGGGGTCAGCCCTTTCTGCTTTGTTTTCCCATGTTACCCAGATGCAGACCCGGTAACTGATCCTTAAGGTCGTTTGTATCCCTCCATTCCCTCCCCCACACGTTTATGTGTCTCAGCATTCATCGAGAACCTTCTCCCTCTCACTAGCTGCAACTATTTATTTCCTTCCCCCTTTACCACTCTCTTCCACCACGCCTCTGGAGTGTCAACACAGATCTAACCTTCCTCCATATTTCTCCCGGTTCTGCCCTGTCCTCGCCTCCTCCTCCCTCTCCACCCAGAGAAAGCCCCGCCCTTCCCTCCTCCCTCCCCACCCCAGTCTGTCACACAGGGACATCACCCTACAGCAGTTCAGGCTGTGGTTCGCAGGAAGCATACATTGGCTTTTTGATTCGTGCTAGTTCCCAGCTCACAGTTTAGGAGGATTTAACACCAGCCTTCACGAGAAGGGGGAACCAAGGACAGTGAGGAGCTGGGTGGTCCCAGCTTTGGAGCCCTGCCAGCTGGACATGGGTAAGTGTGAGGACCAGCCCCCGGGAAAGGCCTGTAGGATGTCTACCTCCCTCCCTGGCTGACTCAGCAGGGGTGGGGCCTAACCTTTGCTCTTTTGGGGGTTGAAGGAGGGGAAATGGGACTATAAGGGCACAGGGCTCAGGTGGTGAGTCTGTGGACCAAGGGATCAAGAGCACTGACAAGCTCCGGTTCCCAGGAAAAGCCTGAGACTCTGCACCTTAGGTGGGGGCTCTCCCCACCTCACCATCCCACCCGAGGCCCCAGCCCCTTGCTCCTCCCCATTTAAGCTGCTGAGATTCAAGTCATAGTTTACAGTATTCACTGCTGGCCTCCCCCCCAAAAAAGTGAAACCCACTTTTTGTTGCGTTGGAGGATTTTTAAGGTGCCTCTCCTCCCCTTATTTTCTCCCAGGCCTTTTAAGTCCCTGTCTTCTCTCCTCCCCCACCGCGACCCACCACCAGGTGGGGGCTGCACTGAGCAGCTGCTTCCTGTTGCCCCAGAGGTTGCTGCAAGGCTGGTGGTGGTTGGGGGAAAACTGAAATAAAGCCGATTCTCACGGTCCCACAGCAGTCCCACTAGGGTTGCTACTGGCGGCCCCCCAAGCTCCAGTCACTAACACTGAGTGAGAGGCAGGATTGAGGTTGAAAGGCCTAGGAGGTCTTTGCCCTCGTGGCTTCCTGATTCCAGAGGCTTTTAAACTTCGGTAGTGCTGGGGGAAGGAGGCTGTGCCTTTCCACAGCTGTAGGGAGTGGGGCCTTGTGGAGCTGAAAAACAGGGAACCTGTTCACCTAGCAGGGCCGCTGTGCGTTACCCCCAGCAGCCGCGGCCTTCCCCTGGCACCCCCGCTCCTCCTTGGCGTCCTTGGGGCTCTCACTGCCTTCCCGGCCCTCCTTTGTGAAGAGATCTTCGCCGGAGTCCCGAGAGCGCGGGCGGAGCTCTCCCCAAGTCCTCCAGTTCAGACCCACCACCCTCCCCCACTTCACCAGAGAAGTTTGTCTCTTCTTCCTGGGATCTCTTCTCTTCCTCCATCTGGGATCCTTCCTGGTTCTGGCCCCTAGGAGACGCCACCCGCTTTCCCCTCCCCCAGCGGATTCTTCGCGACCGCCTTACCCTAGCGTTTGTCCCTACCCCAGTAGTTCCTGCCCCTTTAAGTGCTACCCCCCTTTCCACACACACACCGCCGGCGGCCCAGGGCTGGGGGAGGAGGCGCCGCCGCCACCCGGCTCGGGCCACCTGCGCCGCCGCCGCCCGCGGCCCGGCCCTGCTCCAGGTGAGGCCCGGCACCAGAGTCCCCGGGCAGGGGCGCTCCTGTGGTCCCCGGCCCCGGGGATCCCCGCTGCCCGAGACTCAGGATCTGACTCCCCCCCCTTTGGGAGCTGCCCTTCCTCTCTCCCCCGCACTATCTACTCGCCCATTTCTCCCCTGTCCTCTGCGACCGGAATCCGGAGGCTTCTCACGCCTCTTCGCCAACCTCTCCCGAGTACCCCTCCTATTCTAGACCCAGGATCTCCCCCTCCCCCGCGCCTTCCTCGCCAGAAAAATCTCCCGCGGTCTGGGTTTCGCCTCCTCCCCTCTGGATCCAGAGCTTTCCCACGCCATCCTAACCCCCAATGGGAGGGGGAATAACCGCCACCCCAACTCCTCTCCCTTCCCCGTAGTAAGTGGGGGTTGGAGGTTTAGCATAGACTATAGTCACTTTCGGGCCCTGCTCCGCTTAGACCTTCAAGTTCAGCTAAGCCGCATCTAAAGCTTTTCTGTAGCTCTCACCCCACCCCACCTCTGGAGTTTGGGTGTCGGACCTCAGCAACCACCAACCAGCCCTGGTGGGAAAGGCCCTCTTCTTGGACCTCGGGTGGGCTGGTCCAGCTGAAGAACGCTCCCACTCCAGAGTGAGGGAACGAGGGGAGGGAGGCACGCCCGGAATCTTGTGATTCTGGGCTTAAGGGTCTGTTGGGAGATAGTGGGTGAGGGGCTGGAACTAAGCCTCTAAAGGTGTTGGGGTGGTGGGAGAGGTGAGGGAATCTTAACCTTCTCTGCTCAGATGCAAGGGGAGTCCCCACTCTAAGAGACTGAGGGCTTTCTCCATCCCCATCTAAGACTACCACGGAGAAGCTCATTGGGGAGTTTGAAACAGGTCTGTGGGTTAATCCGAGGGGCACATACCAACTTGGAGAGAAGAGGAGGAGGGTTTATGGTCCTTTTGATGTGTTATAGGAGAATCTAGCCTCCCCAAAATATAGAGGGAGAGGAGACTTTTGCACTAACCTGGGGAGGGAAGTTAGCAAGTTGGAATGGTTACAGGATTGAGGGCTATCTCCCTGTTAGACCCTATTGACGCTATAAACCATTCAGCCAGCGAGGGCAAGGAAAAATCTTTAATAATTACCTCACCTCTATTGGGGAATTTCCCCCTCCCTCCAAGTCCAGCTGTGCCCCTAGCTCTGCCCCTTTTCTTCTTGTGCTTTCATCCTTCCCCCTCTCGATCCTCCACTCCAGAATGAGGGGACAGGGTGTCTGGATTTGTTTCAGGCTCTGAGTCATGTTCCATGGCCTGGAAGATAGCTGGGTGGAGGAGAGGGGTGGTCGGCAATGGTGTTGGGGTTGAATTCCAGGAGTTTCTGGAGGGGGAGAGGGAGGAAGAGAGGGAGGTAAAGGGATGCAAACGAATCCCCTTCTTTCTCCCTTTCTCTTTCTTCCCCCTCCCAGCCCCAGCCATCTGGCTTCAGAGTGGAGCCAGGCACTGTGGCAGATGACCCCAGAGTCAGGGTGGTGCAGCAAGAACACAAGGAGGATGAGAAAGGGGGAGCAGGTGCTAATTTCTCCCTTCTCATTTTCTTCATTACCCGCCCACTGGCCTGGCTTGAGAGAGGTTCTTAGTATTCCCTAGATATCCTTCTCACAAGTTGCTGAAAAGATGACCATTTGCCCCTTCTTCCCCTTTCTAGTAGCTTCCTAAAGGGAGATGGGGTGGGTGATTGGCCACATCTGATGGGACTGAGGAATGTTTGGGGACATATGGGGTCAGTCTGCCCTCTGTCGTCTGGAGTGGGGGAGAAGCACAGCTGCTGCCTGGGGTGGCTTCTGACTGGAAGTAAATACCCAGCTGTTGGGCATATTGACACCCCACCCTCATCCTTGCTCAAAGAACAAGGAAGGTTTCTGGTTAGATGGGATGAGGAGGGAGTCTCCTTCAGGGAGAAAGGTAATTGAAGTCTTTCTGCACCAGATGGGAAGAACGGATCCTGCCCCACTTTCATTTCTAATCCCAGGTGCCCTCCTATCCAACACCCCTCTTCCCTACCGCTCCTGGCTGGGAGAGTCCTAGAGGTTGCCCTGGAGACTAGGCCTGGGGCTCGGAAGGGGTGGGGGCAGTCAGTGGGGCACAGGAGTAACCGGCTCTTCCGGAGCGTAGTGGAGCCAGCGGGTGGGTGTGTGTGGGTGTGTGGTGGTGGGGGAAGGGGCGTGGCTACACCCGTCAGACTGGCGCAGGCTCCTCCCCTGCCTCGCGTCTCTGACTGGTCAGCTCTACGATTGGGGGCGGGAGGTAGGAAGATTCTCCCTCAACTGCCCTGGAAAAGGGAAGAGAAAAAGAAGATATTAGCTCTCTTCCCCGGCCCCTTCGGAAGCCACTTTCAATCCTTGAGCTCTCTTCATCTGCCTTTATTATTTTTTATTTTGGAGAAGTTGGGGCATTCCGTAGCTGAAGTTGGCTGGATCCCTGCTTTCTCCGGAAGGAAGGACCCCTCTCCTCTGAGTGTGGCCCCCACTTAACTCAGAAACTTAAGGTCAGCAGGCTGTTAGGGTCTTTTTCCCCCCTCCTCTCTGGTGACCTATAAATCTGTTACTTAATCAGGGAGGAGAGAAGGGTTTTGATTTCTACTTGTCTACTCCTTCCTCCTGGTAATCTACTTTTCTCAGCAACGGGAGAGAAACCCTTCTAAACCTCTTAGCCTCTTCCCTCTGGCCCGCACACTTTAAGGCTTTGCTGAAGCTCCATTATTTATTAGCTTCTCTGAGCCATTTGTAGTGGGGAGTAGAGTCTGTTCACAAAATTGAGGAAGAGCCCACTCCTCTGTGAAGCAAGGAAATCCAGTCCAGACTGATGTATTTGGCTCTGTCTTGCCCTGGCCCCATCCAGTTTTCAGATTTTCTTCCTCTCCAGACCCCCAGAGGGAAAGGTATTTGTTGACCCTTCAACCTGCCAGAGTTTCATTATCCACACTCTTCCTCTTCCAGAATATTCAGCCTGAGTTTTGCAATTGTTTGTAGAACTGCATTGCATTGAATAGTAATTATCTTGAAGCCCGCAGCGTCTGTTGAGTTACAAACCTGGTTTCTAGTCACATTTTATCCACTGCTTGACCTTGAACAAGTCTGTTAACCTCTCTGGGCCTTAATTTCTTTATCTGCCAAACAAGAGCAGGTTGAGCTAGAAATTCTCTAAATTCTAACATTATACGGCACTGTTTTCCATCCTGGGGCCCTTCAATAGACATTTTAGATGAGCCTGAACTCTAGTCCTCTGCTAGTTTTTTCTTTCCTGTTCTCAGGTTTCACACTGTCATATAGCCCTATCAAAAAAAGTACTGGGGTTATAGAATAGGTGGCCATTTGGGGCATCTTATTTGCTGTGTCAGTTTTCTGGCTAATCCCCTGCCACTCTGACTAGGTTTAGGCTAGACTCAGGTCTTCCTTGTCTGGTTCCAGAGCCGAGCTTCCTTTTCCTACGCACAGGAATCTTCCCGACCCCCAGAACCCTGCAGATGTCGCTGGGAAAGTGGTGATCCAGGCCGGACGAGGCTGCCCCCACGGGACAGAGGTGAGTGGGCAGCAGACGCTGCAGGCTTTTGCCTTTCTCCACCCCTTTATCAGCACTGAACTTTCCTGACTAACCTTTCCGCTTCTACACTTCCACTTTTCAACTACCCAGCCTGGGAAATAACTGCCCTTGAAATTTTCACCTCCACTTCCACCCCTACCCGCTAGGGGAATGGCACATGCCTTGGTCCTAAAATTTTGATCTAGTCTTTTAGGTTACCTTTGGGATCATGGCACGCCTTTCAGTTTGCTCAGAGTTAAACAGGACTACCGCCCACAATGAGACACTAGGCAGAGGGAGCTGTCGGGTAGGCTAGGGGACACCGCGGCGCTAGGACCCAGATCCGGGTCGGGGAGGGAAGATGCCCGGCGCTAGGACCCGGTGGTGGAGGCCGAGGGGGGCGGCTCTCTCTGGGCCGCAGCTTCCCCGCCCCCTCCGGCTTCGGCTCACTCCTCCCCCGCCGGCCATGTTGGCTCCGCTCGGGCCCCGCGGTTGCAGAGGCTCCGGGACTGCCAGGAGCTTCGCCTTGGGCGTGAAGCTGACTCGAGCTTATTTCCTGTTAGGACCCAGCCTGGGGCGGGGGTCTCCCTGCCCAAGGGGCTGGGAGGAGAAGGGGGCTGGCGGGTCTGCTGAAGACCCGGGTTGGGGCGGCGGGGGCGGGAGGAGCTGTGGAGGCTCCCGGCGACGACGGCGGTGGCGGCGGCGACGACGACGACGACGACGACGAGGAGGCGGAGAAGCCGCCTGGCTGGTGATGACTCCTGTGGGGGACTCGGATGGAATCCCCGGGAGGGGCTCCACCTCCTCGGGTGGGGGTGGGGACTGCCCGAGTGCGAAGGGTGGGTGAGGGGGTTCCCTGGGCGGGTTAAACGCTCCGTTTGTGGGGATTGGGGCGTTTTGGCAGCGGCGAGTGGAGGTTAGAAAGGGTTTCCAGGGGTCCCAGGGTGTCTTCCTTGGTGAGGGGTGCACGTTCTCTTGAGCGTGGCAATCAGGAGAGGGCCTTGCTGGAGCGGTGCTGTGCTTAGCTTTGGGCCCTCGAGTCCCGGGAGTCTCCCACTCCAGGGAGGGGGGTTGATAGGGCTGATGCTGAAGCGTCTGAGCTGGGCTTTTAGGGGCCGAAGGGAAGAAGAAAGAGGGATCCCCTTGGCAGGGGATCCCTCACTAAGGGGATCCCCATTTCCGTGCAGAAAAGGTGACCCCGTATCATCCCTTCCTTTCCTAATGTTCCCAATTTTCAGAGGAAAGGCAATGCCAATAGCAGACATCCTTTGTAGGATTTATTGGAGTGCAAGATTTGCATCCTTGGTGGGGGCGATGGGGGGGTAGCTTCCACCTCCATCTGTACACAAACAGCCCCTCCCCCGAGCCTCCTGCAGGAAGTGGCCGGGAAATGGCAGCTGTGCGTTTGCTGCTGCGTCTCTTGTTGTTTTGAAATGTCCATTTTAATCAGATTTGGTTTCATTTTCTGAGGCCTTCTGGGCAAGCCTGGATCCTGCCAACCATGTGGACTTGGGAGTCCTTTAGTTCGACTTTTTTTTTTTTTTTTTGTAAACTTCATTTGTCAACTGGAAGTGTAGTCACTGCAGTTGACTCACTGAATCCCGATCTACCTCCCCCCTCCTCCCACTCTCCAGAGCATCTCTGCCTCCCTGTCTGGATTTTTTTTTTCCTTGAGTTAGAGGTCATAGAGAAGCAAACTCAGTCATCCACCAACCTCGCTGCGCTTTCAATAGTAGTGATGCAAATTCTCTGAGCATAGAGAGCTGCCAGGAACACTTGGGATCTTTTGTGGCATGAGAGTGACTTTTTAGGGTTCTGCTTAATATATTCTGAAGTATAACTTTGGTATTGCAGAGCACCTTGTCAAGTGAGTTTGTGAGGTGAAGGGTAGATTCTGAGAAGTGGAAGAAGAGGGAATGGAATTTAGGTGTAGGTGTTGGGGTAGGAACTGATTTGCAGAATGGAGATGATGGGCTTATTCCTCACTGGTGATTCTAGCCTAAGGATAGTCCCCGTGGGAAGCCTGTTAGTTGATGTAGGGTGCTGGAGGGTTTACCTTCTGCAGAACCAGTTAATAAGTTCAATCCATAAAAGACATCTTCTTTCTTGTTACTGTTCTTGGAGAATGGTGAGCTTTTTTTCCTCTGTTCTGCACAAAGTCATGTGTCCAGATACTCTCTTTCTCCCACCTGATAACTGTAGAAGATTTCTACTGTAGTATATAGTGATGGACTGTTTGTACTATGTCCCCAGGCACTTTGTTAGACACTGGGTTTGGTTAGAGGAGTTGGCGACAGGATTTTATATTTTGAGAAATGACATGTTGAGATCATTTGGACTATCCTAAAAACTGCTTAAGGCTGGCATTTAAATAATCTTTTCAGTATTTTCCAGTCACACACCTCCCACCTGAATTGTAGGTTTCTGGATTAGAGGTCCAGGTAGGAATAGATGGATGTATATTATGTTACAGCAGCATCATCACAGTTAAGATAGCATCGTTGTTCTTTTCACTGGAGCTGTTGGGGTTGATATTATGGAAATAATAAAAACAAGTCCAATGTCATTGTCCTTTTTCTTGTCTCTGCTTGACTGGTTGGTTCTTTTGAGTTGCTTTCTGATAGGGTTGATTTGACATGGATTTTAAGTTCCCCTTTCTTCAACCTTTGTTTACCTAAGTTGGGACCTGACAGAATGGTAAATTGATTTTCCCTGTTGGGGGTTAAAATAGTGAAGGAAGGAAAAAGATCACTCTAAAGGAATTCGAAGTTGATTTTGAGAAAGTAGATTTTGATTGATTTGATACATGATTAATCAGAAAGCTGAATGAAGCAAACTTTTCCCTGTCCTTCTTGTAAAATGGATGCATTTTTCTATCAAGAGCAGTAGATTTCTTAATATTGAGTGTTTTGTTTTTGTTTCCTTCATAAAGGAAAAATTTTGAGGTATAGAGAGAACTACGTGGGTTGTCCTTAGAGCCAGTCAGAAGAAATCTAGAATGCCCTGAGAGGTTCATCTTGCAGTCCAGTGGTTCTGGAATCTGGTGTTGCCAAGAGAGAAGCAAAGCTTGTTTGGGGTGACTGTGCCTTGCTGCCGTTGACCTTTATGATTACTTATGACAAGGTTTGCTATATTTATATTCTTTTACTGTTAAACTGTGTAGAAGTTAGTCCAATAATTGGTATGATGTTTGACCTTGTTTCTGATGTGTACAGTAAGGCAATAATGCCAAAGTTTTTAGGTCTTAGGGCATAGAGTGAAGTATAAAACTCAGGAGGTATTTCCTGGGACAAATAATGTTCCTAATTTCTTTCTTGAGATATGTATGTTTTCATATAATCCGTAGCCCAAGATGAATACTTTATCAGCATTGTTGTGTATAGGTCAGAGGACTTTATTTAAAATAATCTCTGTACCCAACATGGGGTTTGAACTCAGGACCTGGAGATCAAGAGTTGCATGCTCTACTGAGATATCCAGGTGACTCCAGAAGGACTTTTCTTTTTTTTTTTAACCAGCTTGTTGGTCTGTATCATTTTGAAATTTATGAAATTCTGCAAAACAGAAAACCTACCTTTGTTTTTGTTTTTGTTTTTAAGGTTTTATTTATTTGTTTGTTTGACAGAGAGAGAGACAGCCAGTGAGAGAGGGAACACAAGCAGGGGGAGTGGGAGAGGAAGAAGCAGGCTCCCCAGCAGAGCAGGGAGCCCGATGTGGGGCTCGATCCCAGAACGCTGGGATCATGCCCTGAGCCGAAGGCAGACGCTTAACGACTGAGCCACCCAGGCGCCCCAGAAAACCTACCTTTGAAGAGCTCTGGAGATTGTTCTTAGATTGGGTCACTGGCAGTAAAAGTAGCATTGTGTTAATATGTTACTTAGTGTTTTGCCCTTCTAGTTACAGAGAATAATTAAGAGGGCATCTTACAAACTAAAAGGATAAACTGACCTTACCAAAAATTCATCAAAAAGCTAAGACACGGGAGTTCTTAAGAGAAAGGTGTTCTCACTACTTTTGGTCTCCTTGGATTGGACTCTTCATGACCTGTCTCACTAAACAGGGTTCTTAACCTGCCTGCTCAGCTCAGGGTTTTTTTTTGGGGGGGGGGGTTATCTTCTTGAAGGAAAAGGTTGAGTCCTTAACTATTAGAACTGAAATTCTGAGAAACAATTAGGGCTGAACAAGGGAAATAACCTTGTTACAACCTCTGGAATGTGGCTTTTACTGTCCTATAATTTCAGAGGCATTTCCATTCCTCTGACAGTGAAATGACTAGCGAGAAATGTGTCAGAAAACCTAATCTAGATCATCATAACATCCTTTATTCAGTCAACAAATATTTTAAAACCTGTATACCTTGAGTGTTCAGTTAAATCAAGCAAAACATTTTACTAATTTATTTATTTATTTTTAAGATTTTCTTTTTTAAATTTGACAGAGAGTAAGCACAAGTAGAGGGAGCAGCAGGGAGAGGGAGAAGCAGGCTCCCTACTGAGCAGGGAGCCTGATACGGGGCTTGATCCCAAGACCCTGGGATCATGACCTGAGCCACCCAGGTGCCGCCATTTTACTAATTTGGAGCTCAAATTTACTGCCCCTTACATTCTCAGTACTTCCCTGTGTCTAGGCCTTGTTTTCTGTAAGGGACAGCTGTCTAAAATATGTAAAGATTTAGGGCCTCTCTTCCCTCTAGAAGTTATTACCTCTGTGAAGAATGAAGCCGAATTTTTGGGTTCTCTGAGCAAAAACCACAACCTTTATTGGATGAGTAAGCTGGCAGTGGCAGAAAAGATAGATTTATTCATTCATTTGTCCAGTCTGTGGGTTCGACAAGTATTTCCTTTAGTTCTTTTATGTACTTAGCACTAAATTAGGTGCTGGACATATAATGGTACAACGTAATATCTGACTGATGCTGTAGAACCTGCCTAGTTTGGAAGAAATAAGCATGGAGAACAATCATCTCTGTGTTCTGAGCAGCCTAGACATGGCAGTTGTCTTCGAGTAGCCCCCCTTAGTATATGTAGTCTTCTTTCATCATTCTCCTGCCTCATTGCCCTGACTATGAAAGGGGGTTAAAGAAAGCACATTTTGAGAGAATGAGCCTCAGTCCATACATGCTGTAGTCTGAGTCAGAGTTCCAAGGGCAGATTGTTACCAGGGCTGGAGAAGACATGGGTTGGCATTTTGAGCTCTGTAGTGGTGAAGGAAGGCTGCTTAGCCAGGAAGGGATTTTTATTTTTTTATTTTTTTATTTTTTAAAGATTTTTT
Organism: Ailuropoda melanoleuca; assembly: GCF_002007445.2. Classification (NCBI taxonomy): domain Eukaryota; kingdom Metazoa; phylum Chordata; class Mammalia; order Carnivora; family Ursidae; genus Ailuropoda; species Ailuropoda melanoleuca. The sequence goes on along the minus strand of NC_048232.1, from coordinate 33,854,211 downwards.
ATTTATTTATCTGACAGAGAGACAGCCAGCGAGAGAGGGAACACAGCAGGGGAGTGGGAGAGGAAGAAGCAGGCTCCCAGCATGGAGCCTGATGTGGGGCTCGATCCCAGGACCCCGGGATCAGGCCCTGAGCCGAAGGCAGATGCTTAACGACTACACCACCCAGGCGCCCCAGGAAGGGATTTTTATTTTTATTTATTTATTTATTTATTATTTTTTTAAAAATTTTTTTGAGATTTTATTTATTTATTTGACAGAGAGACAGCCAGTGAGAGAGGGAACACAGCAGGGGGAGTGAGAGGAAGAAGCAGGCTCCCAGCGGAGGAGCCTGATGCGGGGCTCGATCCCATAATGCCGGGATCACGCCCTGAGCCGAAGGCAGACGCCCAACGACTGCGCCACCCAGGCGCCCCAGGAAGGGATTTTTAGATAGAAAATTCAGAACATCTTTGTAACTCCCTCAGAGTGTGGGGATAGGAATTGGGGAATGGGGCAGCTTTTGTATTGTAGCAAGATTTTTCACCTTGGCACAAATATTAATCTTGAGCCAGACGATTCTTTGTTGTGGTGGGCTGTCTTGTGTATCGCAGGGTCATTAGCAGCATCTCTAGCTTCTACTTACTAGATGCCAGGGGCATATACCTTTCAACATTACTAAATGTTCCCAGAGGCCAAATCACCCCTGGTTAGGAACCGCTATATTAGAGTGTGGTTCATGAATCCAGAAATAAGTAGAGTTCAGAAATACCCTTTATAACATTAACAGTTATGGAGCTAAAACATAGTGGTGTGATTTATTTACTATACAGTAAAATTTGCATTTCCTGTTTAATAAAGATAAACGTTTGAGGGGCGCCTGGGTGGCTCAGTCATTAAGCGTCTGCCTTCGGCTCAGGGCGTGATTCCGGGGTCCTGGGATCAAGCCCCGCATCAGGTTCCTCCTTTGGGAGCCTGCTTCTTCCTCTGCCACTCCCCCTCTTTGTGTTCCCTCTCTCACTGGCTGTCTTTCTCTCTGTCAAATAATTAAATAAAATCTTAAAAAATAAACATTTGAAAGCTCTCCCGACGTCTTCCCTCCCCCCTCTAAAATTTAGGAACCTCTCTATTTTTGGAACTTTGGTATACTACATGGGAAGAATGAACCAAAGAGCTGCAGGTACTGCCAGAGGGTCTGGCTGGATGGTTATGTGTCTTGTCTTTCTGGGGGTAGCCTCCGAAGTCTTGAGTCTTAGGATTGGCCAGGGCACCTGCAACAGTGTTGAAATCTGTAATATTTATTTCAACACTTTGTGCATTGTCGGCCTTTTTGTGTTAAAATCATGTCACAGGTCCACAGAGTAAGTAGCTCTTCAGTTGGGACTAAGAGAAACAGCCTTATTTGGCCGTGTGGCAAGGGCTTTACTGCTTCAAGCTCAAGGAGCAATGTCCCTTAATTCTTACAAATGAAGCATAGAGTCTCTTAGGAGATCCATTTACACACTACCGGGACTGGGTTGGATATTGGCCTGATTGTACTTCCTGGTCATGAGAGCTGTCTGCTATTCTGGGGGTTGGGCACTGACTGATTTCTTTTTTTCATTTGGCCAAAATCCTGTTAGTTCAAAGGGAGTTATTCTCCTTTGCTTTACCTGTTCTCCTTAGTAGGAGGGAGGGCATAGATGGGAGGTCATAAGTTACCTTCAGGCATTATTGTGAAAAGCATCTTTGGTAGGAAGGTTAAAATGAAATAACCCTGGGTTTATTGCTTAGAAGAGCTGTCCACATTTTTGCATTCCCATAGTGTGATCCCATAGTTAAGTGACATCTGAAATTAAGAGTCACGTGTAAGGAAGTGTGCCTGGGAGAATTACCCCTAGTTGTGTAGTACTGGTAGTGGTTTTGTTTTTGTGTGTGTAGTTTTGTTGTTGTTGTTGTTTAAGATTTTATTTATTCATTTGAGAGAGAGAGAGAGAGAATGAGTGGGGGAAGGGAGGAGGCAGAGGGAGAGAAGGAATATCAAGCCAGCTCTGCTCTGAGTGCTACTCTGGGCTTGATCCCATGATGCTGAGATCATGACCTGAGCCAAAATCAGATGCTTAACCAACTGAGCCACCCACGCCCCCAGTAATGGTTTTAAATCATATTTATGTTTTGATCTTTTGGTTCTGGTTATCTTTTTATCCTCACAGGCCATGGAGGTGGGTACTAAAAGTTTTACTAGGGATGAAACTGAGGCTCAGCAACGTTAAGTAACTTGTCCAGGGTCACACAGCTAATGGTAGTAGAGCTGGGTTTTGAACGTAGAGCCCACTGTGTTGTGCTGTTTTCAATTGCACAGCACAAAGAGTATTTTATTTTTCTAGGAAGCGTCTTGTAAATGAAGTGATTGTGGTTCTGATGACCCTTCAGTAGAGGCTAGTGGGGAAACAGACCTCAGGCACTAGATAACTTCCCATTCCTTTTACTTATCTGATTTCTGTGAGCCATCCATTTATTCTTATTAGTATGTAATTTATGAGACCGGAAATGCTATGCTTTCCCAGAGTAGCAGAGAGGAGAAGGTCACTAGTTTCCTCACAGATTCAGATAGAAAATGGAAAAATGAACTGTGGCCTATCATTGAGTGGAAGGATATAGTTTGGTGCACATAGGGGAGAAGGTGTATTATCTCACACACACACACACACACACACACACACACACACACCATGGGAGGTGTGGCTGTGCATAAAACTGGGGGAGGGAAGAGGGGATCAGATGAGATTGGCTCTCCAGGAATAGCATTTCTAGGACTTCCAAAATGAATTACTGCATGTCCTCTTTACTTTGTAATGTAAGCTTTGGAAGGAACCTAACCTAGAGGATTAAGGAATGAACATTCCTCCTTGATGTCTTTCATTTCAGAAGCTTATCATACCATGATACTTACTCTTCGGACCCCTTATTACTGAGGAGTGGCCCTTGTAGGAAAGTCCTCAGGGATCCTGAGGTCTTTCTCTGTAGAAACCGAGTTTCTTTGTTGCACAGCAGGTTTAGCTTGCTGCTTATTTTAAAGTGAAGATGGGAAATCAGTCGATCCTAAAAACTTTCTCCCCTTATGTCAACAAAATATGAATTGCTTTTATTTTTTTAATTTCAGTTAAAATTGATAAAGGTAGAGATAGGGTATTTAGCCTAGAAAGTCTTACAATTATCATGTCATAAATACAGAGTTTATATATCATGTTCAGAACACCTGATGGTGTCCAATTTGCATTATCTAGCATATTTAGGAACATGATTCTTTTTTTTTTTTTTAATGTTTTTTATTATGTTAGTCACCATACAGTACATCCCAGGTTTCCGATGTAAAGTTCGATGATTCATTATTTGCGTATAACACCCAGTGCACCATGCAATACGTGCCCTCCTTACTACCCCATCACCAGCCTATCCCATTCCCCCACCCCCCTCCCCTCTGAGGCCCTCAGTTTGTTTCTCATAGTCCATAGTCTCTCATGCTTCATTCCCCCTTCTGATTACCCCCGCTTTCTTTATCCCTTCCTTCCCCTACCGATCTTCCTAGTTCTTAGGGAACATGATTCTTAAAAACCCTGGGCAGTGGTCATAGATGTTCTTAATCTACTTATTTACTTTTTTTTTTTAAAGATTTTATTTATTTATTCAACAGAGATAGAGACAGCCAGCGAGAGAGGGAACACAAGCAGGGGAAGTGGGAGAGGAAGAAGCAGGCTCACGGCAGAAGAGCCTGATGTGGGGCTCGATCCCACAACGCCGGGATCACGCCCTGAGCCGAAGGCAGGCGCTTAACTGCTGTGCCACCCAGGCGCCCCTACTTATTTACTTTTAAAAGATTCTATTTATTTGAGAGTGAGCAAGAGAGAGAGCCCACTGCAGGGATCGATCCCAGGACCCTGGGATCGTGACCAGAGCCGAAGGCAGACGCTTAATCCACTGAGCCACCCAGGCACCCCTGTTCTTAATCAGTTTATTCATTCTTTAAACAGCTTTACTTCTGATTCTTTTTAAAAAGAGGTTATAAAACATCATCTAGGTCTTATTGCTTTATCATGGGGGCTTGATAAAAAAATATTTCTGCCTGAATCCTTCTGCCCTTTTTAAAAACATAGTAACCCAAGGAGTTCTTTTTCTATATTAAGGCCATGTTTCTTACGTATCAAATTAGTATGCACTAGTACATTATAAGTTTCTGATTGATATGTCAGACTTTACCAATAATTCTGGCTTCTGCTTCCTATGTTTCTTCCCTTTTATCTTTGTCAACTATATTCTGACCAAGGTCTTCATTTCTTCTCATTCCTAGTACTATAGCACCTCATATTCAGGACAGGGTGAAAAGCTTTTTAACCATACTACCCCTCCAAGGAGCCACTGCCCTTTAAATGTAAGATATCAGCTATTCTCTCCATGACTGTATACATTTAAGCTATAAAACCAAAACACTAGAAAGTAACCATAATAGGTATAACAGCAAATAATATTCCTTGGGACACCCCGTAGTTAGTTTTCCAGCTCTGGCATGTTTCTGAATTGTGTTCTTAGAAAACCATGAAAAAGAATAAAGTGTTGCTGGATGATTTGAGTTTTGCCATTATGGTCACCTTTCCTAAACGTATTCTTTTTTCCCCTTTGCTAAGGTAACTACTATCTTCTTCAGATGGCTAGGGCTATGGATAGGATAACATGGAAATCATTTAACTCAAGTATAATAAAACAAAGCAGCATATGTATCATATATGTGTTTTCTGCCAACACCCCCATCTCCATTGCTTCCTATCAAAAAGATGGCATTGAGAACCTTTTGTGGTCCCTGGGAATGGGACCCTGGCCTTACCTTGAGGGGAAGGAAAACAAAAGAATGGAAAAGGTTAAATGTTTATAATAGAGGGTTAATAATATACCTAACATAGAGGGATAACCCAGACTGGAAGTTAAGAGTTTAGGGGTTTACACAGGGGGAAGATTATTCCAGGCTGTAGGGTTATTGCCCAGGTTAGGAGTATATTTTCTCCTCCTCTTCTCTTTTTTCAACCTGTACCTCCCAAAATACCCCCCAATACATAGGTAGGAGAAGGGTAAGTAGATGGAGGGGAGGGGGCATTCCCTCTAGAAGATTCCAGGTGATATAACCTTGTTTAACCACCAGATTTTTTTCCCCCCTCTCTCTTCCCTCCTGCAGAAATGGAGGCAAACGACCATTTTAACTTTACTGGCCTTCCCCCTGCATCTGCTGCCTCAGGACTGAAACCCTCTCCCTCCTCAGGGGAGGGCCTCTACACTAACGGGTCTCCCATGAACTTCCCCCAGCAAGGGAAAAGTGAGTGTGAGGGCTACATGGCCTGGGGAGGGGAGTGGGCATCATTCCTTTAGAGCAGGTTGATGGGACAAGATTTGGCTCCCCTCTGGGCTAGCTACTTCACAACAGCTCTTTTTCTTGCCAGGTGGGGAGGGAGGAAGTAGGTCCTCAGAACTTCAGCTGCTGGAGAGAAATCAACTTTCTAAGAACAAGTTCTAGGGGTTTATGGAAGCAGCACTCTTAGTCTTGACTTAGGTTGGAAGGAGTTAGAAAAACATACTGGCTTTTTCATCTTGGCCTGCTCTTCTGTCAGCCCTGTTCCCTGGCTACTGCCAGAGAGTGGTGAGGTGGCTACTGCTTCCAGTAACCACTCTGGACCCGTGAGAGAGATAAAGGGGCAGCCCTCTGAAACTGTTTTTAAAGGTTGGAGAAGCCAGGCCTAGGATTGGGAATGGAGGGATTGGGTGAAGGTTGGGATGTGCTTGCCTTTTAGTTTGTGTAATAGAGAAGAGGGCAGATACTTGAAGTCTGTGCCACCCCTGTCCTTGAGAGTAGAAGATGGGGACAGAGAGAGTTTTAATGCTTACCTAGTTCCCTAGAGAGAAACATCATCTATAATTCCAGACGGAAGTGTTGCTGCCAGGATCAGGTCTTTTCCTGGATTTGGCTTATCAGTTGCTCTGTACATAGCTCTGCCAAGTACTTCTCTAATCTTGCCTGGATTTCAGGTACTTTATGCTTGGAAGCAGAGAGAAGCTCAAATGCTTCCCTCCTTCCCTACAGCCGAAAAATACTGCCATAGGTTTATACTTAACCACCTCTCCCTTCTGTTCTCCTTAAGGGGGTTGCAGATAGATAGAAGTGCCTTTATTTCACTGGAGGACCCCCTCAGTTTCTTTCCTATCTTGGTTCCTTTTATTTGAATTGTCCTCCAGTGCAGAGGTTACCAGTGGTGTTGAGAACCGAAGTCTGTAGTACCGGTCATGCAGTGATTCTCCCCCTGCAATATTACCCTCCGGTTTCTATGGGGAGGGGCCAAGCCTAGCCTTCTGAGTTGGGATCTCGCCGCTGTGGTGACTGCAGATTCTATTCTTAGCCCAGCACAAAGTGCTGGATCTGCATGTGCCAGTGAGGTGGAGGCTGTCCCTTCTGGTGCCACTGCAGGGCCAAAGGGGCTCTGGGGTAAGGGGGGCCTGGAGAATTCAGTCATGCTACTCCGAGGGAAGAATTCCTCTAGGGAATGAGGGTGGAGAAGAATGCAAGTCACTGTAGGGAGTCTGCAAGCAGCTTCATTTAAAAAAATAAAAAACTCTGAGCAGCAGCAGTAGCCAGCTCTCCGCTGGTCGCTCCTTTGGTAGGCCAGGAGAGCTCCCCAGCCCCCTACTCAGCAGCCTCAGAAGCAGTTGCTAAGCTTGCATCCAGGAGCATCTGGGTTTGGTGTTCCCTGGAGACTGAAAAGCTATAAATATAGCAGAGGGGGAATCCCCCTCCCCTTCACCTTCCCTTTTTCTAGTCAGTGCTGTTCTTTTGGTAGAAGTGGTAGAGTTTCTTGAGTACATATTTGTAACTGACCCTTTTCCCTCTTTCTCTGCCAGGTTTGAATGGGGATGTGAATGTTAATGGCTTATCTACTGTATGTCACACTACTACTTCAGGGATTTTGAACTCTGCTCCCCACTCCTCCAGCACCTCACACCTCCATCACCCCAGCGTGGCCTACGACTGTCTCTGGAACTACTCACAGTACCCATCTGCCAATCCTGGCAGCAACCTCAAGGACCCACCCCTTCTCTCCCAGTTCTCTGGGGGACAATACCCACTCAACGGCATCCTTGGGAGCAGCCGGCAACCTTCATCCCCAAGTCACAACACTAACCTTCGGGCTGGGAGCCAAGAGTTCTGGGCTAACGGTACCCAGAGTCCCATGGGGCTTAACTTCGACTCACAGGAACTGTATGATTCCTTTCCTGACCAGAATTTTGAGGTGATGCCCAATGGACCCCCTAGTTTTTTCACCTCCCCACAGACTTCTCCTATGTTGGGATCCAGCATCCAGACCTTTGCACCTTCCCAGGAGGTAGGCAGTGGTATCCATCCTGATGAGGTGACAGAAAAGGAGCTGACTTCGGTTGTGGCAGAGAATGGCACTGGCTTGGTAGGCAGCCTGGAGCTGGAAGAAGAGCAGCCAGGTATAACTATGGGTCTGTGAGCTGGGCTGGGAGAGGAAAAATGGGGCTATGGGGGGCAGTGGGTTTTTGAGGTGAGGAAAACTTGTCTTTCCAGCTCTCTGCAGTGGAGGCTGATTTGCATGTTGGTGATTAGCAGAGCCAAGTGGCTGGTGTTTTTGTGGCAGCAGCACCAGCTCGCGAGTGGGAGTGCAAATTATTTCAAGCTCATGCAGAGCTGCTGGCCTGGAGAGGGCAGGTGGGCGAGCCCGAAACAGCCCCAACAGACACCCTGCATCGAGAAGGGCTTCTTCCAAAATATAGGAAGGGGTTGGGGCATTAGCAGAGGGCCTTGAAGCCAATTTGACTTGACTATGGCAAGGCCAGACTGGGCTGCTAAAGTGGGCTGAGCCCTAGTAGTGATTGGCACCTGAAGGAGGGAAAGAAGCAGGCAGAGCATACCATTGCTTGTCTGCTCAGTTTCCTCTTGTTGTTGTTGTTATTATTAGCATTGGTGCATGTGACACAGTCCCTCTCCGGTTTTTCCTCAAAATAGATAAATGCGTATTTTGGCATTGATGCCAAATACAAGGGTGACCACCCTATAAAATCACAGGGTATTTTCTGTGTTTACCACCTATTCCCACTGGATGGGGGAAATAGCTGAGAACGTGATGGGGCTCTTGTCTCAGACCCGCTCTCCTTTCCCCTCTCGTTACCTGCTATAGGGTTTTATTAGCATTGTTCACTAGAATATTTGGATAGGATTGGAGCCCAGCATAGGACTGGTACTTATAATTACTGAAGAACGAACACCCCCCTAGCAAAGACTGACTGCCTACTGTAGCTGAATGAACCAGTCGAAGGCACTGATTTTGACTTTTGTTCTTTTCTGGGATTTCCTAGAACTGAAGATGTGTGGCTACAATGGCTCTGTCCCTTCTGTGGAATCATTACACCAAGAGGTCTCAGTCTTGGTCCCTGACCCCACAGTGAGCTGCTTAGATGATCCTTCACATCTTCCTGATCAACTGGAAGACACTCCAATCCTCAGTGAAGTCTCTCTGGAGCCCTTCAACCCTCTGGCACCGGGTAGGCTTAGAGGCTGGCTCCCTTCAATTTGTCTATGCAAAAGGTAGCCAGCTTCTGTCACCTAGAAGAGATAGTAAACCAGGAAAAGTATTGAGGAATTTGGGGCGTTGGGCCCTTAGATAATCCTGTGCCAACCACAGTTTCATCCCACTGGCTGGCCAGGCCAACTGCACTCTGAGCTGAGTTGGTTCATTTCCCAGGTTCTCTCCCAGTGTTCCTTTTGGCCAGGAGCCCTGGGCTGTAATAATTCCCTGGATAAGGACTTATTACCACACAGTTGGGCTATTTGGGTTCTAACTATCTCACTAAGAAAACTGTTGCCAGTGAACAATTACCTTTTACCCCACTGAAATATAAGAAAGGCCCATTTTATGATGGATGCTGGAATTTTGTGTTGGTCTGTGGGTTGATACAGAGCCGATGCTTTTCCCTTCATTTCTGCTTCAAGCTTTTACAGTCCCTATACCCTGGTGACTTTACTGTTTCAGGGAGAGAGCTGTAAAATTTCCTTCATTTAATATTAGAAAGAACCTTCACATGATGAGAACTAAGTAGAATTAGGATATACTGAGACCAGTATTTCTTAAATCTTGTTTTCTGATTTTTCCACCTCCTGAAGAGCCAGTGAGTGGAGGACTCTATGGTATAGATGACACGGAGCTGATGGGTGCAGAGGACAAGCTGCCTCTTGAGGATAGCCCTGTGATTTCTGCCCTTGATTGCCCTTCCCTCAATAACGCCACTGCCTTCAGTCTCCTGGCAGATGACAGTCAAACTTCAGCCTCTATCTTTGCCAGCCCCACCTCTCCACCTGTCCTTGGGGAGTCTGTCCTGCAAGGTAAGTGAAGAGAGGTAGGACAGAGAGTCTTTGGCCTGAGAAAAGGTGAGAGAACCAGTTCCATAGGGTCTTAGGGGTGGGCTCCTTACTGAGAGCTGAGGGGGGGAGCTGTAGTGGGACTAAAAAAGGCACAGGCTTCTCACTCTGACTTTTGTCTGCCCTGTGCCCAGAACTTGTGAGACTTGGAGTTTGCAGGAAAAAGGAGGCCAAAGGTCTTATTGGCTCCAGGTAAAAGGTACTTCACACAGTGAACGCAGCAGCCTTACCCTTTAACCTTCATGAATGGCAGGAGAGGACAGCCAGAGGCTGCTTCATGTTTTCCAACTCTAGGGCAAACCCCTCTAACTAACTCTGTCTAGCTTAGTCCAGGTTTGACTGAGTAGATTCTCTTGTTTTGTAGGACACCCTTTTTTCCTTACCCATCTTGTCCCTTTGGATTCTAGATAACAGCTTTGACCTGAATAATGGTAGTGATGCAGAACAAGAAGAAATGGAGACTCAGGCTTCAGACTTCCCACCACCTCTGACCCAGCCGGCCTCTGACCAGTCGTCCACTATTCAGCTCCATCCAGCAACTTCACCAGCAGTCCCGCCAACAGCCTCCCCGGCAGTCTCCCTGGCAGTTTCGCCAGCAGCCTCCCTGGAAATCTCTCCAGAAGTCTCTCCAGTGGCTTCGCCAGCAGTCTCCCCGGAAATTTCCCCAGTCATCTCCCCAGCAGCCTTCCCAGCAGTCTCTCCAACTTCCTCAGCAGCCTTCCCACCAGTCTCCTCAGAAGTCTCCTTGACAGGCTCCCCAGTGACCTCCCCAAAAGTGTCCCCTGCAGCTTCCCCAGTAGCTGTCCTCCCAACAGCCTCCCCAGCAGATAAGGATGTCAGCACCTTCCCTGAAACCACCACTGACCTGGAAGAGATCACTGGAGAAGGAGTCACTACTTCTGGTAGTGGTGAGTGTCCACATTCTGTTCCATTCCTAGCCAGTTTAAAGAAAAGTTTCTGTCCTTCCCTGCTGGCCTGTTTCCCTGTTTTGCTTGAATTCTTAACTTGGGTATCCCCTGTCTTCCTCCCAAGGTGATGTCTTGAGGAGACGTATTGCTACCCCAGAAGAAGTTCGTCTTCCCCTCCAACATGGGTAAATGCTCTAGTTTGTTGCTACATACATTGACCTTGACAAATTTAATGAATGACTCTAGGAAGAAGGGAAGAGAGGTATCTCATCTCAGATGGAGAGGAATGGGCTAGGCAAGAATGGATTCAAGGACAGTTATCTGCAATGATAATGTCTGAGATTCTTAAGCTTTCTTTCTTCTCCTAGGATCTGCCTCTCCTCACCTATTCTTTCCTCCTCTTGTGGCCACCCGGATTTTTGCTCCAGGGGCTGCAGCTGTTATCTTTTCCAAACCCAACTGGTGACCCTAGAGCTCAGATATCCAAATTAGCTGACTTGTTTTAATATGCTTAGAGAAGGGATAGCGGTGAGTGGGGACTGGCTAAATCCTGATGAATTGGGATTTTTTTTTTTTTTAAATTAACGCTCTTTGGAGAGGTAAGGACAGGAACAGTATGTGACCAGAATGAGCAAGCCAGTTGACACAAGGGCCTTGTAAGAATGACTGTCTTCCTGATTGTCCCCACCCCCACCCCTCTAGGCTACTTGTGGTCACCAAGTCTGAGTTCTGCTTAAAGTTTTGAGAGAAAGATAAGGCTTCGTCTTAGAATAATCTGTTTCTCAGAACACGGAGTTCCTTACTAAACCTTGGCCTACAAAGTCATTTTATGAAGTCAGCAGCAAGTTTACTCTTCTGCTTGCCTCTGCACTCTTTGTCTTTTCTGCCTTTATTCCCTCAAGTCTTCAAGTCTTCATCCTCTTCACTGGAAACCCAGCAACTGCCTTGATTGGCGTTAGGGAGAGGGTTCCTGGCTGCTCATCACACTGACTTTGTAAAGGCAGGGTGGAGGTCTTTCTGGGCCTGTGCGGTTTGGTGTATTGCTTTCGCCGGGGCCCTGAGGGATTTGTAGAGCTCAGACCTGCCTTCCAGCCAAGCTTGTGTCTCATGCTGTGTTTGCATTGACATGCAGTTCTAGTAAGATAGATGCTGGGAGTGTCATCTCCGTGAACTTGGCTCCTGGGATGGCTTGACTGTGGGTAGGGGTGTGACCTGGCGGCAGGGCACGTGTGCTTCTCTGGCAGGTGGCGGAGAGAAGTGCGCATCAAGAAGGGTAGCCACCGATGGCAAGGGGAGACATGGTATTATGGCCCCTGTGGGAAGAGGATGAAACAGTTTCCAGAAGTGATCAAGGTAATGTAGCTTTCATGGGCATCTTAATGGAAGCATAGACTCCTTTCTTGGGCCCAGCGGCAGCAGGCTAGCATTTTCTGCTCTTTGGCCTGTTCTGTTTGTGCTGTTGCTGGACAAAGGCATGATAGCGCTGTGACCTCACTAATGCCACTTTGCCTCCTCCTTTCAGTACCTGAGCCGCAACGTGGTACACAATGTCCGCCGTGAGCACTTCAGTTTCAGTCCCCGTATGCCTGTTGGAGATTTCTTTGAAGAGAGAGACACGCCAGAGGTGCACACCCCAGGATTAAATATGCTTTTGTTTCTGAGAAAGAGTTGGAGAAGCTGTAGCTTCTTGTGGGGTTTGGAAGTTCTGGGGCATTGGCTGATTCAGAGGATATGGTGGCTTGCACCCTCACATTGTAATAGTCTTCTTCGTCACCTTAGGGCTTGCAGTGGGTACAGCTCTCAGCAGAGGAGATCCCATCCAGGATTCAGGCAATTACTGGGAAACGGGGCCGACCTCGAAACACTGAGAAGGCCAAGACTAAGGAAGTCCCCAAGGTGAAACGGGGACGGGGTCGGCCTCCCAAGGTCAAAATTGCTGAGCTGCTGAATAAGACAGATAACCGCCTCCTAAAGAAATTGGAGGCCCAAGGTATAGTGGTATCTCTTACTTTAGGATTCTGCTTACTCTGTGAAGTATTGGAAATGTGGGGTTTTTTTTGTTTGTTTGTTTGTTTGTTTGATTTATTTATTAGGGAAAGTGAGAGAGAGAGCACGAGCCAAGGGGAGAGGGAGAAGTAGACCCCACTGAGCAGGGAGCCCAACGCAGGGCTCGATCCCAGAACCCTGAGATTGTGACTTGAGCCAAAGGCAGATGCTTAACCGACTGAGCCACCCAGGTGCCCCTGAAGTTTTGGAAATGTTGAGGAATTACTAATACCTGGGTTTTCCAGGACATGACTGACTTTAATTATCTGGACAGAATGAATCTGAATCACCTTCCCCTCCCTAGAAAGCAGCACCAAAGCCCCAGCACTTTTGTGGTACTTCAGCAACCTGTTTCTTCTTGAATTGTTCATACTAGTGGAGACTTGGGCGGTCCCCAGTTGTTGATAGGAGAGGAGAGGGCTTCCATATCCTTTCTTGCCATCTTTCAGCTCCTTGGCTTATTGGTTTCGGATGTGCACTTTACCTTACTCATTGCCACCATCACAGAGGTTCAGAATTCACATCTGAATACAAAAATAACTGACACTGTTTGAAGGGGTAGACAGATAGGAAATGTGTAATTTTTCAGCAAATATGGCATTTACCCTGATGTAGTGTGAAGAATTTGAAAAAATTTGGAGTCTTCTGACTCCTATTCAGAGTTCCAGCTCTGCCACATTCTGACCATATGACCTGGAGCAAGACACTTAAATTTTGCTAGAACCCTATACTGGGTTATCTGTAGATAGTATCTGTCTAATTTAGAGGATTGCTGTATAGGCGTGGTGGTGGTGGTGTGACCATGCCAGAATGGAATAGGTACTATTCTATCAAAAACATCAATTCTAAAACACTGTATTGTTTGCAGCATTCCACTTCAATATTCAGTATTCCAAAAGCAGAGAAATTTATATTTTTTGGTAGAGCAAGACATAGGGCTGAGCATAAGCAATAGCTGTGTCAGTATTGGTCCGATTCTACTGAGGTATCCATTATTTGAGCCTTTTCTTTCTGACACATTCTTTTTAATTGATGCTTCCAACTTTGGAGACCACCGTTTTCCCTGGCAGTTTGGTTTTGTTTTCTTTCTCTGCTCTGAAATCAGTCTGTGGGTTGCTGCCCCTGCCGGGTAGCCTGGAAAGAAGACAGGTTACAAGGCTCTTCTGCCATTGCGGCCTCTAAGACCCCTTTTAAAGTAGTCTAATCTATTCCAGGGGCTGGGACTTCTGGGCAGGAGATTTTTGAATTCTTTGCGCTGCCCCACAGGAGGGGTCTCTTCAACATTTTATTATATATACCAAAAAACAAAACTAGATTCTTTAAGGAGCTGCTCAGGAAGTCAGCTTTGTGACAGGAATGTGCTGCTCTGAGTGCTGGAGATCAGTCCGCCTGCCTCACTCTTCATTTGTCTTTCTCCCCTCACAGAAACACTGAATGAGGAGGATAAAGCAAAGATGAGTAAAATCAAGAAGAAGATGAAGCAGAAGGTACAGCGAGGAGAGTGTCAGCCTACTATCCAAGGGCAGGTGAGGGCATCAGAGAGCTTGCACAGTGGGTTAGAACTTTTCCTGCAGTCTGCTTCGCCATCTCTTCTTCTTTCTCCCACATTCCCCACCTCCCTCCATGTAGCAGCATTCCTTCATTACCTGGAATTGGGGGGGGGGCTTGATTTAGAGAATTGGGCTTGTTCAAGAATCATGTGGGCATCTCCAGGGTGAGAGAATTGATCCATTGCCAACCCCTCATTCCATCTCTCACCTCTCCTCCCCAGCACCCTTGTCTGTTTTTGAATCCTAGCCCAAGCAGAGATGCTTTCAGAGTTTGAGGAGAAATGACTTCCCTTATGGTTTACAGGCCAGAAACAAGCGGAAACAAGAGGCCAAGAGCTTAAAGCAGAAGGAAGCTAAGAAGAAATCCAAGGTAGGTGCATGTACACACAAGTATAACTTTGAAGTCACCAAACTGATCTTGCAAGACGTGTGTGAGTTGGTCTTGTTTTATAGCCACGCTTCTGGGCTCTGAGGTGGGAGGAGGGGGACCAGGTGGTGACTGGAATCTTTATGGAACTTTGGTCCCTCTCTCCTTTGGGTGAGTAGGCTGAGAAGGAGAAGGTAAAGACAAAGCAGGAGAAACTGAAGGAAAAAGTGAAGAGGGAGAAGAAGGAGAAGGTAAAAATGAAGGAGAAGGAGGAAGTGGCCAAAGGCAAGTCAGCCTGCAAAGCTGATAAAGCGCTGGCTGTGCAGAGACGCTTAGAGGAGCGGCAGAGGCAGCAGATGATCTTGGAGGAGATGAAGAAGCCCACAGAGGACATGTGTCTGACTGATCACCAGGTAATGAGGGGAGAGGAACAGGTCCTGGGTCCCTGGGTCCTGGAGGGGCCAGTTGTGAAGACATTTCCACTAAAAGAACCTCCTAGATATCCAGACTGTTGCCTTCAGGTATGTTTGACAACCCTACCACTTCTATCCTTACAGCCCCTACCTGACTTCTCACGCATCCCTGGTCTGATCCTGCCCAGCGGGGCCTTCTCAGACTGCTTGACGATCGTGGAATTCCTGCACAGCTTCGGCAAGGTGCTGGGCTTTGACCCTGCCAAAGATGTGCCAAGCCTGGGGGTTCTGCAGGAGGGACTCCTGTGTCAGGGTGACAGCCTGGGTGAGGTGCAAGATCTGCTGGTGCGTCTCCTGAAGGCTGCACTCTATGACCCTGGCCTGCCGTCCTACTGTCAGGTGAGGGCCTTCCCCAGGCAGGTTGGGAGGGCCTGGGATCCAGGGCTGTGTCTCAGTTTTGCTTTCCCTTTAAGTTAAACACATGAAAGTCCCTCCCTGAAGTGATCGGGACAAGTGAAGGGAGATCTGGTTTTTTCCTATTTTGTTTTCCTTATAATTTTCCCTTCTGTTTGTCTTCCTGACTTCCCTCTACTTATTTTGTTTATTTTCCTTTATTTTACTCACCCTTCTTCTTCTTCTTCTTTTTTTTTTTGGTACCTTTCCTTTGTCTTCTCTCATGTTAGCACCTTTCTTTCTTTTCTATTTTCACCCCATAGTTCTCTCCTAGTGTATTTTCTTGTTCCAGATTCATCCAGCCGGTGTTGTTCCACTTTTTCTTTTTTTTTTTTTTTTTTTAAGATTTTTTTTTTTTTTTTNAGAGAGAGACAGCCAGAGATGGAGGGAACACAAGCTGGAAGAGTGGGAGAGGAAGAAGCAGGCTCCCAGCGGAGGAGCCTGATGTGGGGCTCGATCCCAGAACGCCGGGATCACGCCCTGAGCTGAAGGCAGATGCTTAACTACTGCGCTACCCAGACGCCCCTCCACTTTTTCCTTTTAATTCCCATTCTCCTCTCCTCCAAACAGTCCTTAAAGATCTTGGGGGAGAAGGTGTCCGAGATCCCACTGACAAGAGACAACGTATCTGAGATCCTGCGCTGCTTCCTCATGGCCTATGGAGTGGAGCCAGCCCTCTGTGACAGCCTGCGCACCCAGCCTTTTCAGGCCCAGCCCCCCCAACAGAAAGCTACTGTCTTGGCCTTCCTTGTGCATGAGCTCAATGGCTCCACCCTCATCATCAAGTGAGGGTCGGGGGTGGGGGTGGTTACTGTGTGCCTTGTTCAGAATGGGAGGGAGAAGGGTTTAGCCTTCCAGAAGTCCCGGGTGATGTGTATCCACTGCCATGCACTGGAGATGCTGGAGCGACTTGGGGACTGGATGTTCGTACCTTCCCAGGGGGAAGCTAAGCCTGCCTCTGCCATTTATCTAACCTAGGCCTAGGATGAAACTCCTGTTCAGCTACAGCCCCTTTACCCCTGAGCCTCCCTTCTTTTTTGTGGGCTTTTAGTTTGTGCTACCACTTCTACCTCAAAATCTCATTCCCTGTTCCTCTGCAGTGAGATCGACAAGACTCTGGAGAGTATGTCCAGCTACAGGAAGAACAAGTGGATTGTTGAAGGCCGGCTCCGGAGGTAGGGATGGGACAGAGGGTAGGGTCTAGAGAGGAGAGAAGGCGGAAAGCTTGAAGCATTGCCAGAACTTGCACCTGGAACCAATGCTTGGCAGCATCTCCCATTCCTCACCGCAGTTTTTCCCTTTTCTGTTTTAAGACTGAAAACTGCTCTCGCCAAGCGAACTGGGCGGCCTGAGATAGAGGTGCAAGGGCCAGAGGAGGGCCTGGGGCGGAGGCGCAGTTCTCGCATCATGGAGGAGACCAGTGGCATGGAGGAAGAGGAAGAGGAAGAGACCATAGCGACTGTCTATGGCCGTAGGGGTCGAAGAGATGGAGAGGTACTAGCCCCACACTGAGGACAGTGGGAGTTGGAAACAAATTATTTCTCTTTCTTGAATCTAATAATTCCCTTTCTCTCATTGTCCATTTGTTTCTTCTCCAGGTTGATGCCACAGCATCAAGCATCCCAGAGCTAGAGCGCCAGATAGAAAAGCTGAGCAAGGTACTCTGCTCTAACCTCCCAGGAGCTGGGGCTTGGGGCTGGGAGAGAATTTATCACCTTGTGAGTTGGGCCCCAGATGATAATCAGTTTTATAGGGAAGCTGAGAACCATTGCCCAACTCCCATATACTGGACAGAGTCACTCTTTCGAAATGTGTTTTTTATTCCTCTTCCTTTCCACTGCCTACCCAGCGTCAGCTCTTCTTTCGAAAAAAGCTGCTTCATTCATCCCAGATGCTTCGAGCAGTCTCCTTGGGTCAGGACCGCTACAGACGCCGCTACTGGGTGTTGCCCTATTTGGCTGGTATCTTTGTGGAAGGAACAGAGGAGAGCTTAGGTAGGTGTTTCATGGGAGCCTGAATTGAGTCCCAACAGAGTTAACCAGTTCCTTTTCCTGTGTCTAGTCTTTTTGGGATTCTTTCTTTTTATGAGAATCACTGTGGCATAGTGGTTAAGAGAACAGGCTCTGGGGCGAGACTTCACACCTACCTGCTGTATGCTTCAGTCTCCTCATTTATAAAATGAGGATGATAATAGTAGGTATACCTCACAGGGCTGTTGAGAGGATTAGGATGAGTTAATACTCTTTGGATAGTGTTTAACATTTATTTGGTTCTTAATAAATGTTAGCTTATGATTTTGCTGCTGCTTCTGGTTACTTGGGAGAATAGTGTTTCTTTCCCAGGTACTTTGTTTGTCGGCATAGAAGTTGTTCCTAGTTGAATCTCAAAAGGGTGATTAAGTCCAAGGGGAAAAGAAAATGTATATCCTGTATTTATACACCTTCTTTCCTTCCCCTTATGTATCAGTGCATGTTTTAAACTCTTCACTTTTCTCTACAGTTCCTGAGGATGTGATAAAGCAGGAAACTGACTCCTTGAAAGTGGCAGCCCGTCCAGCACCCAGCCCAGCCCCCTTCTCCCTGAAGAAGGAGTTAGCTGGCTCCAGCACCTCTGCCAGTACTCCTACTCGTGCCCGAGGCCGACCTCGGAAAACTAAGCCTGGGTCTCTGCAACCCAGGCACCTGAAATCCCCTAGTCGGGGTCAGGGTTCAGAACAGCCTGATGCCCAGTTTCAGCCCGAGATTCAGCCCCATCCTCAGCTTCAGGCTCAGCCCCAGCTCCAGCCCCCACCCCAGCTTCAGCTCCATCCTCAGCCCCAAAATGGGTTCCTGGAGCCAGAAGGCTCCCCCTTGTCCTTGGGTCAGAGCCAGCACGACCTCAGCCAGTCAGCTTTCCTGTCTTGGCTGAGCCAGACTCAGAGCCACAGCTCCCTGCTGAGCAGCTCAGTTCTCACACCTGACAGCAGCCCTGGAAAACTGGACCCAACCCCATCACAACCCTTGGAGGAGCCAGAGCCTGATGAGGCGGAGTCTGTCCCTGATTCCCAAGCTCCGTGGTTTAACTTCTCAGCCCAGATGCCTTGCAATGCTGCCCCTACACCACCCCCAGCAGTTTCTGAGGACCAGCCTGCTCTCTCCCCTCAGCAACCTGCCTCCTCCAAGCCAGTAAGTAGCCAGAATTAGTGGTATGCAATGGACTTCATTTTGCCACAGGCTCCACTGCCTGGCTGCGGTCTGCTCCCAAAGCTAGGGGAAGGGATAGGGCCGTTGGGGTCCTGTAAATGTGGAAGTGCCCTCATCTTGTATTCCGTCTCACAGATGAACAGAGCCGGTGCGGCCAACCCCTGTTCTCCAGTACAGCTGTCTTCTACCCCCTTGCCTGGGACGGCCTCTAAGAGGCGAACAGGAGACTCTGGGGGCACGCCACAGAGTCTCACAGGGCTAGGACAGCCAAAACGGAGAGGGAGACCCCCTAGTAAGTTCTTCAAACAGATGGAACAGCGTTATCTAACCCAGCTGACGGCCCAGCCTGTCCCCCCTGGTGAGTGCCCTTGAGGTGGCATGGGGAGAGAGTATAGGTAGGAGTGGCATCAGATAGGGGCCATGGGATTCATAGCTGGTTTCCACTCCGCACCCCACATGTGTAAACTCTTCCCAGAGATGTGCTCTGGCTGGTGGTGCATCCAGGATCCTGAGACACTGGATGCGACGCTCAAGGCCCTGCACCCCCGAGGCATCAGAGAAAAGGCACTTCACAAACACCTCAACAAGCACAGGGACTTCTTACAGGAAGTCTGCCTACGGCCCTCCACTGGTAAGATAAATACTTTGACCCAGCCTGAGCTAAAGAGCCCAGGGGTAAATATTGAGCTGCGACTGCAGACAGCGGCCTCATTGATGGGCCTTTCTCTCTGCCTTCTGTGTTCTCAGACCCCATCTTTGAGCCTAGTCAGCTACCTGCCTTTCAAGAAGGGGTGATGAGCTGGTCCCCCAAAGAGAAGACCTATGAGACAGACCTAGCTGTGCTTCAGTGGGTAGAGGAGCTGGAACAACGCGTTATCCTGTCTGATCTGCAGATTCGGGTACACGGGCTGGCACTGGATAGGAAGCTGAGGGGGAGGCTGTCATCTCGTACTCTGTTAGGAAAAACCCTGGGTCCCCGCTTCACAAGTGACCTCTTATGACACTAGATTTTTTTCTACACTTAGTTTTCTTCCTTTACAATGAGTTTTTTTCCACTCTCCCACCTTCAGGGCTGGACGTGTCCCAGCCCAGACTCTACTCGTGAAGACTTGGCCTACTGTGAGCATCTGCCTGATTCCCAGGAGGATATCACCTGGAGAGGTCGAGGCAGGGAAGGTCTGGCACCCCAGCGTAAAACCACCAACCCACTGGACCTGGCTGTGATGCGCCTGGCTGCCCTGGAGCAGAATGTGGAGCGGCGGTATCTCCGGGAGCCCCTCTGGCCGGCTCACGAGGTGGTGCTGGAGAAGGCCTTGCTCAGCACGTCCCCTGGGGCCCCCCAGTGCACCACTACAGAGATGTGAGTGCCCCCCGCCCCCATACTTGGTTTTGGGGAGGACGGGTATGTTTAATGGATCCTGCTCCTCATCCAAAGGTCACCGCTTTCTCCCCCCACCCACCACCCCTCCAGATCCTATGAGATCACCCCTCGCATTCGGGCCTGGCGCCAGACACTTGAGCGGTGCCGGAGTGCAGCCCAGGTGTGCTTGTGTCTGGGCCAGCTGGAGCGGTCCATTGCCTGGGAGAAGTCCGTCAACAAAGTGGTAAGAGGCTGGGAGAGCCTGGGAAGGTCGAGGGGGCAGCCAGCTCCTGGGGGAAGTGGGGTCACCTGTAGGCAGAGGCTTGAGGGCTCACTTTGCCTCGTCATACCCTTGGTCTAGACCTGTCTCGTCTGCCGGAAGGGTGACAATGATGAGTTTCTTCTGCTTTGTGATGGATGTGACCGTGGCTGCCACATTTACTGCCATCGGCCCAAGATGGAGGCTGTCCCAGAAGGAGATTGGTTCTGTGCAGTATGTTTGGCCCAGGTAAGGCTTCTGCTCTCTCATTCCCGCTCCCAAGCAGAAGTCAGAGGTTTTCTTTCTCATCCCATTTGTCACCAGTCCTACAGGTAGCAGCACTTCCTACCATGCCTCAGTGTCCCTGTGGGAAGAGCTCCACGCTAGGTGCTGGGAGACTTGGGTTCTGGTCTCTCTTGGGACAAGTCACTTAAAATTTCTGTTGCCTCACTTGCTTTCTTCTGTACAGCGGGAATGATCATATTTTCCCTTTTACCCGCCTTATTGGATTATGTGAGTAGATGCGTGTGCTGGCCTATTCTTGGAAGTATTTTGAAACCTCAGTCACACTTAGATGAATAGGGACGGTAACGACCTGGAGGGCAAGCTGAGCACGTCTCCAGCTGTTGTGACCTCACCCTTTCCCCATCCTCAGCAGGTGGAGGGAGGGTTCACTCAGAAGCCTGGTTTCCCAAAACGAGGCCAGAAGCGGAAAAGTAGTTACGAGCTGAACTTCCCGGAAAGTGATGGCCGCCGGCGCCGGGTACTATCCAGGGGCCGAGAGAGCCCAGCGGTGCCTCGGTACTCAGACGAAGGGCTGTCCCCCTCGAAGCGGCGGCGATTCTCCATGCGGAACCACCACAGTGATCTCACGTTCTGCGAGTGAGTCGAATGAATTCTGGAGACGGCTGGCTCTGCCTTTGCCATAGTAGGGGCTAAGAGAGGTCCGTGGGTTTCCTTCCTGAGACGCAGCCGTCCCTGTCCCTTCAATGACAGGATCATCTTGATGGAGATGGAGTCCCACGACGCGGCTTGGCCATTCCTGGAGCCCGTGAACCCACGATTGGTGAGCGGGTACCGGCGCATCATCAAAAACCCTATGGATTTTTCCACCATGCGGGAGCGGCTGCTCCGGGGAGGGTAGGTAGACTTCGGCACGTCTCCTGGCTGTCGCGTCACTCCTGTGACTCCCACCCGGCTCACAGCTCTGCCTCCCCCACCCCTGCCCAGGTACACCAGCTCAGAGGAGTTCGCCGCTGATGCGCTCCTGGTCTTTGACAACTGCCAGACCTTCAACGAGGATGACTCTGAAGTGGGCAAGGCTGGGCACATCATGCGCCGCTTCTTCGAGAGCCGCTGGGAGGAGTTCTATCAGGGAAAACAGGCCAATCTGTGAGGCAAGGGAGGTGGGGGGGGGTCACCTCGCGGCATCTCCTCCTGCCCTCCAGACAAAAAAAACCCTGCCATTCTCACCTGCTGATGCTGCCCTGGGTCCAGACTCGAGTCAGAGATCTCAGCCTGATTTTTTACCTTACCCTTGGCAGCGCCCTACATCCTCTTTTCCCTCCCTACACCCCTTTTTCCCTTTCCTCTTCTTGCTCCTCAAATAAGAGGGGCAGAGATGAGGTCCTTCTGGACTGAAAGCCAAAAAAAGAAAGAAAGAAAGAATTTTTCCTTTCTGTTTTATTTCCTAATTTAAAATGAGGAGGAGGAAAGAAGTCCCTGCTTCCTCTTCCCTGCTTCTTCTCCTTCCCTGTACGTGCCCCAGCATTCTGGGGCTATTTAACAATAGCAATAGTTCTAGTGAATGTGTGAAACCGAGAAACACTCTGTACTGTGTGTGGACCCGCAGTGACGGCCAGTAAAGTGGACTTAACTCCCAAGTGTGTCGAGCCGGACACCGGGCCCTGAACATGCTGCTTCCATGTTCAGTCCCTTCCCTGCTTCTCACTTTCTCAATTTTCCCTTTTCCCTCCTCTCCCTAAGATTTTCTCTCATCCAATAATGTAAAACTATCGTGTACGGGTTCCTCTACCCTTTTCTCTCCCCTCAATTCCTTTTTCCCCTCAAAGGAAAAAAGTTCATAGGTCCCTGTCTTTCTCTCTGTCCTCCTCTTCCTGCCACTAGCTGTCCCCTCTGTAATGTTGGATACTCCTCACATGCTGAGTTTCTAGCCTTTTTTTGAAACTCAGTAGCTGGGGAGAGGGCAGGGAGGCACGCTGGACCCTGGGCCTTCCAGCCTCCTTCCCCACCTCTTAACCCAAACCTCCCTCTTGGGAACTCCTCAGGGACAACTACTGCTGAGTTTGGGCGCACTCCCAAGATGGAGGCCAGGTAGCAATCAGCTGGCCTCAGAGAGAGGTGTGTGTGTGTCTGAGTGAGTGAGTGAGTTTGTGTGTGTGTGTGTGTGTGTGTGTGTGTGTGTGTGAGGGAGTGGGAGAGGGGGAGGGAGGGAGGATGCTGTGATTGTTCCCCTGTGCTGTTTGATGGCATCCCATTTCCCCAAGTATCTTTTTATTCCCACTTTCCCTACTGTTTTAAATCATCACATTTTTGTCCTTGGGAAACCACAGGAGCAGTTTTTCTGGGTACAAGGCTCTGTCTCCTCTCTCCCAGGCATTTCTGTTCCAGCCTCTTCAAACTGTGCAATCTTTCAGCAGGAACTCCCTCTCCTTTCAATAGCTTTGAGGGTTAAGCTTTTGTAGGGAGAGGAGTAGAACTGGATCTTTTCCTAATCCCATGAGCTTCTGTGGGTTTAGTTGTGCTTTTTTTCCCTTACCTAC
The DNA here is from genome assembly GCF_002007445.2 of Ailuropoda melanoleuca. Lineage (NCBI taxonomy): Eukaryota > Metazoa > Chordata > Mammalia > Carnivora > Ursidae > Ailuropoda > Ailuropoda melanoleuca. Next base: position 33,831,463 of record NC_048232.1, on the reverse strand, counting down.
TTCATACCTGGGACCCCTTCCCCAGCAGCAGCAGAGACCCCAGAGCACAAGAGAGTAGGGAAGAGGGGTCCTGGGTCCACCACTGCCCTACATGTGACTACGCCCAAGTTAAGCCCCAGCATGTGAGAGGAAAGCTGCTAACTCCCAGCTACAGCCATGGGCCCCTGCCCCCCTGCTTTCCTGCTCAGCAGAGCCCCTCCCATCAGAGATTACGGGTACTTGCACTGGGGAGGTGGCTGCTGGCCGGCCCAAGCAGAGAGCTGAGGCGTCCAAGAAATGTTCCATTGGTGGGGGAGGGGGTGCCAGGTGAGGTGGAGCATTCCTTGTACTTCTGGCAGCACTGGATGGCCACTGAAGGGGGTGGGGGGCGGTGTGGGGAGGTCCTGGGGCAGCCCCTCTCTTATTCCTTTATGCCCTCCTTCTCCCCCATGGCCTTTTTCTAAAGTCGCCTTTTCTGTCAGATAAACCTCAAAACTTTTAATTTTATTTGAGATTTTTTTTTTTTTTAAAGAGGTGGATTGAAGAATATTTGAATTGACTTTATATTATGCATAAATATTTATATTTTATCTAAATAACTGCGCTGTAACAAAGTTTGTTAGTCAAACGTTTGAAACTGTTATAGTTGGGGGCTCTTCTTTTTTCCCCATGGCAGTTTTCCCCGGTATAAAATGTACTAGATTAATTTTATTGTTGGAGGCGAGGTGGACGGGGGAGTGAAATCTCCGTGTTCCTTCTTTGTGTTCCTCTCCCAGCACCATCTCTTTTCCCTAGGGACCAGGCACTCTTAAGGTGGGGTGGAGTCCTCAACCTCAGTTTGAAGAAGTTGGGGCTGAAGGGGGGTGGGGGTAGGGCATGATCAAAGGGGCCATTTCTCATGTTTCTTTCCTCATCTTCACCGCCCCTTGAGCTAGGTGGATTTTCTCTTCTTGACAAATAAGAGTATTTGGTAGGGAAGGCAGGTTAAAAAATAATAAAACCCACCCCCTGCCCCTTTGTTTCCCCTCCCCTCTATCAGTCTGGTAACAGGAAGAAACCACACCATCAACACCAACAAGTTTCCATGTTCCTTTTACAACAAAAGGGACTTGACTTTTTATATAACCAAATGTGGTGTTTTAGTGACTTTTTGATAATGTACAGTTTTTTGTGAATTTAAATTTATTTCTTTCTATATTTTTAGGACCAATCTCATTTTTAATAAGGTTTAAAAAGAAAAAAAAAAGTCTAGAGAAAAAACTCCTGTTTTTGCCATGTGATGTTCTACAAGTGCAGCTGTAGAAAAGTGCTTGTCAGTTGAAATAAAAACCACATTTGATAGAGATTCAAAAGACTGTTGTGTATTTGTCTTCCCTTCCACATAGGTTCTCACACTTGCTTAAGGGGAAGACTCGGTATTAGGGTGAGTAGGACTTGTCTGGTGTAGGCGGTAACCGGCAGCAGGGCAGCACGCTCCTGAACTTGCAAGGTTGATCCCTAACCCTCCAGGCTTGGCTCTTCCTGTACGAGGGGCCTCCACAGCAGAATTTCTGCTTATCTGGGGGGAACAGGTTCTTACTGCTCCTGGCACCTTAGAGTGCCATTCAGAGTGCCTAGTTCTTGCCTTGCGAGACGCCACCTTGGCTTCCTAAGCCACCACTTGCGTTCCCAGAGGAACAAATATGGGCCCATCACCAACCTCTCAACTTCTGCCCATGGATGAAACACCAGAAGGTAGACTTTCTTCTTTTATTTCAAAACAAAAGTTGAAATAATAAAAAATGGAGCTATACCAAGTTGTAGGGAAGAAACAAAAATACCAACGGTCAAAAAGGAAGAAAAGAAGGGTAGGTAGCACTGGCATAGACATGAGAAGAGTATAAAACTAGAAGCTTCTGGATTTAAAAAAATGTACAAAATGTGTTTGAGTATAAATATTTCCTGTTCAAGAAGACAAGTGCATGCAAGAAAGCACTCACCACCCAAAAAATGTGTTGGGATAGGGACACCATTACTGGTGTGAGGACTTTCTTTACTCAGTCTGGGAAATCTTACCACCCTCCAGGTTGGAAGTTTTGTTTCGGTGAACCATCGGACGACATAAGGTGCAGGAACACCACCAACTTCCAGCACTATAAAAATAAAGCTCCCTCTTTGGTACTCGCTTACTTTCTCAGCTATGTGGCAGCCACTGGCCAACTGAATCCTCAAGTTCTGAGGTGGGCGCCGATGGCAGTGTTCCTCTGGGTGGCTCCCAAGCCTTAGTTAACATCCTGGGCAGTCGCATTCATGGCCCGCCCACCACAGTGACGCCTAACTCGAGTTAACACTATTCTAGGGGAGTAATGAGCAAACAATCCCAAAGATGACACTCCAGAAATAGAAATCACCGGAAGTTAACTGCATTTGATCACGAACGCTTTCTAGCCGCTCCCCCCCCCCATCGTGAAGGGAAGGACAGAGTAAAAGAGGTAAACCAGGTGCCTGTGCCCTTGCTAAACTGAAATTGTGAGGTAGATGTGTCACAATGACAAAGAAGTTCTGGGTTATGCTTGGAGTAATATGGCAGGGAGAAAGAGCAACGGTCACGGGCAAGAGGGCACCTAGCTTTCTCAGAGCACGGTCATGTGGGGAGCACCCCTACTGTAGAGGTCGGCAAAGACCGGAAGGGTGACAGCTCACAGGCCGGCCTTGGCGGCTGAAGAAGACCCTCCTTAAAAGAAAGTGGGAAACGAAAGGCTAGCACATGCCAGGGCTCCGCTCACGCTCCGAGGGACCCGAACTGCAGGTGGCACAGAATCGGAGAAGCGGGCCTGAGGACTCCGCGGAGCGGACGCAGGGCGCACGCCCGGCCCTCACACGGCGCCCTTCACGCCCCCGCCCTCTCGGAAGCTGGTGTAACAGAGCCTGGGGACGAGCGCGGACCTGATCGCGGACCTGTGTGTTGCCACCGGTTAAGGTCAAAACAGCCCCTCGTGATGCAGTGCGGCCGCTCTCCAGAAGGTGGAGCGTGTGCACAACCGCAGCAAGGATTTCTTTCCCCCTGAAACCCCACACCGTCCCGCTCGGCGTGGCCTCAAGCACCCGCTGGTGCAAAGTGACACGGCCTGCTTAGGTCGGCACGGACGGAGCGGGCGCGAGGACCGCGGGCACCAACGGGGGGGATGAACTCGGCGGCTGGTAAGTGAAGAAAGGACGAGGGACGGAGCCGGGCTGAGGTGGCCCAACCCAGGAAGGGCTGGTAGGGCGGCAAGTCGCGTCTTGACCCTCAGGGACTGTAATGTCCTCCAACCGCCCCTACGTGTTACTGCCAAGGGCTGTGGCCTCTTCAGAGCCACCAGGCTTCCTAGTCTTGGCAGCGCTTCAAATTCTTTGGTTAGCAACAGTCTTAAAAAATAACATCTCTCCTTATCATCATCCCCACATCTTCCTTACCCGCTACGCACACCCTCCTCCAAAACGTCTAATCCGCCGAGGGTGTGAACGTCATCTCAGAGCGTGAAAGGAACAGTGAGAACACTGACCTGAGATGGGACGGGCAGGCTCGGCGCCTCGTAAAGGATTAGATCATCTGAGGAAGGGAGTCCGACATACTCTATTTGACTGCAAACAGAAAAACACGAAGTATTTTGAGTGTTACGCGCATCTGTACTGAGTGGGGGTGAGATGTGACGTGCAGACGGTACGATCTCGGCTCCATGAAGACAACTGAGAAAACGCTAAGCACAGCATTTAAAGAGCCCGGCCCCAGGCCCCCCTCCTCGTCCCCTGGCACTACTGCCACCAATAGGCTATCTCATGAGAGAAAAAGCATCCCTCATTCCTTTCTCCGTTTCCCCAGTCACTCACTCCTGTTAGCAACTGTTAGAAATGAACTAACAACTAGGGGAAAAACATGAGTGTCACCCAAAAAACACCAAAAAGAAATTCTACAGTGCCATTAACCACTACAAAAATAACTACAGGCTTGCCATCACTTCCCATGCCCAAACCTGCCCAAACCAGAAACACTCAACAGAACCCTTTGGCAGATTCACATGAGAACACACAAAAGGTTAACTCCATTATTTAAAACAAAATAAAGCAAAATCCTGGCCATTTAAACATTTTTTTTAAAACAGACAATAGAATCAAGTTCTGGGGGAAAAAAAAAGTTAAAAAAAAAAAATCCTGGGAGGCAAAGGGGAGGCAACCATCACAGGAACAACAGTCTCCATCCCAGAAAGGCCCCCAGCACCCCAAACCGCCTGCCGCAGCAGCCTCCTCCCAACTAGCGGGCAAAGGAACGGGATTCTGGACTTGTTTTCTCTTCTTCAAGGCCCTGGACAAGAAATCTATGGTATACTTTCCTCAACTCAGGGGCTGGAGACTCAGAAACAAGAGCCACTTGCCTAGCCACAGCCTTCTAGAAAGTCACTGGGTTGGGGCTGCTTTCCAAAGGTAAGCCCTTCTTGAGGTTTGAAGTGCCCACGAGAAAATGAACAGTGGGAATTATGTGCGCACTTGCTCCGCTACCCAGACCCAGCTGCCCTGGCTCCAGGACTGTACAAAAGGGCAGTCTAGGGGCAGGGAGCACGGGGACTCGCTCTCCGGGCATGGGGGGAAGGGGAGGAAAAGCTGGCTGCCAGCTCTCCTCTCAAGAACTGCTGCCTCAGCTTCTTTTCCCTCCGTATCCTCTCCTTCCTCTCCCCACAGCCAGCCTACCAAACACGTGCGTCTCCATTGTCTGGCTTTGGCTTTCTGCCCATCGGGTGAAAACCACCTGACCTTGTGGCGCGGGGGAGCAGGACTGCCGGGGCACAGGGAGCGAGTGGTTGAGGACTGCAGGCCCGAACTTCCAGGAGAGGGGCGAAGGCTTCCTCCTGTCTCCGCGTGCACAGCACCAGGGCCCGCGGGAGGAGGAGGAGTTCAAGAGCAAAATACAGGTTTTAAAGGATTGCTGACCTTGTAAATAATGAGATGGGGTTTATTGCCCTTTCCCATCCTAGCTCCCTGTTATCCTTCCACAAGGAGGAACATTATTTTTGATGTCCTGGTTCCCTGGAAAAGGGATCCAAACACATCAGGGCAGAGCAGGCTGCCCTGGACAGTTTGAGAGAGCTCTGTCCTTTCCCAGCCCTGCACAGCGCACAGCACAGAACAGTCCCCACGCCTTGCTCCTGCCAGACGCGCGTGGGGGCCCGTGGCATGGGCTCCGCAGCGCAAGCCTCTCCAGGACGGCTCGCACCGTAGGCAGAGGTATCCAAGGTCAAAGCCTGGGGAAAATTCAAGGACCCCAGTTCTGCCCCTCTCAACCAGTAACAGAGTGTCAAAAGGCACTGCACGTCCAGGGTTAGGGTACGAACTCACCAAGTCCTCTGGCACCGGAGGCAGTAACAACACTGTCTAATCAAGGTTTCGCAACCTTGCTCCGCGGACATTTGGAATCAAATAATTCTTTGGGCGCGGTGGGGGGGGGGGCTGTCCTGTGCCCTGCAGGACGTTTAGCAGCACCCTTGCTGCTCCTCCAGCCACTAGAGGCCAGTAGCACACACCCTCACCCCCAAGCAAGGTCATCGAAAATGTCTCTAGAGATTTCCAAGTGGCCTCTAGGAAACAAAACCACCTTCCTGAGAACCAGTGGTTTAGACAAAGCAGCTGATCTTCCAAAGCAGGTAAAGAACCGAAGTGAGCTGGGCACAGTCATAACTGCAAAGGCTCCTCTGAGCACAGCAATGAGAGACAGGGAAGACAGGGGCCCTGGGACCCGGGACAGAAAAGGAAATCCTCCAGGAAAGAGCAAAGCAGGGATTCCTGAAAAGCTGTCGCTGGAGAAGACACTTCCTCAGATGGTGCTGGCCTCGGTGATGAGAATTAGTCAGAAGTCAGAAAGTCCATCCTTCTGGAACCTGCCAGGGAAGACCTAGTCTTCATCTAAATTTGGCTCAAGGATGGCTTCCAAAGACCGTGGGAGTGTCTCTTTAATGAGCCTACATCACAGCTCTGCTTCCTGAAGGCAAAGTCTGGTCTTTTCCCCCAGGATGTGGCAAGGCAGAGCGAGGAAAAGTCACTTCCACTGCCTGCTTAGAGTTCTGTTCCTTGCCCAGCCCCCAAAAAAGTCCATACAAAATTTCATTCAAAAAAGAAATTGAACAACATTAAATACTGTAAAAAGGCAAAGTAGGCAGGCTCTGCTGTATAAAAAAGAAAGAACAGTCTGGATGAGAGAAAGAAGGCATAAAATGTGTGAAGAAGAAACGAGATGTGTGAACTAAGAGCTTTATAAAACAAAATTTGTAAAGTCTGTATATTCTCCTACACACCCCACCCCTCAAAATAAGCCCATAACCAAACACACAAGGGCCCACAGTAGGACTCCTTCATCAACATCCTATCACTGCACTTTCTTTTTTAAGAAATAACAAAATTTGTGAAGCCTCCCCTGATAAGTCCGACATATCAAAAACTGTTTTTCATAAAGAGAAGAAGCTCAAGGCACTATGTCTCTTTGGGATATGAAAAGAGTATATTGCAGTTAAAAACAAAATATAAAATTTTCTTTGCAAAAGAAAGAAAAAAGTTCTTTTGATCTCCTTGAATGCAGCGCACACAAAAAGGGCAGGCTGGCCCGGGCTCGCCAGGGCTCCCTGGGGAATGGAGAAAGAAGCAGAGAGCAGAAGTGCAGAGCTTTCTTTCTCCAGGCCCAGGCCTGTGAAAAACGCTGCCCACGTGTTAGTCCTTCGCAGGGCCCACAGCGGGTCTGTATTCCCAGTCAGCCCTCCGGAGTTCGGGAGCATCAGCCTCTCCAACGATCCGTCTGTCCAGGCACACCTCAGAGACCTTGCGGGTTCGGCTCCAGAGCACTGCAATAAAGCAAACGTCACAATAAAGTCAGATGAACTTTCCAGTTCCCCAGTGCACACAGAAAGTATGTTTACACTATACTGTAGCCTATTAAGTGTGTGACAGCAGGTTTAAAAAAGTAACATGCAGACCTCAATTCAAAAATACTTTATTGCAGAAACTGTGAACTATCACCTGAACTTTCAGCAAGGCAGTCACTGATCACAGATCACCACAGATGCAATAAAAAATCTGACATATATTTTTTAAGATTTTATTTATTTGAAAGAGAGCGCAGGAGCAGGGGGAGGGGCAGAGGGAGAACAGACTCCCCACTGAGCAGGGAGCCCGATGTGGGATTCGATCCCAGGATCCTGAGATCAGAACCTGAGCTGAAGATCATGACGCGTAACCAACTGAGCCACCTAGGTGCCCCAAAATTTGACATATTTTGAGAATTACCCAAATGTGACATAGAGACACGAAGTGAGTAAATGCCACTGGCACTGACAGACTTGCTCAAAGCAGGAAAAGCAGGGTTGCCACAAACCTTCAATTTGTTTAAAAAAAAAAAAGGCAATATTTGCAAAGCTCAGTAAAGTAAAGCACAAGAAAATGAGGGATGCCTGTAGTCTGCAGAGATGGGGAGGGAACCCTGAAGGAGGCGGAACCGGGGGCGGGGGCACGACCACACGGGAACCTGTCTGGCGTCGAGCTGCGTCGCGGCGGCTCTTACCGCGGCTACTTGCTGAACTGGAACGAGTAGAGCCCGTGGTCCGAGGGGGCGTCCACCGGCACCTGAGTCTGCGGGCCGCTGCTCTCCTGCACCACAGCCGAGGCGGGAGAGTCACGCTGTGCATTCCTCTCGTCCCTTCCCATCAATGCAGCAGCCGCCCGGAGGGGAGCGTCCCCCCAGACCCATTGGCTCCCGCACACCCGCGCGAGCGCACGCACGCACGCACACGGCATCACCTCCCCGACACGCTAGACAGCACGCCGGCACAAACGGCTGCCTGGCCGGACGTGAGGAAGGGCCTCGTCCAAGGACACATCAAGGACACAGTCGAGGTCATTCCTTCCTACCTTCATTCACATACCTACCCGCTGACTGCGAGCCCAAGCGGGCATCCCCGTTAGAGGAACATCTACCTCTGTTCACTCTCCTAGCTCCATTCAGAGAGACGAGGAAGCTCTTACCTCGGCCGCAACACCGGAAGAAGGCACGGGGGTGTACGGGGAGATGTAAGCTCCCGGCACGGGGGCGGCCGCCGGCACGTACTAGAAAGGAACCCATCCACAGGCTCAGAGCCGTGGTGTGACTCCCCGCGACGCTGAAAGCACCCCCGGAGCTCTAGGGTCCCGAAGCCTAGATTTCATCCTCAGAGAGTCGAGCTGCAGCGTCCTTCCCCAGAGCTCTGCCAGGCTCTAAAGCGCGCCGGCTTAGACACGTCAGCCTCCGGGGCCCTTCCGCCGGCCTTCCCTTCCCCTCTGAGCGCACCGCGGCGCGGCAGACCCACACGGGACCTGCGGCACGGCGTCTTCTCCGCGTCAGCACGGTGCCAGGCTTTCTAGGCAGTGTGTGTGAGCTCCCGGGAAGCTGCGGTATAGACAGCAGCACTACTGAGTTTCGTGAGTAGGACTCGGGTGGAAGGAGCGAGCTGGGGAGCGGAACGGCTATACTCTGTTTACCTCCTATTCTGAGCGTGCCTTCCACACTTAAGTGACTGACACCCTCACGCACAAGCTTCTAGCTGAAGAGCACTGCGTAGGTACTCCTCGCTCGTTCCGAGTCTAAAACCAGAACACCCCGCTTTACCGTGCCTGTGCTGCTGAGGGAGAGGTGCCCCAGTTGCTGGGTAAGAGGTCCCATCATGGAGGCCGGCTGCAGAGAAAGGGGGTGATCCATCCCTGGCGGCAGCACGGAACCCTGGAGGCAGCAACAAAGGACAGGGTTCGCTGGCGCATCCGGCTAAGCCGCGGGGGTTCACGTCCGCCAGGGCCAAGGAAGACAGACACTTCCAAATCCTGGGAGCTGCCAGGCGAGCAGCAGCCCGGCTACGCAACAGAAACAGGTGCCCTGCCATCCGTACTGAGGGCTGCTCGTCTAAGAATAACCACCTGACAGAATTTCAGGTCACGCCGCCGGGCTGCGCAAGGGACTGAGCCAGACTCACACCCACATCGTCTACCGTCAGATCCCACTGTTTTTCTTTACATCGAACTGCCTCTTTGGCTCTTGCCCACGTGTGACCACTCACCGAAGGCTGCATGAGGTAGGACGGGTGGTGCGTCCAAGACGGGTTAGGCACTTGGAGAGGAGACGTCTGAGTTACTCTCTAAGGCGAACAAAAGAAACAGACACATCAACTGCCTAGAAACTACTGTTTCTCCCAGTGATCTGATAATGTTCAGCAAAATGCCAAAAAGGCTGGAGTGCCCCCTCACAAAATAGAAACATTAAGAATAAAATCCTTAAAAAATATTAGCAACTTGTTGATGTCAACAAATAATCCAATTTAAAAATGGGCAAAAGACAGGAACAGATACTTCTCTAAGAAGATCCACAAATGGCCAGTAAGCACATGAGAGAGGCTCCACGTCTTAGTCACCAGGGAAACGCAAATCAAAACCACGATGAGATACTACTTGACACCCACCAGGATGACTGTAGTTAGACGGACAGAGTAGGGGCACCTGGGGGGCTCAGGAGGTTAAGTGTCTGACTTTTGATTTCGGCTCAGGTCTTGCAGGGTCGTGGGATCCAGCCCCGCGTCAGGCACCTCAGTCAGCAGGGAGTCTGCTGGAGATTCTCTCTCCCCCTCTGCCTACCCCTCCCCAACTCTCTCTCTCTCTCTAGAAAATAAATACATCTTTAAAAAAAAAAAAAAAGGACAGAATAACAAGTGTCATACACCACAGGCGGGAATGGAAAATGGTGCAGCAGCTCTGGAAAACAGTTTGGCATCTCCTCAGAAAGTTAAACATAGAGCTCCTCTGTAACCCAGCAAGTCCACTGGGGGTGTGTGCCCAAGAGAAATTAACACATGTGTTGACACAAAAATTGTACACAAATATTCAAAGCAGCATTATTCTAGCAGCCAAAAGGTAGAAACAACTCGAAAGGCCATCAACTACTAAGTGGAGAACAAACGGGTATCGTCATACAATGGCAGGTGACTGACTCAGTCATAAAAAAGAATGAAGTACTGCCACCTGCTATGACATGGGTAAACCTTGAAAGCGTGCTGAGTGAAAGGACCCCAAAGAGATATACCTCATGCTTCCGTTTCTACAAAGTATCCAGGGTAGGCAAATCTATAGCCATAGAACGTATGTCAGTGGTTGCCAGGGGGTGGGGTTGAGGGAGACTGGGAAAGGACTGCTAATGGGTACACAGCTTCTTCCTGAGGTAATAAAAATGTTCTGGAATTAGATAACAGTAATAGCTACATAACTCTGGAAAATATACTTGAAACTACTGACTTGTATACTTAAAGTAGGTGAATTTTATGGTATGTGAATTATCTCAATTTTTAAAAATTTATTTATTTATTTTAGATTTTATTTATTTATTAGAGAGAGAGTACAAACAGGCGGAGCAGCAGAGGGAGAGGAATAGAGAGAAGCAGAGTCTCTGCTGAGCTGGGAGCCTGACACGGGGCTCAGTCCCAGGACCCCGGGATCATGACGCTTAACCGACTGACCCCCCAGGCGCCCCTGAATTATCTCAATTTTAAAATGAAAAAAACAAACAAACAAAAAGAGCAATGAGAAGCTAGAAATAAACAAGCAGGTTTATTTCATAAATGTGAAGATTGTTCAAGATCAGAAACTCTATAAACATAAGTCAAAATTGAAGGAAAAAGCCATAATCTGAGACGCCAAAAGACACTGATAAAATCCAGCAGCAATTTATGGGGAAAAAAACAACAACAAAAAAAACCCCAGTAAAATAAAGTCTAGAAAGAAACTACTTACATATATTAAAGGCTAGTACCAAAACCTAGCTGTTAACATTAAACTAAACAAAGAAATATTAAAGCCACTGCATTTAAGATAATAATATCTTATAGTATGATCAAACAAATACAATTAGATAAGAATACAATTGGCATAAAATTGGTAAGGAAGAGAAAACTATGATTTTTGCACTGATGATATAACTATATGCCTAGAACACTTAAGAGACTCAGTAAAAAAAAAATGCTAGTAGTAATAAGGACTTGGTACATTAGCTGCATGCAAGATAGAGGAACAGAAAGCAATAGTTTTTCTTCAGTGTACCCACAGCATCTAAATCTTGGAGGCCATATGCATAATACAGGGACTGGGAAGACCTTTTGAATTAAGAAATTCAAAAGCTTTAGTGGAAAAGCAGACATATTTAACTATACACAAACTTTAAACTTTGTAGTATTTTTTTGTGGTGAAAATGAGTGATTCCCCAAGTCTGGTCCCTGGCCTGCCAGCAGGAGCATCGGAAAGGAGAAATACAGATCCTCGCCTCGTAGCCTAGACCTACGGAATCAGAAGGTCTCTGTGTGGCGCCCAGTAATTGGGGTTTGATAAGCTTCCCAAGTGATTCTGATAGACAGCTCAAGTTTGAGGACCACAACCCAGAGTCAACGGACACAAACTGAATCTGGGAAAAAATATTTGTAAGAAAAGTAACATTCAGAGGATGACTACTTTCATAAGCTGCAAATGCATTTTGTAAGTTGATGGGAAATGAATAACCAAACAGAAAAATGGGCCGAGCGTATGAAGAGCAGTCAAAGAAGAGGGAATCAAAACACGACACATGTGAAAAGACACGCTTAAACTCAGCTGCAGTCGGGGAATTGCAAATTACACACCTATGGAGACAGGAAAAACTTACAAAGACCAATGTCACTTACGGCTGGAGGGATATGGCCCCTCAGAGAGCGCTAGTGGAAATGTGAGCTCACACAGCCTTTGCGGAAAGCAATTCGGCAACAACTGCACAACTCAAGGTCCATATATTATCCAACCTAGCACTCCTTGGACTCTAGCCCCCAGAAATAACGGTACTCACATTTACAAATGTAGGCAGAAGGATCTTTACATATGCATGGTTTTACTTCTAGGAACTAGAGTGCAAGGAATAGGACTACTAGGTTGAATACTCTACGGATGGAAGTATTATTTGTACCAGAAAACCCCTGAAATCCAATTGACAAGCCCTTCTCGGAGGAAGGGTAGAATAATTCTGGTCTCTCTGCAGCACGAAATATAATGCAACTATTTAAAAAAAGAAACAATTAAAACAAAAAATCTCAACATTAGCTACCTCAGAATCACCCGGAGGGCTTGTTAAAAAATTCAGGTTGCTGGGGTGGGGAGAGGCACAGGAGGGTTGAAACAGGAGGGGATTAAGAGGTACAGAGTAGCAGGCAGAAGATAGATACCTGAGTCACAGGGATGGAAAGCACCCCAGAGGGAATACAGTCAATAATACTAGAATAACTTTGTATGGTGACAGATGGTGACTACAAAAAAAAACAGATTGCTGGGACCCATCCCCAGAGTTTTGTTTTTTTTTTTAAAAGATTTTATTTATTTATTTGACAGAGATAGAGACAGCCAGCAAGAGAGGGAACACAAGCAGGGGGGAGTGGGAGAGGAAGAAGCAGGCTCCCAGCAGAGGAGCCTGACGGGGCTCGATCCCACAACGGCGGGATCACGCCCTGAGCCGAAGGCAGACGCTTAACCGCTGTGCCACCCAGGCGCCCCATCCCCAGAGTTTCTAATTCAGCAGATCTGGGGTGGAATCCAAGAATTTATGTTTTTGAAATTCCCCCGTGATACTGCTTGTCCAGGCACCAAACTTTGAGATTCACTGGTTTAAGATACTGTTAAGTGAGAGAAGTGTAAAAAATATATTTAATCCGGCCAGATTTTTGTAAAATAAACAATGACTTCCAAAACCAAATACATATGTATATATGCACATGAAGAAAAATCTGGAACTTTCTGAAATATATGGAATAATAGGTAATTAAAAATATAACACAGGTTTATTGGTGGGGTGGTAGACGGAGAGTAAGATGGTGTTAGCACAACAGTCTGTATATGTCATGTGATCACATGTTAGGCTTTCACGTAAAATAATTTGTGAGCAGTATGTATAAGGAAAAACTAAAAAATAAGGAGTTTCCAGCCTTATACTCCTTTACCTGAAGCACAGTGACAGGGAAAACCACCACACCCTTTTGCGGGCACGAACATACCTGATAGGAGGACACAGGAGATGGAAGGTACGGGGAGAGTGCAGACTGAGCAAGCATCCTGTTGGGGGTCATGTTGTAAGGAGCCGGGTAAAACCTGGAGGAAGGAACCTCATCAGTAAATAAGGAGCCACAGGAAACCACAAGGTAAGGGCCCCACTGACAGACACAGCCACTTCCCACTAACTGCTGTTTAAAAATCAAGATGAAACAACCCAGTGCCTGCACAGGCCGCTGTCATTGTCAGGGAGCCCAATTCTAGAAAATACCCTTACCCATTCTGAAGAGCTGTGGTGGGGTCATAGGTCAAGGCCATACCACCCTATAAAGGAAGAACACAGTGTTCATATTGCGAGTCATTGGGGGAGAACAGGAGGAAGCCCTGAGTGTCAAGACTGGGATGTATTTGATTCAGCAGATTAGAGTGAAGTCTGGAGGTCCTACTACATCTGTTCCAGAATTTTTCTGTTGTTCAGGCTGCAAAATCCCACGGGAGACCTACACTGGTGATCATGTTAAGCAGCCAGGCATCTCTCGGTTACTTACTGTAATTCTCAAGCTTGCCACTTAAACTCACAGAAATCAGGCCATGGTAATTTCCATTCCACGTTAATGTCCCTAGTACTCCTGTCTCCTCAGAGGTCCTCTCACCATATCTCCATTCCTTGGCCAGGCCCGTCCATTTTGCATATATTTCCCTTGATTCTGTCGTTTCTTTGGACCACCATCAGCAAACTTGCAAAGCAAGGGATCAGATGGGGCTTAGAAGAAAGAAAGCAAAGAGACAGCTGAGTCTCACCTCACTTAGTCCACTCACAGTCATGCAAAACGCCTCCAGAATCTTGACTGGAAGTTAACAACCTACGGCTCCCTCAGCCTGATTCCCAGATGCCTCACCTGGTACTCCAGCAGGTGTCTTAATATATTTTCCATTAAAGTGGGTGATGATGGCTTCACACTTCTCTGTGGACTCCATCCTAAGGAGCACAAGAGGGGTTAGGCTCTAGCTTCTCCAGGGTCTGCGCTCCCCCTACATTCAAAGAGAAAGCTCTAAGTTCCCATCCCACAAATGCTCCAAAAGTTTTGACTACAGAAACACAGTTTCCTCCACACAAATTCAAGGTATCTTGAAGAGGCAACCCTAGCTCCTAATGAAAATTCCCTCAACCGCCTCCTGTAGGGCTCCTGAAACGAAAAAATGAAGCTATGACTATTCCAAAGACACTGACGGATGGCCTACTATTAGGTCTGATTCATAAACAAGAAACAAGAACACAATAAACAGTGCCTGTCATCACCCTCGTCGTCATCATCGTTATTTTTTTAAGTAAGTTCTACGCCCAGTGTAGGGTTTGAACTCATGACTGAGATCAAGAGTCGCCCACTGAGCCAGCCAGGTGTCCCATGTCACCATTATTTTTTATTACAGAATTCCTCATGGAAATTGTTCCCTCACTCCAATAAAACTGCACAAGCCAAGAACCTGCCAATGTTTATTTTTTGCTTCTTATGAAACAAATTGTTATGATTATCAAGGTCTAATTAGCCACTGATAATATTAAGATTTCATTAAACTGTAGGAGAAAAGAGTAATAAGACAGAGTTCATGGGCTACAGTGACAGAAACAATTTTGGGAACTACGGAGTTAAAGTTATCTGGTTGGGGAAAGACAACTGAGTAAGGAATCAGAAAATCTAGATTCTTGCGCCAGATCACTACACAAAATTCTGTGAGTTAGGACCTGCACAAAACCCCACTGGACCCGTTCCTCATTTCTGCATTAGACATAACATCCATCTACCCTACTACAGATCAAATGAGAAAATGTATTTTTATGTGTTCTAAAAATTTTAAGCGTCTGTATGACATAAGTACAGTATCTTCCCCTCCTTCCTTATTTTATTTATTTATTTTTTAAAGATTTTATTTATTTACTTGAGAGAAAGAGAGTGCATGAGAGAGAGAGCGCACAAGCTGGGGGGAGTGGCAGAGGGAGGGGGGAAGCAGACTCCCCACTGAGCAGGGAGCCCAAGAGGGGGCTCAATCCCAGGACCCCGGGATCATGACCTAAGCCAAAGGCACATGCTTAACCCACTGAGCCACCCAGGCACCCCTTCCTCCTTCCATATTTAAATTAATTCTCATTATATTTTCTATGCCAATAACCACTAAAAATATGAATGGGTCCTATGAAGGTGGCCACTAAAAAAAGGCCTCAAATGGTACCTTTTAGGGAAAACCCATGAGCCAGGTATCCCAGAGCAGCAGTCTTTTTTGGGTTACTTCTACTCCTTAATCTTCCACGAGGGTGAGCAGGCATGGGGACTTTTAAGGGAATTCCTTGCAGAGCCTCCGCTTCCTCATAAGCTCCTTCCTAAAACCGGCCTGAGGACGGCTGGGGCTCCCCCAGGGCCCGGGGCCCTCTCACAGCCACTGCTCTGCCCTTCTTTCGCACACGTATCCCCAAACTCAACATGACGCAATGACGCCTGATTTTAAAGCTTTTTCTAGTTCTTTCAGCAAGCTGGACGACTCAGCAGGTTGTTAACGGACACATAAAAAAATCAGTTTTGACCGATCAATCACCTTGGTTCTTGGCTTGTAATTGAGAAGGAATTCAAAGGACGCCTATTTTAACAAAACTCTTCCCATTCCCATTTACTTATGTGAACAAGGTTTCTCAGCATGAAAATAAAGGAACAGAATTGATACTATAGCAATAAACAACAGTCATTGATGGCTACGTGACCTAATTAGAAAAAACTCAACAAAATAAAACATCCATGTCATAGGAGTAAGCTTTTCCAGTAAAACTTACTTTATGTGTACAGTCCCGTACCATAGGAAAAAGGTCTCATTTATTGTATACACATATTTTTGTTGCAGAGAAGTATGACAGAATGACCCACAAAAAGACTTTCAACTATAAAAATATTCTATGCTAGACTACAATTCTGTAAGGAAATGGAATGGAAATACAAGATCAAGACCAAAAAGGAGCACTATAATAACAGTGATGAGTTACAACTATTAAAAAAGAAATGCCCTGAGTATTGTTTTTAAAGTAGGCTCCACCCCCAGCTTGGAGCCCCACATGGGGCTTGAACTAACGACCCTGAGATCACTAAGTATTTTTAAATGGATGACTTTGTGTATCGAATTGCTACGACATTTAGATCTATTCGGATACATTTACAAATGACACGACAGTTTTATTTAAAATGTCAATATTTGTAATTTGCTGGAAATTAGACTTCACAAGATCTAAATGTATGAAGAAAATGTGTAGATAGTAGCATAGGAACATGCAAGAGATTTCACGGGTTTTCAAGTCTTCAAAGCCACAGTTTCCAAAATGGGCTCTGATGCGCCCCGTGCCACTGTGGTGAGCTCACAGAGGCACATGTAGGGGACTTTTTGAACTTTTGGGAAGAAAATACAGCAACATCTATTGGATACTGTCTGGACTACTCTTTTTTTTTTTTTTTAAAAGATTTTCTTTATTTAGTTGACAGAGACAGCCAGCAAGAGAGGGAACACAAGCAGGGGGAGTGGGAGAGGAAGAAGCAGGCTCACAGCGGAGGAGCCTGATGTGGGGCTCGATCCCATAACGCCGGGATCACGCCCTGAGCCGAAGGCAGACGCTTAACCGCTGTGCCACCCAGGCACCCCTGGACTACTAACTCTTAAACAGGTCACCATTTAAACACTGAATCACCCTACGATCCTTTTAATAACGTACTTTTGCAAAGCTGGTTTTTCCACAGTTGCCACAATAAAAGCAAATACCGTAAGAAAACAATGTGTGACAGGAAACAAGGGTGTAAGTGTCCAATCTGATTCCAAGGTTCGAGAAAATGTACAGTATTCAACAGATGCACATCCCATTAGTAAGTTAGTAAGTATAGTTATTTAAGAATAGAATAAAAATCTTTTTTTTTTGAAGACGTTTTTCATTTATTTACTTAAAGTATGAGCGAGCAAGCAAGCAGGGGGAGGAGCAGAGGAAGAGGGACAAGTAGACTCCGTGCTGAACACAGAGCCCGACATGGGGCCTGATCTCACAACCCTGAGATCATGACTTGAGCTGAAATCAAGAGCTGGATGCTTAACCGACTGAGCCGCCCAGGTGCCCCCCTTTTATTTTTTAAGTAAATTCTACTCCCAGTGTGGGACTTGAACTCAGGACCCCAGGATCAAGAGTCACATGCTCTACCAACTGAGCCAGCCAGGTGCCCTTTAAGTATTTCTTTTGGTCTAGAGAAAAAAAAAATTATTGACACAACTTAAGGTGCCATGAACTGGAAAAGGTTGAGAACCCCTACTTTAAGAGAGTGTGGGAGCCAAACACAGTGAACTGAAGGAGCACCTGCACCCCAATACTTATAGCAGCAATGTCCACAACAGCCAAGATGTGGAAAGAGCCCAGATGTCCATCGACAGGTGAATGGATAAAGAAGATGTGGGAAATATATACAATGGAACATGACTCAGCCATCAAAAAATGCAATCTTGCCATTTACAACAATGTGGATGGAACTAGAGGGTATTATGCTAAACCAAATAAGTCAATCAGAGAAAGACAATTACATGATCTCACTCATATGTGAAATTTAAGAAACAAAACAGAGGATCATAGGAGAAGGGAGGGAAAAATAAAACAAGACAAAATCAGAGAGGGAGGGAAACCATAAGAGACATTTAAGTACAGGAAACAAACTGAGGGTTGCTCGAGGGGAGGTGGGGGGGATGGGGTAACTGGGTGATGGGCATTAAGGAGGGCATGTGATGTAATGAGCACTAGGTTTTATATGCAACTGATGAATCACTAAACTCTACCCCTGGAACTAATAATATAATATATGTTAATTAATTGAATTTAAATTAAAAAAAAAAAGTGGGAGCCAAAACAGTTTGACGACCACACCCTAGGAACTCTCTTTTAGTTATACTTGGGATTGCCAGTAGGTGGTGCTGCCAGGCGTTGGCTAGGGAAGAGGCCCTATTCCTTGTTCCCAAGATCTGGACAAACACTCCAGAGCAAGAGAGCGTTCCTGGACCAGACAAGGTTTTATAAAACAAAATGGGACCTTCAGATCACTTATTCCAATAGTTTTCAAACTTTCAGAAAAAGCAATAGAATCTCCTTCCAAACAAAATCTTAAAGTACACCACGGCTCAGAAAGGTCTGATGTCATAGGGCAGTTAGTGGCAGGGTTGGTTCCAAAATCTAGTCTCTCAACAGAACTGAAAAGGAAGACCAAATCTTCTACTCCATCCCACCGATCTTGAAGCCAGAAGGATTAGGGTTCTGTTCCACCACCCACTGCTGGGGGACCCTGGGCAAATCACTTCACAGTGGAGACTCTGGTTTCATTATCTATATAAAAAGATACAGAATTATTTTATTCTGCTTGGGTCTGGATCAAAGGAACAAATGCTAGAGTAGCAAGAAATAGTGGGGAAAGGATAAAGATTTGAGGGCAAATGGGTCTTTAAGTATCGTGAGCTAGCATTTATATTTTTTTAAAGATTTTATTTATTTGAGAGAGGGAGGGAGGGAGGGAGGGAACACAAGCAGGTGGAGTGGGAGAGGGAGAAGCAAGCTCCCCACCAAGCAGGGAGCCCCATGCAGGGCTCAATCCCAGGACCCTGGGATCATGACCTGAGGCAGACGCTCTGAGCCACGCAGGCGCCCCTATGACCTATAGTTTAAATGAACTTCTGATTCACTGTCAAGTACTTTAGGCCAACAGTTTGGTCCCTTGAGGGAGGGGGCACAGATTTTCTCGGTGACCTTCTAAGGGACATTCTTTTTTTTTTTTTTTTAAGATTTTATTTATTTATTCAACAGAGATAGAGACAGCCAGTGAGAGAGGGAACACAAGCAGGGGGAGTGGGAGAGGAAGAAGCAGGCTCACAGCAGAGGAGCCTGACGTGGCTCGATCCCATAACGCCGGGATCATGCCCTGAGCCGAAGGCAGACGCTTAACCGCTGTGCCACCCAGGCGCCCCGTAAGGGACATTCTTCATTCGCCTCACCATTTCCATTCTGGCATCCCTCACCTTGCAAAGCCAACCCCTCTGCTGGTCCCTCTGGTGTCTCGGAGGATTCGAGTGGAGATAACCTGGCCAAAGGGCTTCAGCATCCCCTCCAGTTCTTGCTCGTCCATTGATAATGGAAGGTTTGATATGTATAAGTTTGTGGGGTCCTGCTCCTGTTGCTATGGGAAAAAAGTGAGGAAGTGAAGCTCACATCTCTTATCCCTCCACCACCCTCAGCCCTCATCACAGAATGGCATCTCAGAAAAGACATAGTAGGAAGGGGCCCACATAAACAAAGGGAATCTTAACTATTTATAACACCTAGTCCCACTACCATGGATTGTACATAGAGTCCAGGCCAAAAAAAAAAAAAAAAAAGGCAGACTTAATATTTCTAGTACTTTACAAGCCCATTGATGAAGTTCTGGCTGTGTCTTTAAGAACGAGGCAGAGCCCCACTCCTCCCCAACAGCTTACTCCTGGGCTGGATTCTCAGACTGGCCGCTCCCCTGCTGGCCGCTCCCCTGCTGGAAGGATTTAAGTAACCCCCCTCCCTCCTCCTCCACCAGCAGAAGCCTTGAGTAGGAATGCCTGTGCACTCCCCAGTGGAGAGGAGGCAGGAGGAGGGAGAAGGGGAAAGGGAAGGCAATGGGGGCGGGGGCTGCGCTAGGGGCCAGACATGGAGTCACTGGGTCACCATGCAGCCCGGAGAGCTCTAGTCTCATGGGAACTCTGAAGGCTCCTAAACTCCATCGTCAGGCTTTCCTCCAGAAAGAAGAGGTGGAAGAGCCCCTGCAGGCGGCAGAATGCACAAAATGGCTGTAATTCCCAGGGCTGTATTCTGAAGAATTGAAGCAGTCACTGCCCTAGACAGTGGGTCACCAGCAACCTCAACCCCTCTCCTGCTCCTCCTCTCAGGACTTGGTCTCTCTCTCACCGGACAGCGAAAGGGGACTGGCAGGCCTGCCTCCTCAGCTCTACAGACTATTCACAAGGACTCCAGGAAGGCCAGAGGGCAATCCCACCTCAAAAAAGGGACAGAAAAGCCACGAGTTTTCTGGTAGCTTGGATTAAAATAAAAGCTCCAGGGAGATGTGACAAGGAGGGACAGTTTCCTTCCTTGCTGTGGCTTCCATCTCCCCGTCCAACAACCCTCCTACCTACCTCTCCCACCCTCCGAACCGGGGCAGGGAGAAGCGCGGGGAGGAGCGCGGGGAGACGGCTACACGTCTGAGTCGCACAGTTGGCTTCCGCAGAGGGTGCTGCAGAACTACCCAGCTGTCTGGCAGGGAAGCACGGCCAGGGCAGACGCAGGGAAAGGGCGAGAGGAAGGGAAGCCTCTTGACCCTCTTACCTGATTCTATTACAATACTTGATGAGAGGAACAGAGGCCTCAGAACTACCTGCCACAGACTCTGAAGAACACCTTCCTCTGGCAGCCAAGGGTGCTCAGTGGGACCCTGGCCCAGCCTGACTTTGGCCAGATAGAGTCAAAGACAGCCCTCGCCCATCGAATTCATGGCCTTCACCCCTCTGGAACCCTTAGAACTCGACCTCTGGTGCTAACCACACTCCCTCTGAGGAACAGACACGGGCCCGAACCCTTACCTTTGCCATCTGTGCCTGTACACCACTGGCTTTCAGTGCCGTGACAGCTTTCTGTGCGGCTGAAGGACTGTCAAAGTCCACAAAGCCATAGCCTGGAACAGGGAAACAGCATCACTGGGAGGTGGGGGTGTAAGGGAGGTAGGAGGCCCAGGCTTTTCAGGAGACAGAGGAAGAGTTATGATCCATGGAACAGAAGTGGTAGGGAGAGAAAGAAATTAAGAGGTTTCAGGTGGTTATCCGCGTGCTCTTCAAACCCCATGAGATTTGGTCTGTTTTACAACAGAATGCCAAGGGCAATGAAGTCCTTGTGGTGTTCTTGCCTTTTTCCCTCCCCACTAAGAAATGGGAGATTTCAGAAATTAGGCTCTTTTAACAATGCGCCCCGCAACAGAACTCCTTCCTGTTTTCTAGCCACATCCCAGGAACACTAGGCATGTAGGGAATACGGCCTCTCCACGGCAGGTAACCAGCTGCCTGCGAGAAGTCCTGCCCCACCCCAGCAGATCGTCCTTTCCCTCCTTCCACTCTTTATCCCCCCCACAGCTGCTCAAAATCTCAACAAAGCTATTCATCCTTACAAAGTAATACCCACTGGGTCACCCCACCACTGTCACCACCACAAGGCATTTACAAGGCTTTACTAAGTAGAAATAATCTTAACTACCCATACCAACCCTCCAAATTGGGGAATCTTCATGGAAACATGAAGTCCAAAGTAAGCTCAAGGGACTCACAGGCACTCTGCAGGCTTCTAGCCTTGGGTCCCCAAAATAGCATTTTCAGCTCTGGCTGTCTGGTCCCCAAACAACCTAAATATCTACTCGTCTTTTAAGCCTGAAAACCTTAGAGACTCCTCCCCATCCCTGGGCCCTAGGAGCACCGCGCGGTACAGAGCAGAGGCAAGGGGTGGCCTCACTCGCAGTTGCTCTCCATCACCAAAGACAGCTGTTCTCTCACCTTTGCATTTGTTCGTGCTCTTGTCCAATATGGCCTTAGTAGAGACAATCTTGCCATATCTAAGGGAAAAGAAAACGCAAAGTGATAATGTGGGGGCAGGGATTTGGAACAGGACAGAGACTGAGACATCTAGATGAATCCACACCCTTTCTTCACAACTGTTCCCACTTAAACCTTCATAAAAACAAGAAGAAATGAATTTAAAATGTCATACTTAACATACAAACCTATTCTTCAAAGGTGCCTACGAGAAATCAGGTAACTGTAGTCCTTACAATATCAACACATTTTTCTCTTCTTCCCCACCTAAGACTCAGATACGAGTTGGAAAGAGACTACTGTCTTCGGGAAAGAAGCTTGATGGTGTCCACATAGCACAGTGTGTACGTGCAAAGCTCTGGCTGGAATTCCTTGCAGACTAACTATAATCATTAATAATTACTTATCTTCTTCTGGAGAAACACCATTCCTCCTAGGAAAAACCTATAGACATTTCTCTTCTCCGACACCCCGTTCCCCACCCCTGGGAGAAGGCTGACCTGAGCCAAATTGCGTTTGTTCAAACCCCGGTTCTGTCACTTTGTAGTTATCCGCCATCTTGGACGAGTCATTTAACCTTCCCGGGCCTCAGTCTCATCATCTGTAGAGACCGCATTGTTGGGAATATGAAATGAATTCATGAATATAAAGCACTAATGTCTACCATACGGTAAACACTTGGAAGTTCTCAACTGATAGTATTATTGTTATTATATTCAAGGAAAATGCAAGCGATTCTCTCTCCTGCTTTACTTTATTCTAAGACTTCTGTTTCTCACTGTCAAGACTTGAGCATGTTAAGGAAGCGTGTGGGCATAAGACCAGGTGCAACAACAGTCTTAGGAAAATTACCCAAAACATGACGATAAGACAAAATGAAGACTGCACGTGCTTTCAATGTCATTCTGGAACACTGTCTAAAATATATTTCATTATCTAGGGGGATTTTTCTTTGTTTAACTTACTATTTACTACTGATTAGACCTTGCAAAGATACATTTTTTTTTTAAGATTTTATTTATTTATTCGACAGAGATAGAGACAGCCAGCGAGAGAGGGAACACAAGCAGGGGGAGTGGGAGAGGAAGAAGCAGGCTCATAGCAGAGGAGCCTGATGTGGGGCTCGATCCCATAATGCCGGGATCACGCCCTGAGCTGAAGGCAGACGATTAACCGCTGTGCCACCCAGGCGCCCCTGCAAAGATACATATTAACTTGTAGATTTTGTCCAGTAGAAATGCAAATAGTTTTTTTTTTAATTTTTAATTTTTAAAAAAGATTGTATTTATTTGGAGTGGGCCGAGGGAGAAGGATGAGTAGACTCCGTGGTGAGCACAGGGACCAATATGGGGCTCGATCCCACAGACCTCGAGACCATAACCTGAGCCAAAATCTAGAGTCAGATAATCAACTGACTGAGCCACCCAGGTGCCCCAGTGCCAATAATTTCTGTCCAGGAGAAAAGAGAATCCCAATGGTTACTGTTTTACAATGTCCTGTAGGATATGAACTAGTTTTGTATATAACTTAGCAATCTTATTCCAACATTCTTTCTTCAGTACCTACACTCAACCCCTCAAGTGCTCTTCGAACCCATTTTACCATCCTGTCGGTTCCCTTATTAATGAATGAAATAAATCCTGAGCGTGTGTTTACCTATATTTGTAGGAGTCGTGTTTCTCAACTTTTTGAAAATTATACTTTGGCAGCAGAGTCATGTGGAATTCCCCAACTTGAGCAGTGCAGTATCACAGCTCAGAACTATTCTAGAAGTGTTCCACTAGAAAAAGTCTCTATATTCCACTCTAGGAAGGTGAAAATATTAAAGATACAGGGCAGAAATCACTAACAGAATCAGAAGTACAGGGTTTAACTGAAAACAGCTGGCAGGGACTGAATACGAGACAAAGACCCCAAACAAGTGTTGTTTTTCTCCCCCACCCCTCATCCCTACAGAACATATGATGATTGATATGTTTGTTTTGCTCCGTGGTAGCCTCTCACGGACTTTTTTGGTGGGGCTTCTGTCACCCAATGGATTAGACAGAATAAGCCAAACAGTGGTCTGGAGGTTGGAAAAAGAACACATTAAAAGGGGGGTGGGGATGAGTGTGGCGATCCTAGCCCTTCAGGGCTACCTATTTGGATTCTTTCCCAGATGTAGGCAAGGGAAGGGATACATGACACCGGCGGGAGCACACACACGCTGCTGTCCTTATCAAGGCCCCACGGTGGAGCTTGCCGTGGTCTGAGCGGGTTGAGCCTTAGAGCCCAGAGTTTCCAGCACAGCTGGCACCAGCTGGGTTGCTGCTGCTTCCTCCTCAGCGGAAGGAGCCCCTCCAAGAGAACCAGGGGTTCCAGTCTCAGACTCCATGCCTTTCCTGCCTGCCTAGCAGGGTTTAGCATCCAGCAACATTCACCTCCTCTACAACCCAAGACACAATTGGGACAAAAACAGAAGTCCCTCCATGCATGGTAAACACCCTTCCTAGAAAGGTTCCAGCTCCAGGATGCTCGCAGCATCCATAAGGGTTCCAGCCAGCTGATCTTCTGTCGTAATTCATCTGGCACCTAGTCTTTCCCTGCCTCACTTCTACCTCTCCGTGGTCCCCTCTCGGCTGCTAGGTTCTAGCCCGTATGATGACGCTGACTACTGTCCTCCCTTCAGACAACAAGTAAGGCAACTGTTGGGAAGAGTGAAATGAAAGTCTAGAAGTAGAGCAAAGTAGAACTGAGGTTCTGTCTGTCCTGCGGAGTGAGAGGGTTTCTGTAGTACATTATATTTAGTGCAAGAAACAGAGGGTACAGGTATGATAGCCTTTTTCCTCATAAATCAACATTTCTGCCAATTTCCATTCCCCTCAAAAATTACTAGTCCTAGATTAAGTCCCCTCACTTCCATTTAAATACTTTTCTAGCAGGGTGAGCTGAGGAAAAGAAACCAGTTTTACACATGTCGAGCCTTTAGAGACTGAGTTTCTGCAGCCCAGTGTGCGCAAAAATCCGTATGGTCTGCGTGGACCGAACCTCAGAAGAATAAGAGACTTACAAAATATCTCCGAAGACTCCTACAACTACATTTTGGGGGCAGAATGTCCTGCCTTTCCAGGATTTGGAACAGCTGGAATTTACATACATATACTGTTATGGGAGTTTGAATTAGCTTAACCACTTCGGAAAATCATTTAGTAGTATCTACAAAAACTGAACACATGTCTATCCTGTGACTCGGCAATTTTACTGCTAGGTATCTACCCAACATAAGCGTGCACACGTATGTACCAGAAGCCACGTACGAGCTCGTGGCAGCAGTATTCACACTGATAAGAGTCACAAACTGGAAACAATTCAAATGTTCAACATCAGACAACAGTAGAATGGGTAAATGAATGATGGTATATGCCTTGGAGGAATCCTATAAAGCAATAAGAATACACAAAGTGTCACGACATGCGCTGACGCACAGCAATCTCACAACGCGCAGCAGAAGCCAGAAGGGCACGTACGCCCCAGCACTGTCATTACATGAGGTTCAAACAAACCACACCAACCAATTATTTAGAAGCCAAACGGCAGACTGGTTGGGGGTAGCGGGGATAGAAACTGCAAGGTGGGCTTCAGAAGAGCTGGTGATGTTCTATTTCTTGACCTGGTTACAAGGGACTGTGACGAGGGTACATTCACTTTGTGAAGTCACTGCTGTATACACACTTAGGATTTGTACACTTTCCAATATGTTTGTTATATGCCAAGAAAAAGTTTTAAAAGATGGTAATTACACAGTGTAAGCTTCCTATTTCTACCATTCACTTACCCAAACTCAATTTTCCCCCTCCCCACCCCCAGACTTCTTCCTTTAACCATTCCCCCAAATATATCATTTGAAACACATATTTTTCTGCCAAACAGAACTGAGTTGGCATCTTTGGACTCTTGCAATTTTTCCAGCATTCCCAACGGGGCTGATTCCATGCTAGTTATCTCCACCTCGTGACTCAAATCTCCTGTGAAGAACCCCGAGAGGTCTGTAGGGTTAGATGCAGAGCGACAGCCTCTTTCTCCACCTTCTCCTTTATCCACTAATTCGAGAGCTCCTCTGGTTCACTGGGATTCTCTCTATCAGCAGAAACTCTCCTCAGCGTACAATTCGATTGGCTAGTCCCACTTCCTTCTATCCCTACTGCCAGCTCTCACTGCCTTCGAATCCATATCTTTAGGGATACTGAGCATTTCTATTTGAGGTGTAAGGACAGGAATCTTTCCACAAAGACCATCAGTTCTGGGAGCACACTGGCAACAGTCACATACTAGGCTTCAAAGGCCAGCCCCATCCTGACTTTCCTCAGAGAAACACACAAAGTTTTTATATATCAGTAGCAGGTAGGATTTCTTTAAGAGGGGCTGCTAAGAAGTCTCATTACAAAGAGGACTGCATTTCAGGACACGAGTATCTGGCAAGAAGCCAGCATCACCAAATCTGTTAGTGGCCCTTGAAGCCTACCCACAGGTCCCCGCACTTACGACTGGCACAGTTTGACAAGGTCCTGGTCAGTAGTGCCTGGTTGCAATCCCCGAATATAGAGGTTGGTTTTGCTCAACTGGTCGTTTCCATTGCTCCCATTGCTGCTGTTCGGGGTACTGTTGCTCGGACTTGGTGGTGCCATCTGCTGAGACAATGACACATATGGCTGCGGAGAGACATGAGGAATAGCAGGTCAGAAGATTACACATTTACAAACTGGAGAGTGAGGAAGATCCTGGCTCCTTGGAAAGAACGACTTCAAACTTTAACAGCAATTAACTTAATAGAGAGTAAAAACAAAACTAACTAAAGGAATTCCTCTCTGCCATAGAATAAGAACATATATAACTGTCCTACTTATCTTTCATGAATAATGAGAGGCCAAAATAAGCTTGTTAAAGGTTTTGGAAAAAGGTACTTTGTTATAGTAGAATGTTTTTATCACACTGATAGTGGAGAACACAGTGTATGCCTCTTAAGTAACCTATGTAATGAGACAGGGCTAATAAAGCCTAAGTTCTATTTAAAAATGATGATGACGAAATAATAAAACTTTATCAAATCATGAAGGAATGAATAAGTTTAACACAGATGACTGGAAACACTATAGAATGTGAGAACTGCAAAATCCCTGCAGGAGCTTGAACATTACTGTAAACTTAGACAAATAAAATGAAACACTAAAGACCTTGTAAAAATACTAATTACCAGTAAAAACTGAAATTTGTTACCATACTAATAGGGATGTAGTCCTAAGTTACTTGCAAATTTTTAAGTTTAAGTGAATGAACAATAGATACATTACGGTCAAGAAAACCCAAGATTTGAGACAAAGCATCCCTTATCTTTCACTACTGATACCAGGACAGGCAACCAGACTCTGCTACATTTTTAGGGTACTTCTGTCAGAGGCAAATACCAAGTAGGCTGGAACACGGATCCATTCTTCATGGATGTTTTAAATCCTTTTAAATCCTTTTGTTATAATCAGGCTTTTAGTGTTTACATTTATATTGGGTTCGTAATACTCTAAATTTGCATAGTTACCTATAATATAATGCATTTTACTACAGCATACTCATATCCCAGTTCTCCCTAGGCTCAAAGCACTTTGTAATATTAATCTATTTGGAATTACTTCCCTCTCAAATGCTAGTTTGATCTCCAGGCTTCCCCCACCTCCTTTCTCTTTTTGGTGGTAGTATTGAGGGCAAGCAGTAGTAACAGAAGAAAAAGAGAAACGTGAATATCAAAGAGAGGCAATCTTCCCCCACAAAGAACCTTAATTAATGTGAAATGTGCCTCTTCAATCACTATACACAATAAAAACATACATCCACTTGCACACAGTTTATCCCTTGGCTCTATACTGCAGCAAAGAGACCCAAGACCACATTCTGAGATGGCCTAAAGACTCATGACCTACTACAGCTCTCACACACCCGTTATATTTCCCATCCCTATCCCCCTTCTCTTTGCTAGCACTTATACTAGGATTTCCCATACAGAACAATCCATGTGCTGGTGGTGATAATGATCAGCCATGTGATGATGGTGACAGTCACGTGATACAGTCAATAAGGGCAGGATGGTGCATGGGGCATGTATGCATTTTTAAGCAAATTTCAGACAAGACAAAAATAGGGCAAATAAACCTAAAAGTCATACGTTCAGCTCTAGAAATGGCAGTACTTATTATAAGAATGACATTGAAGGGGCACCTTTGTGGCTCAGTCTGTTAAGCCTTTGGCTCAGGTCATAATCTCAGGGTTCTGGGATCGAGCCCCCAATCCCTGCTCAGTGGGGAGTCTGCTTCTCCCTCAGTCTCTGCTCCTCCCCCCAACTCGTGCCCACCCTCTGTATGTCTCAAATAAATAAATAAATAAATAATCAATCAATCTTAGGGGAAAAAAAGAATGACATTGAAATCTCCATTGAATGACTAGATCTGCAATAATAATCAAATACCAGCAGGTCCAGGACCCTCCATGATCATTACTATCATCACTGCACCACCTGATTTACAGTACAGTCAAGACTGTGACCTATATTCTAATTATGACTGTTCCCAAGGTCAGAAGAAGATTACTGCTGAAGATCTTTCAGTAATATGTCTGTCCTTGTCTCCAAGGAATTACTATTATTTACCCTTGGCAGAGAAAGCCAAACTTTTTCTCCTGAATAAGAGACTGCAGGCCTGGGGTGATGACGTCAGCAACAACAGTGACAGAAAAACCATCTCCAGCAGCATGAGACCATTTGCCTGAGTTTATCTATCCCCTTTCCCAATGGGAGAGAACAACTTTTTTTTTTTTAAGATTTTATTTATTTAATCGAGAGAGAGAGAGCGAGCGAGCACAAGCAGGGGGAGAGGGAGAAGCAGGCTCTCTGCTGAGCTGGGAGCTGACGTAGGACTCAATCCCAGGACCCCGGGATCATGACCTGAGCCGAAGGCAGACGCTTCACTGACTGAGCCACCCAGGCACCCCGAGAGAACATCTCTAAGAGAAAGTATCAAAGATGCCAGGACTTACATCGGAAACCAGGGATGTACTGTATGGTGACTAACATAATATAATAAAAAAAATTAAAAAAAAAAAAGATGCCAGGACTATCCAAACAAGAACACAAAGGTTACTGAGGAAAGAGATAAACTAAAAAGATGTTACTAGTTTGCTACATAGCAATAACCTTGGTTTTAATACTAAGGTCTCAGCTATGAACTTAAAAATATGACTTAGTTGATAATAAACTCACTGCAAGGCCAGAAAAATTCCTAGGAAAAAAGATATGATTCAAAAAAAACCCCAAAAATCTTTTTTTTTTTTAAAGATTTTATTTATTTGGCAGAGAGACAGCCAGTGAGAGAGGGAACACAAGCAGGGGGAGTGGGGGAGGAAGAAGCAAGCTCCCAGCGGAGGAAGGAGCCTGATGTGGGGCTCAATCCCAGAACTCCAGGATCACGCCCTGAGCCGAAGGCAGACGCTTAACGACTGAGCCACCCAGGAGCCCCCAAAATCTTTTATCTCTTGATATTCCTATGTAGCTTCTGAAATTGACACATAGGTTTGGCTCCAAAGAGAAATGGTAAAAATAAATAAATTAATTAATTAATTAAAAACTTAAGAAAGCCCCTAAGTAAAGCCTATCTGGCTTCACAAAAGAAACTATTTGGACAGACATAATAACTAATGTAAACTAAAAATCCATGTTTACCTATGTATGTAAGAGAGAAAAGGGTAGTATGTACAATGGTACAGAGAACTGAGATAGTTTTATGGGGGGGGGAAGGATAGTGTAGTATTGTCTCTCTTAACTCCTATGGAAATGGTTCTCTGAGGTCACTGGTCCTCTGTGAGGGCCTAGGCTAGAAACTGAAGAGCAAGATATTTCCTTAATCCTGCCGCACTGTGGTAGATTTCATAAACCAAAGCAGACTCTAAATCTTAAAGCTAATTTGCTTTTATCACTTTGTCCTAAAAAATGTCATTTTCCTGTGAGGATCAAATCCAGGGTTATTAGAAAAGTTGAAATGGCTGAATTATTACTGCACGAGGTTTCTTTCAGGAAGGGATAGAAATCTATCATAGCATCTATCAGCTAACTACATCCCTTTGAATGACATGTAGTTTTGTTTTGCTCCTAGAAGAAAAAGAAAAACGGGCAGGTTTTTACTTATAACCTTGGTTCATATTCATGCAGGTGGAACTCCTGAAGTCATCTGGATTAGTGGCCATTGAGAACAGGACTTGGAGGGGCGCCTGGGTGGCTCAGTAGGTTAAGCATCTGCCTTCGGCTCAGGCCATGATCTTTGGGTCCCGGGATCCAGGTCTGTGTTGGGCTCCCCGCTCAGCGTGGAGTCGTCTTCTCCCTCTCTCTTTGCTCCTCCCTTTGCTCATGTGCGCATGCACACGCGCTCTCTCCCCCTCTCAAATAAATAAAATCTTCAAAAAAGAGAAAAAAAGAACAGGACTTGGAATGGTACTATGCCCCGTAATTCCAACATGTGAACTCTAAATAAGGGCCCTCACATTAGGCCTAGAATCCTAGATGCCTGAGATTAGTATATTTGCCTTCAGAAATCAAGGATAGGGGGCGCCTGGGTGGCACAGTGGTTAAGCGTCTGCCTTCGGCTCAGGGTGTGATCCCTGGAGTTCTGGGATTGAGCTCCACATCAGGCTCCTCCTCTACGAGCCTGCTTCTTCCTCTCCCACTCCTCCTGCTTGTGTTCCCTCTCTCACTGGCTGTCTCTATCTCTGTCGAATAAATAAATAAAATCTTTAAAAAAAAAGAAATCAAGGATAGGAGCATATTATGTATCAAAGGAATATGTAAAGTTATCTCGTAGAAGAGTATACAGGTAAAGCTCTTATGAAGGAGCTTTACTTCTGGAAGTGAATGGGAAACATTAACGGGTTTATAAGCAGAGAAATGATATCACATATCTCAGCTGCATTATCAAAGCTGGTTTAGAGAGGTGGGAGACCAGAGGTGGTAAGACTAGTTAGGAAATATTAAACATGAAGGGAGGTAAAGAAAAAGCCTAAAGATTGGTGGCGCAGTGTTTAAAGGATGTGCAGAGAATACACTGTGATATATCCCATAAGAATATCTGGGGATAACTACCTGTGTAATTCCTTCACCTTCATTCAGGAAAAAAAAAAAAATCAAACTCCCCTCTTGCTGTAGCAGGAATTTTAGGTTTCCTGTCTTGCTGAGTTATAGGAAACTGGGAGACACGACAGTGTCCTTCCTTTTGTTCTCTTTCAAGAGATCATAATGGCAGAAATGACATAATGCCGACTTTCCAATCACTAAATTTTTATTAGATCTTTAAAAGAATGATCCAGTCAAATAAGCTACTTGTTAATTAAATTATAATGTAATAAAACATTATCTTTATTCTGAAAATTAGATTCTTTTTTTAAGATATAATTTATTCATTTGAGGGAGAGAGAGAACACAAGCAGAGGGGAGAGGCAGAGGGAGAGGGAGAAGCAGACTCCCCACTGAGCTGGGAGCCCGATGAGGGGCTCAAACCCAGGACCTGGAGGTCATGACCCGAGCTAAAGGTAGACGCTCAACCACCTGAGCCACCCAGACACCCCTGAAAATTAGATTCTGAGCAAGTGTTCATTTTGCGTGGTTTAATAAAATTCAAAAATCCTGTATCCGTTCATTTGTCATCAAGGTCATCCCCATCCTGGGCCCTTAACTTAACGTATTACCATCAGAGCAGGAGAAAACCCCATCCCATGTCTAGTGCTGAGCTGGCTAAGCTCCTGGCACATAGTATACAGTCATGGATATTTGCTAAAAGGAGTATAACAAACTCAGGGGATATGCTAATTGTGTACCATTTTAATAAACCCCTAAAAAAAACTCCCACATATACAATCCAGTGGCCTGACATCAAAATTCCTCTTCCAATTGGATATGGATGATCTATAAGACATGTTCTGGGAGCCGGTGGTCTCTAGGACATACAACATATCAGAACTTTTTTTTTTTTTAAGTAAACTCTACTCCACACATGGGACTCGAACTCACAACTCCAAGATCAAGAGCTGCATGTTCTTCTGACTGAGCCAGCCAGGCATCCCCATATCTGAACATTTTTGCCTAAAATACATTATTTCCCTGGTTTTATCGTAATATCTCCTAATAAGAGAAAGTCCACTTTCCCTGAGAAATAACAGACCTCTTAATAATCACTCACGAGACCCTTGGCACTATTTGAGTCATTCAATCAATATCTGAATACCAACTATGTGCAAGCCCTATGTGATGCAGTGGGGACTCACAAATGCATAAGAGTGTGAGTGAAATATTTCATAATAAATTTAAACACACACCCACAAGGAGCCATTAAGGGATTCACTAACCAGAGACTACAATTTAGATAACTAGAAGAATGAAATATGTGTGCTAATGGGGATCCAAGCAAAATTGTGTAAGAGTATGAAAGAAAAGACAGTTAATTCCTGAGGGGAAAGTTTCTCAGAAAAGACGGTTGTATCTTGAAGGATGTGTAGGATATTAAACTTTTAATGGGGAGCCATAGGGAAATGCAAATCCAAATCATAATGAGATACCATTTCATATCCACTTGGATGACTATAATAAAAAGATTATGGTTTCAAATCAAAAGTAACTTTGATGCTATAATCAGCAATAACAAGTGTTGGCAAGAATGTGAAGAATCTGGAACCCTTCTACACTGCTGGTGGGCACGTAAAATGATATAGCTGCTCTGAAAAACAGTTTGACAATTCCTAAAATGGTTAAACACACAGTTATCATATGACCCAGCAATTCCACTCCTAAGAATATACCCAGGAGAACTGAAAACATATGCCCACACAAAACCTGCACACAAATTTCATAGCAGTATTCTTTCTTTTTTTTTTTTTAAGATTTTATTTATTTATTTGACAGAGATAGAGACAGCCAGCGAGAGAGGGAACACAAGCGGGAGTGGGAGAGGAAGAAGCAGGCTCATAGCAGAGGAGCCTGACGTGGGGCTCGATCCCACAACGTCGGGATCACGCCCTGAGCCGAAGGCAGACGCTTCACCACTGTGCCACCCAGGCGCCCCTTTAGCAGCATTCTTTCTAATAGCCCAAAGTGGAAACAACACAACTGTCTATCAGCTGATGAACGGATCAAGTGTAGTGTATCCACGGGAAACTACTATTCAGCTACAAGAAGGAATGACGTACAGATACCTGCTATAGCATCGATGCGCCTTCAAAGCATGTAAAGTGAAAGAAAGTCAGTCACAAAGGAGCACATATTATATGATTCCATTCACATGAAATGTCTAGAACAGGCAAGTCTATAGAGACAGAAAGTAAATTAGTGACTACCTATGACTGGGAGAAGTGAGTAAGGAGAGAATGGTGGTAGGGGAGTGGAAGGGGGTGGTGGCTAAGTTGGTGGGTTTTTTTGGGGGGGTAATGGAAATATCCTAAAATTGATTATGATAATGGATACAAACTCTGTGAATACACTAAAAGCCACTGAATTGTACACTTTTCTTTAAAAAATATTTTACTTATTTATTTGAGATAGAGCAAGAGCGAGAGCACAAGGCAGGGGGAGAGGGAGAAACAGACTCCCCCTGATCAGGAAGCCTGATGCCGGGCTCGATCCCAGCACCCTGGGATCATGACCCAAGCTGAAGGCAGATGCTTAACCGACTAAGCCACTTACGCGCCCCTGAACTGTACACTTTCAACGGGTGAACTGTATGGTATGTGAGTTCTACTTCAATAAATCTGCTATAAAAATTTGATGGGGAGGCGCCTGGGTGGCTCAGTCAGTTAAGCGTCTGCCTTCAGCTCAGGTCATGATCTCAGGGTCCTGGGATCAAGTCCCACATTGGGATCCCTGCTCATTGGGGAGCGTGTTTCTCCCTCTCCCTCTGCCCCTCCCCCCCAATGTTCTCACTGGCTCTGCTCTAATAAAGAAATAAAAAATCTTTTTAAAAAATTTGATGGGGATGGGTGGAGAGAAGAGGGCATTCCAACCAGTGAAAACATCTTAAGTTATCAGGCAACCACAGGCTATTGGCATCAGCCTATTTCATTTCCAGACAGAAAAGTCCTGAGATTAATATATGTTCTTGACATTCAAGTGGAAATATAGATTAACCATTAAATCATATCAGAGCAAGAAAGGGATATTTCCAGGGCGCCTGGCTGGCTCAGTCGAAAGACCATGCAGATCTCAGGGTTGTGAGTTCAAACCCCATGTTGGGTGTAGAGATTACTTAAAAAAAAAAAAAAGCTTTAAAAAAAGGGGGGGATATTTCCTACATCCCCCATCTCCTAAAAAAACAAACACTAACAATATTAACAGCAAAACAGGACAAAAAGGCATCTCTGGAAAACGCAGAGCCTGACCCAGAGAACACATACCATGTGTCGGCCATGGCTACTTTTAAAAAAAGCGGACACAGCACTTTCTACTCTTTCCTCTTAACTCAAGTAAACCTGACACCATCTCCAGCTCATCTCCTCCTCTTCTTTCATGACTCTTACCATGATAATAGCAATCTGTTTCCCGCATCCCTTGAATACCAAGACGGTAACAGTAAAGTGCACCAACCACACGGCCTCCAGGGAATTATTTATGTTTATACCAGGTGGTGCTCTGACTGGGTCTCCAATATACGGCTGATATTTAAAAACCCTCAGCCACAATAACTACAGAATCCTCAGTCAGGCATATAGCCGCAGCATACTGCCCAGGAATCCACTTGCCTTTCCAGATCCACTCACACTCTTGCCCACCTTGCTTCGTGCACCAGGAAGCTGACCATATAGAGGCCATGCACAGCCTCCCTTGCCCGCCGGC
The DNA here is from genome assembly GCF_002007445.2 of Ailuropoda melanoleuca. NCBI lineage: Eukaryota > Metazoa > Chordata > Mammalia > Carnivora > Ursidae > Ailuropoda > Ailuropoda melanoleuca. The sequence goes on along the minus strand of NC_048232.1, from coordinate 33,796,881 downwards.
TTCCAGCGGCATTTGGCTCAGCAGATGTACAGCAGTAGGTTGAAGGGCAGGAGGAGAATGAGATCCGGGTATTTATTTCCCTAGCTCCTGCCAAAGCACCATGATTTGGCTGCGTACTACTGAAGCCCACAGTCTTTCCATACAGCTACTCTCAGATTCTGAGGTAATCTCTCTCACTACTTTGCTTTATTAGATCTAGAGGTAATGAGGTAATGTAGGCTCTGTAACTGCTGGCCATAGGGTACTCTGCTCTCTCTCACTGGTTTCCTGAAACCCCTTTGTAAATAGTCTCCTTATTAAATCTTTCTCAAATTACTCAATTTGGATATGCCATCTGTTTCCTTTTGGGACCCTGAATGATGAACCAACCATTCTACCTTGAAGACTCGGCTAGAGATTTGCGTCAGAAAACTCTTGAGAAACTCTGCTTCCTTCAAAGCCGAATAAAACACCTCACTGTGCAAAAATCCTCAAGACACAACTTAACACAGAATTCTGTTCTCTATTGATTTGTCTAAACTTTAACAGTGTCCTAATTCTTCCACATTTATGATTCCATTTGATCTTCCTAACAACTCTGTGAGGTCGAACACGGGATGTGTTGTTCTCTTTTGAAACTGAGAAACTGAGACTCAGTCTTATTTCACCATTCCTTCAATGTTATATCACTTTGCTTTTTGTTAAGCAGAACCAAGGTACAGAAAAGCCAAATACTGAAAGTACCTAAGCAGTGCAAACCACTGAATAAACACATAAAGCAGCCTTTTACATGACCTAATTCCTTTGTTTCTCTCCCTTCTGTAAAGAGAACAGTTCTAAGTTCCCAGGCAATAGGTAATGTCTAGTCAGTGTAGAACATTTAAGGAACAAAGGTTTTTGAACTGTGACTCAAATACACTAGAGAAAATCTCTTATATAGACTGGTGCTTACAGAAACCAACTAGAGCAAGAGCCCTCAACTGAAGTATATGGGCAATTCTATGGCGGGCAGACCCCTTTTAGACACAGTGGCTTTAGGGACCACAAGTCCATGCCTGCAACCCAAGTAATAACCAACCATGTCACCAGTTTGTGGGTACGTGTCAGTGTGGCAATAACTCATATGCACCAGGAAACATACAGCAGAGAGTTTAATAACGTCTCAGGATGACAGAAGAATCTTTAAAGGTTAAGAAGCTGAAGTCAGAACGTGACAGCCAACTGCTTGGGAAGAGGAAGTGTGGGACACAACTGAGCCCCTGCTGAGCGTTACTCTGCATTACCGAACACCTCCACGATTCAGCTTGGCTGGCGGGTCATCTGTGTTCAGGAGAATATACGGCCTGGGAAGGAACCGCTGAGTGAACAAGAACAGCAGCATTATTAGAGCTCCATGGCTCCAAGAGAAGTGTAGCTGCCTCTTCCACGATACAGCTGTTTCAGATAGAGAAAAGAGAACGCCTGCCTATAGCCTGTCTTACCCTACCTCATCATTTACCACATTTTCATCTTTTGACACAATTTCATTTTAGCCAGAAATAGATCAGAAACCCACAGGAAGTCAGGAAACACCAGCACTCCTCTTTTCCACCCTCACACTACCTGTTCAAAGAATACCCAGATTAGTAGATTGGGGCTCTGGTCTTTTTAAGACTCAAAGTCATGAAACGATTCTGCTCCTCTGGTCATTATAGATTTTTTTTCATTATAGAAATACTTTTGATTCACTAAACAATAAATATGGGCAATACTACATACCTGAAGGAACTGGACTAACCCAATGATATGAAAGTCTATTTCCAGATCAAAATAAAAAGTATATATGAAACCAGCCAGCAATACACCAGGTATATCAAGTCCTTATTCTTGCTCTAGCCTGCTTTTTACAAGTCACAAAGACCTCACAACATATAATATGCGTACAAGTTATCTCTAAAAAGATAAAAGAGAAACAGTTGATAATTATGGCTACTAGAAAGGAACTAGGCATATGGAGGACAGGGTGACAACACAGACTTTTTCTATATTTCTTTAATGCCCATTTGAACCTTTTGGGGCTTGGGGGGTTTTGGGGGGGGTCTTTAAATTTTTTAAAATTTAAATTCAATTAATTAGCATATAACATATTATTAGTTTCAGAGGTAGAATTCAGTGGCTAATCAATCTTATATAATATCCAGTGCTCAGGGGCGCCTGGGTGGCTCAGTTGGTTAAGCATTTGCCTTTGGCTCAGGTCATGGTCCCAGGGTCCTGGGATCAAGCCCCTCGTCGGGCTCCTTGCTCAATGGGGACCCTGCTTCTCCCTCTCCCTGCCACTCCCCCTGCTCGTGCTCTCTCTTGCTATCTCTCTAATAAATAAATAAAATCTTAAAAAAAAATGCCCAGTGCTCATTCCATACAGTGCCCTCCTTAATCCCCATCACCCAGTTACCCCATCCCCTCACCTCTCCCCTCCAGCAAGCCTCAGTTTGTTTCCTATGATTAAGAGTCTCTTATGGTTTGTCTCCCTCTCCAATTTTGCCTTGTTTTACTTTTCCCAGATTTGTTTCTTTTACCAACTAGAATCACGCTGTACATATTATACTTTGATGTGCTTGTTGGAGATGGTCTCAGTCTAGCACACTCCTTTTATCTGTTATATATTCCACAGAAGTAGTGTCACTATTTGGGTTGCTTCATTCTACTGTTATAATTAGGCCCACTTTTGTGCACAAACTTGAGCACAGGGGCTGGAATTTGAGGGGAAGAGTGTCAGTTTGATCTGAGCTGAAGGCATGTTGACTTGACATTGAGCAGGTGGCAGGCCGTGCATGCTGACTTGGGCAGGAGGGAGGCTGGACTGTGAATTTGGGATCCACAGGCCGATGGCATCGTGTGTGATGGGGATGTGGCTGGTTTTGCTCCTGGTCATGAATTCCTTTAACTTTTGTTTTTCTGGGAAATTCTCTCTCTCCTTCTATTCTGAATGAAAGCCTTGCTGGATAGAGTATTCCTGGCTGTAGATTTTTTTCCTTTTAGCACTTTGAATATATCATGCTGCTCCCTTCTGGCCTGAAAAGTTTATGCTGAAAAATCCACTGATAGCTTTATGGGGTTTCCCTTGTATGTAACTGCTTTCCTTTCTCTTGCTGATTTTAAGACTCTCTCTTTATCACTACTTTTGGCTGTCTTATTTACTTTGTGTCTGGGTGCAGACCTCTTTGGGTTGGTTTTGTTGGGGGGATCTCTGTGCCTCCTAGATCTGGATTTCTCTTTCCTTCCCACATTCAGTAAGTTTTCAGCTATCATTTCTTCAAACAAATCTTCTGCCCCCTTTTCTCACTCTTCTCCTTCTGGGACCCCTATCATGCGACTGTTATGCTTGACAGTGTTGCTGAGTTCCCTGAGTCTATTCTCATTTTGCATATTTTCCCCCTCTCATCCGCTCAGCTTGCTTACTTTCCATGACTCAGTACTCCAGGTGGCTGATCCATTTTCTACTTCCTCGTTTGCTATTTATTCCAGGTAGTCTGTTTTTATTTTCATTTAGTGAGTTCATTATCTCTAGTTGGTTCTTTTTTAGGTCTCCTATCTCTTGGTGGAGGGTCTCATGGAGGTCCTGCACTCCTTTCTCAATTCTAGTGAGTATCTTTATGAGCATTACTTTAAATTCACCATCAGACATATTACTTATCTCCACTTTGTTTAGGTCCCTTGCTATGATTTTGCTCCACTCTTTCATTTGGGACATATTCCTGTGTCCTCATTTTGTCTGTTGCTGCGTCTGTTTCTATGTGTTAGGAAAGTCAGCTATGTCTCCAGCACTTGAAAGTAGTAGCTTTATGAAGAAGAGGTCCTGTAGTGTCCCACGGTGCAACGCCTCCTTTTCACCAGAAAATGGTGCTTCACGGGAGTCTCCTTGTGTGTTGTGTGCACCTCCTATTGTGGCTGGGATGTGTTTGCCTTCGGTCCAGTCACAATGGCTCTCTTTGCCTGTTGCAGAGTCTGGTGCCTGTGGGGTTAGTGGGCCAGTCCAGGGCAGCCTTGGGCTTGAGTTGAGTCAGACCAGGTGTTCGCCAGAGATGAAGTAGTACCAAACTGCAGGGCACTTTCCCTGTGTTGTTCCCTGAGAAGCTTTTATTGGGGTGGCGGGGGGGGGGAGGACCTGCAGTGAGACCAGGTGCCTGCCCCCAGCCCACTGCTGGGGTCCCAGTCAGACTGCTGTGTGCTTATCTTCCCCTCCCCCTGGAGCAGGACTCACTTCAGAGTGCTGTTGGCCCTTGACTGGGCTGTGAGCACACTGCCAGGCTTGTGGAACTGCTTTGATGGCATCTTGCTGAGAGCTTATCAGAGTGGGTGGATCTGCTTCGCTGTGGCCTCTTGTCTATGTCAGGCTGTGGAGAGTCTGTCCTGCCAGTCCTCAGGTCGCTTTCTGGGCTATTTATGCCAGTGTGGGTGTTCTCTAGGTGGCCATGTGACAAGAGGTGAGCCCAGGGTCTTCCTACTCCGCCATCTTCCCAGCAGCCTCTGCCTGAACCTTTTGTTTTATACCAAGTCCATATATCTATTATCTATTTAAAAACAAATAAAAGTTGGGGCACCTGGCTGGCTCAGTCAGTAGAGCATCCAACTCCTGATCTCAGGTCAACAGTTTGGGCCCCACACTGGGTGTAGAGATTTTTTTTTTAAGTTTATTTTTTTAGTAATCTCTACACCCAATGTGGGGCTCAAACCCAAGACCTCAAGATCAAGAGTCAGATGCTCTTGTGATTGAGCCAGCCAGGTACCCCGTGATTACTTTAAAATAAATAAATAAAACTCTCTTAAAAATCTGACATACTAGGGGTGCCTGGGTGGCTCAGTTGGTTGGGTGTCTGCCTTCAGCTCAGGTCATGATCCCAGGGTTCTGGGACCAAGCCTGGCATCGGGCTCCCTGCTGGGCATGGAGTCTGCTTCTCTTTCTCCCTCTGCAGCTCCCCTGCTTATCCTCTCTCTCTCCCTCTCTCTCAAATAAATAAAATCTTCTAAAAAAATCTGACATACTATTTTTTTCAAAGTAGGATAGAATATTGGGGCACCTGGGTGGCTCAGTCGGTTAAACATCTGCCTTCAGCTCAGGTCATGATCCCAGGGTCCTGGGATCAAGCCCCACATTGGGCTCCTTGCTCAGCAGGGCGCTTGCTTCTCCCTCTCCCTCTGCCTGCCCCCCCCACTTGTTCTCTGTCAAATAAATAAAATCTTTTTTAAAAAAGTCTCTTATGGTTTGCCTCCCTCTCTGTTTTTATCTTATTTTCTTTTTTCCTTCCTTCCCCTATGTTCATCTGTTTTGTTTCTTAAATTCCACATATGAGTGAAATCATATGGTATTTGTCTTTCTCTGAAGGAAAAAGTTCTATGCACTTCGTGGATAGCAATGTGTAAGATTATGGAAGGATTTCTGCAAAGTTGAGTATCCACAGTCACAAAAATATATACTATGTACATAACAGCTACAATATAGTAGCATCTATACGGAATACAGAAAAAGGGAAAATCCTTACTCCATTAAGCTGATATATTAAAACAAAACAGCTATTTTTTTTCCTTATTACAAAATAATTTTGACAGAACTTATAGAACAGAATCTCCAGTTCTTACTTACCTACTAAAGGTATCGTTTGGAGGTGAAATTAGAAAAAAATTTAGAATGAGAATAAGGGACTTACACTTTATGGCAACCTTCTACTGTCCCTGACTTCTTTCCTTTTCTCTAGTCTCCCCCTTCTCTCTTACTCCCTTTCTTACTCCATTTTTCCCCTTCTTTTCTACCTTTGCTAAGGCTTATTCCTGACAGTTTTGTTCAGTGATATCCTTAAGTAATAAGTAGCCTGGTTGTGGTATTAAAGTTGCTCACATCCTACCTATTAAAAAAAAGAAGATGACACTCCTGGCAGACGACAGGAAGCAAAGTTTAATAATAAGAACTTTTTTTTTTACGTTTTATAACAGAAAATATATACAAAAGTAAACAAAAGAGTATAATGAATCCTTACATACTTATCCTTTAGCTTCAACAATTATTCGTGGACAAACTGCTTCCTCTGTAGCTCTACGTATTTACCCACCTCCCATGTGATTTCAAAGCAAATACTAAATGTATCACGTCATTCTAAAATATTTCAGCAATGTAACCTGGAAAAAAAATATTTTTTTAAAGTTTATTTATTTACTTAAGCAATCTTTACACCCAATGTGGGGTTCAAACTCACAACCCTGAGACCAAGAGTTGCACGCTCTTCCAACTGAGCCAGCCAGGTGGCCCTGAAAAAAAATATGTATTTTTTTATAAAACAAAGCACAGTACCATTATATCACCTAAAAAATTAGTAATTCCTGGGGTGCCTGGCAGGCACAGGTGGTAGAGCATAAGACGTTGATCCTGGGGTTTTAAGTTTGAACCCACATTGGGCACAGAGCTTACTAAAAAAAACACACACACACAAAAAGAAAAATTTTCAATTGTCTAATACATGTCAAATTTTTTGTTTTGTTTCATCTTGCAGTTTACTTGTTTGAAAATAGGATCCAAAGGATCCAAATAAGGTCCACATATTATGACTGGTTGCCACATCTGACATCTCTTAATTAATAGGCTCCTTATTCATTCTTTTTTTTTTTTTGCAATTTATTTATTAAGGAAATTGTGTTGGTTGGATATGTAGCAGTATAAATATTAAATCATTCAAAAAATATATTTTTTTAAAGATTTTGTTTATTTACTTGACAAAGAGAGAGACAGCCAGCGAGAGAGGGAACACAAGCAGGGGGAGTGGGAGAGGAAGAAGCAGGCTCCCAGCAGAAGGAGCCCGATGTGGGGCTCGATCCCAAGACCCCGGGATCACGCCCTGAGCCGAAGGCAGACGCTTTAACGACTGAGCCACCCAGGCGCCCCTCAAAAAACATTTCTTTTTTTTTCTTTTTTTTTTTTTTAAAGATTTTATTTATTTATTTGACAGAGATAGAGACAGCCAGCGAGAGAGGATACACAAGCAGGGGGAGTGGGAGAGGAAGAAGCAGGCTCATAGCGGAGGAGCCTGATGTGGGGCGATCCCACAACGCCGGGATCACGCCCTGAGCTGAAGGCAGATGCTTAACCGCTGTGCCACCCAGGCGCCCCTCAAAAAACATTTCTTAAGTGCCTACTATTTGGAGAATAAAAAGAACAAGCTATAACTGGAGAACTGGGGTGCCTGAGTGGCTCCGTTAGCTAAATGTCCAACTCTTGATTTTAACTCAGGTCATGATCTCAGGGTAATGAGATGGAGCCCGAGCCCTGCATCGGGCTCTGTGCTTGGCATGGAGCCTGCTTAAAATTCTCTCTCTCCCTTCCTCTAACTCTGCCCCTCCCCCCTCTCTAAAAAAAATAAATAATACACATAACTAAACAATTATTGTTATATCTATGTACATGTAACATGTGGAGATGTTATGAAGAAATGCAAAATAAGAAAAGATTGGCCTTCAACGGGCATAAAATGTAACGCAAAAACAAAACAATGACATAAAAAAAAATCAAAACGAAAACTCATAATGACAATGTAAAAGTGCCCCTGACCTAGGCTCTCAAGTGACTACTGAAGTTAATCTCAAAAAAAAAAAAAAAAGGAAAGAAAGAAAGAAAAGAAAAAGAAAAAAAGAAAACACAACAAACAAAACTGGAAAAGTGAATACAAGAAAGTTGCAACTGACCGATTATTTATTATCTTTTTGTCAGGCAAAGAGACGGCAAAATAACATTTGCTGGCTATCTACCATATTCCAAGCCCTAGAGGATTTTGTAATCTAATATCATCCTTACAAAGAAGATAATAAGACAAGTATTGTTTCCATTTTGGTTGTTATTGATTCAGAAACTGAGAATCAGACGAGTTTGTTGCTTCCCTAAGTTCACATAATTAATAAATAGAACCTTATTCTTTTTTTTTAAAGATTTTCTTTATTTATTCGACAGAGATAGAGACAGCCAGTGAGAGAGGGAACACAAGCAGGGGGAGTGGGAGAGGAAGAAGCAGGCTCACAGCGGAGGAGCCTGATGTGGGGCTCCATCCCATAAAGCTGGGATCACGCCCTGAGCCGAAGGCAGACGCTTAACCGCTGTGCCACCCAGGGGCCCCAATAGAACCTTATTCTTAATTCAGGATCACCTGGCTCACACACCCACAGCCTTTCCATTGCTGTTTCTTTGAAAAAGAAAGCCACCTGGGTGGCTCAACTGGTTAAGCATCTGCCTTTGGCTCAGGTCATGACCCCAGAGTCCTGGGATTGAGCCCCACATTGGGCTCCCTGCTCAGCGGGGAGAAGCTCTGCTTCTCCCTCTGCCTGCTGCTCCCCACTGCTCATGCTGTCTCTCTCTCTCTCTCTCTCTGACAAATAAATGAAGTATTTTTTAAAATACCCCATCCCCCTACCCCTTTCCCCTTTGATGTCATTTTTTGACTCTTCATTTAAATACATTTTATTTATTTATTTGAAAGCCTAAGGAAAGGGAGAGAGATGGGGGAAGAGCCAATGAAGCAGTCAGATCACACACACACAGAGCATTTATCAATTAAGTTCACCAACTTACATAGGTTCATGGCACCCAAAACAATTAAAATAGTAACAAAGATCACTGATCACAGATTACCATAAACAATATAACAATTCAAAAAATTTGAAATATTGAAGGATTACCAAAATGACACGAAGTGTTTGCTATTGGAAAAATGGTGCCAACTTGCTTAACACAGGGCTGCCACAAATTTTCGATTTGTAAAAACCATGGTACCCGCAGAGTACAATACAGTGAAACACGACAGGATGAGGCATGCCTATACACATTCAGCTTTGCCCCTCCACAAGGGTTAAGTGTTTGTTTGTTGTTTTAGAGAGAGAGAGCACGAGTGGGGAGAGGGGCAAAGGGAGAGGGGGAGAGAGAATCCCAAGCAGGTTCCACACTCATTGAGGAGCCCAACATGGGACTTGATCTCAAGACCCTGAGATCATGACCTGAGCGGAAACCAAGAGTCAGTCACTTACCGGACTGCGCCACCCAGGTGCCCCTCCACACTGGTTAAGCTTTAAAGGGGTAAGCCACCAGATGGGGAAGTCCACGGCTTTCCATTTGCTTTTTTTTAATCATTGCTATATCTAGGTAGATAAATCTGTCAATTCTGGGGTAGTATTAGAAATATACAGGCCCATAGATATAAGCTACCTTCTTGAATATTAGTTTTATTAATAATAAAGGTATTGTTTTTATTTCTAGCTCTCAAACTTTCTTATTTCTCATGTGGATTGGAGGAAGAAGAATGCGTCAAACTGAAACCCCTCAAACCCCAACATTCTTTAAGGGCAAGGCAAGTGTTATATTTGGTAGTTGAAATGAGAGGGGGAGGGGTAAAATATTAGCATGCCTGGCCCTCCCAGTTTGCAAATTCTATAATTATAAAATAATGATTTAATAATAATTCAACTTCGGTTAACAAAAAAAAATCATTTTCTTTCCTTTATTTTACAAACGAGGAAAAATCAAATCAATTTTTACATAGGCATTCAATTATTCACTATTCATTTAGGAATTAAGTAGGCAACACATCAATGTTCACTAAGTGTTTTTTCAAAACTATCTTTCTTGATTATATATCCAACTAACTAGCAGAAAGTGGTTAAAACACAAGCTCAAAAAATAAAATAAGAGAGAAACACAGGCTCAAAAATTACAAAGACTCAGGTTTAATTCTGGCGTGGCCATGTACTAGCTGTGTGACTCTGGATAAGTTGTCTGACCTTACTTGTAAAATGGGGACAGTAACAGCACATATGCAATAGAATTGTTATGGAGATGAAAATAAATACATGTAAAGCTCTTATAATAGCTCCTGAGATATAAAAAGAGTTCACATCCATTTATTCAACAAATATAGAATGACTGCTTTAGAGCACCTGGCAAGGACAGGTACCAAGGACAAACTGCTGAGCTACATACACCAGAGATAGTCTTGGTCCTAATGAAATTTAGCATTTAGCGGAGATAAAGACATTACTCAAATAATCATAAAGTAATTGCATAATTACTCACCATGACAAATGGGCTAGAAAGAACAGAAAGCTGTGACCTACTTTAGTTAGTCTGATCAAAAAGGTGATATTTAAGTGAAACTTCAAGGATGAGAAGAAACTAGCCATTCAGAGAATGAAAGAGATCATTTCAGAAAGAAGGAATGTGGGCAAAAGATATAAGGTGGGACTTTTTTTTTTTAAGATTTTATTTATTTGACAGAAAGAGAGTGTGCAAGCACAAGCAGGGGGAGCTGCCGGCAGAGAGGGAGAAGTAGGCTCCCACTGACGACGAGGGGCTCGATCCCAGGACCTTGGGATCATGACCTGAGCAGAAGGCAGATGCTTAACTGACTGAGCCACCCGGGCGCCCCATAAGATGGGACTTTCAAACGAATCTAAAAGGAACAGAAGGCCAGTGAAGCTGCCGTATAATGAAGGAAGGAGAGGGGTGCAGAACTTTCTGGCCTGTGTTGCAAGTACTTGGTTTTCATTCTGAACGCATTAGACAGTCAGTGAATAATTTTATGTAAGAAAGAAGTTATAAGATCTGATCAATGTTTTGAAAATATTACTGTGGCTACTATGGGAAGAACAAATTAGAGTGAGGCAGGAGTTGAAATGGGATCAATTAGGCAGTCACTATAGTACCCAGACAAGAAACAATGCAGTCTATAACTGGAGAGATGGCAGTAAAGATTAAAAAAAAAAAAAAGTGGAAAGCTCTGAGAGTTAGTTTATAGGTAGAATCAACAGGACTAGTTAATAGACTGGGTGTAGGCAAGGACAATGTCTAGCTTGAGTAACTGGATGGATGGCAGTATCTTTATAACATTGTAGAGATTAGGAGAGGGCAATTTGAGGACTACAAAGAAAGCATTACATTTTGAATATGTTAAATTTGAGGGGCACCTGGCTGGCTCAGTCAGTAGAACATCTGGCTCTTGATCTCAGGGTCATGGGTTCGAGCCCCACATTGGGCCTAGAGCTTATGCAAAAAAAAAAAACAAAAAACAAAACAAAACAACCAAACAAAAACAAAAACTTGAATAACCTGTGAGATTTCCAGGAAAAAAGTATCAATTAGGCAGTTGGATACACAGAGGAGAGGTCTGGTCTAGCAATTATAATCTGTAAATCTGTTAGCATAGTAGTAACTAAAATCTAGAAGAAAGTGTATTTAGACAGAAGGTAAGGTAAGAAGGCCTAAAGAACTCTAAATAATCAGAAATTGAATAAAGTGGGGCGCCTGGGTGGCAAAGCGGTTAAGCGTCTGCCTTCAGCTCAGGGCGTGATCCCGGGGTCCTGGGATCGAGCCCCACATCAGGCTCCTCTGCTATGAGCCTGCTTCTTCCTCTCCCCTCCCCCTGCTTGTGTTCCCTCTCTCGCTGGCTGTCTCTCTCTCTGTCAGATAAATAAATAAAATATCCAAAAAAAAAAAAAAAAGAGCATGTGACTCTTGATTTCAGAGTCGTGAGTTCAAGGCCCACGTTGGGTGTAGAGATTAGTAAAAAAATAAATAAAAACTTTAAATAAATAAATTAATGAAAAAGACAAATTTCAAAGGACATAGAAAACTGATAATCCCAACATTTTAGAACCTGGACACCAGATGGATAAGTGACATATAACTTAGAGGAGCAAAGAAAGCTAAAACCTTATAGGAAGCAAACTAGGAGAACAGTAATTCTGTAAAATTCCAGAAACACTCAAAAACTAGAGGCACCAAGTACCTAAAAAGACAGAGGTGTTAGCCACACAATCAGGCTACCACTACCCCACTTCTATCTCTCCTCCACAAGACAACCAGTTTATTCTTTGGGGGAGGTTGAACCAGAGGGACTCTGGTTTCATAGCCACCAAACAGAGCTGGGTGGGAATAAATACTAAAATGAAAACATGAGGATTAAGCAATATTGTCAGCCATTTCTCCAACTCCACCCTTCTTAGGAGACTGGAGTATTTCCCTCTGGGAAAACAGACCACCACAATAGAAAAGCTCTATAAATGATGATATTCAGGCCCCTCCCTATGCAACAGCTTTTATCACCTATAGTGAAGTCTACAATTTGGTAAGGTTTTCCCATGCCAACAGCATTTCCATCTGGTCTTTTAATGCCTTTCACTTAAACAGCCAAAAATCATAAGACATCTAAAGAAAACCTCTGAAGTCAAAGACTAAAACAAAAAAGAAACTCAAAAGACAAAGAGACAAAAGAAGAAAACTTAATGAACAGTCAATAGATTCAAACAAAATTTTATCTATGAAGCAAAAACAGATTTCGACAGAAAAAGGAACATACAAATACAAAAAAAGTTCTTAGAAATTAACAGTATGACCGAAGATAACAAAAGAATCCATAGAGGGACTAGAAGATAAACAGAAGATAGAGGAAATATCCCAGAAAATAAAACTTAAAAAAAAAAAAGGAAAATATTAAAGAAAATAGAAGAAAAATACTGATGTGGGAAGTCCTATACAAAAACAGGGCTTCAGGGGCACCTGGCTGGCTCAGCTGGAGGAGCAGCTGTCATGACTGTGAGCCCCATGTTATGTGTTGAGATTACTTAAAAAAAATTATTTTAATGTTATTTGTTATAAAAACAGAACAAAACAAAAAACAGGACTTCAAAAAGAACACACAGAGCAAAATGAAGGGAAAAATTACAACAAAAAACCCTAAAACCAAAGGATATGTATTTCCAGGTTGAAATTAATATACAACTCTAAATAAATAAGACCCATGCAAGGTTCATCATCATGAAATTTTTTTTAACACTGGGATAAAGATCCTAAAACCCTTGCAAGGCAAAGGAAAAGGTAGGTTTCTAAAAAAAAACAAAAACAAAAACAAAACCAATCAAATCCTTATCTTCTACAGCAGGAAGGCAATATACATCTAAAATTGGACAACTGGGTGGCTCAGTCCCTTAAACGTCTGCCTTCAGCTCAGGTCATGATCCTGGGGTCATAGGATTGAGTCCCACATTGGCTCCTTGCTCAGCAGGGAGCCTGCTTCTCCCTCTGCCACCCCTGCCCCTTGCTTGTGAGCTCTCTCTCTCTCTCTAACAAATAAATAAATAAAATCTTAAAAAAAGAAACAGGGGCACCTGGGTGGCACAGCGGTTAAGCGTCTGCCTTCGGCTCAGGGCGTGATCCTGGCGTTATGGGATCGAGCCCCACATCAGGCTCCTCCGCTAGGAGCCTGCTTCTTCCTCTCCCACTCCCCCTGCTTGTGCTCCCTCTCTCGCTGGCTGTCTCTATCTCTGTCAAATAAATAAATAAAATCTTTAAAAAAAAAAAAAAAAGAAAAGAAACAAAGAAAGAAACCAACCAACCAACCAACCAACTCTTGGACATACGGTCAAAGGATTTCAAGAAGCGTGCAGAGACCATTCAATGGGGAACGGACAGTCTTTTAAATAAATGACATTGAGAAAACTGAATATCCACCTGCAAAAGAATGAAGGTAGACCATTACTTAATACCATATATAAAGTTAACTTAAAATAGATCAAACACCTAAACGTAGAGTTAAAATTATAAAACTCTTAGAAAAAAACCTAGGAGGAGCACCTGGATGGCTCAGTTGGTTAATTAAGTATCTGCCTTCGACTCAGGTCATGATCTCAGGGTCCTGGGATCCAGACCCCTGTTGAGCTCCCTGCTCAGTAGAGAGTCTGCTTCTCTCTCTGCCCCTCCCCCTGCTCATGCTCTCTCTCTCTCTCCCTCAAATAAATAAAATCTTAAAAGAAGAAGAAGAAGGAGGAGGAGGAGGAGGAGAAGAAATGGGGGGAGGAGGAGGAGGAAACATAGGAGAAAAGCTTCATGAGATTGGATTTGGCAATTTCTTGCCAAAAACACAAACACAAAAAAAAACAAACAGAAGTAAAAAACAAAAGAAAAAATAGATGAGTTGGACTATATCAAAATTAAAAACTTCTGTGCTTCAAAGGACACAACAGAGTCAAAAGGCAGCCTACAGAATAAGAGAAAATATTTGCAAATCATATATCTAATAAGGAGTTAATATCCAAACTACAACTCATCAACAAAAAAATAATCCCATTTAAAAAATAGGCAAGGGGCGCCTGGGTGGCACAGCGGTTAAGCATCTGCCTTCGGCTCAGGGCGTGATCCCGGCGTTATGGGATCGAGCCCCACATCAGGCTCCTCCGCTATGAGCCTGCTTCTTCCTCTCCCACTCCCCCCGCTTGTGTTCCCTCTCTCGCTGGCTGTCTCTATCTCTGTTAAATAAATATATAAAATCTTAAAAAAAAAATAAAAATAAAAAATAGGCAAAAGACTCAGGCATTTCTCCAAAGAAGATATACAACCAACCCACAAACACATGAAAAGATGTTCAATATCACTAATCATTAAAGAAATGTAAATCAAAACCATTACAAGAGGTGCCTGGTTGATTTAGTACAGCATGCAACCCTTGATATCCAGGTTCTTGATATCTAGGTTGTGAGTTCAAGCCCCACACTGGGCATAGGGCTCACCAAACAACAACAACAACACAATGAGATACCATCTTACACGCATTAGTAGCTACTATGAAAAAAACAGAAAGTAAGTGTTGGCAAAGATGTAAAGAAATCAGAACCCTTGTGTACTGCTGGTGCGAATGTAAAATGGTACAACTGCTATGGAAAACAACATGGCGATTCCTCAAAAAATTAAAAATAGAATTACCATATGATCCAGCAATTCCACTTCTGGTAATATACCCAAGAAAACTGAAAGCAGAGTCTTGAAGAGATCTTTGTACACCCATGTTCATATGCATTATCCATAACAGCCAAAAGATGGAAGGAACCCAAGTGTACCTCACTTGGGTTGAATGGATAAATGGATGAACCACAACATGTGGTATATATATGATGAAATATTATTCAACCTTAAAAAGCAAGGAAATTCTACATTTTTTTTTAAAGATTTTTACTTATCTATTACAGAGAGAGAAAGAGCACAGAGGGAAAGTGAGAGGGAGAAGGAGACTCCCTGCTGAGCAGAGAGCTTGATGCAGGGCACGATTTCAAGACCCTGAGATCGTGACCTGAGCTGAAGGCAGACATTTAAACGACTGAGCCACCCAGGTGCCCCAAAAGCAAGGAAATTCTGACATATGTTTCAACACAGATGAATCTTGAGGACATTATGTTAAGTGAAATAACCCAATCACAAAAAGATAAATACTGTGTGATTCCACTTCTTTGAGATACTTAGAGAATTCATAGAGACACAAAGAATAACAGTGCATGCCAGGGACTGGAAGGAGGAGAGAATGGGAAATTGTTTAATGGGTATAGACTTTCAGTTCAGCAAGATGAAAAGAATTCTAAGATTGGTTGCACAACTATGTAATAAATTATTATTACATACTGTACACTTAAAAAATGGGTAAGGGTAAATTTTGTTATGTATATTTTACCATACCACAGTTAAAAATAAAAAATACAAAAATAAGAAAATGAGTGAGAAGTAAGGAAATAAAGACTTTATAGAAACTACTCTTTCAATAAGTTTTTTTTTTTTAAGTAATCTCCATACCCAACATGGGGCTTGAACTCACGACCCTGAGATCAAGGGTCACATGCTCTACCTACAGAGCAAGCCAGGCACTCCAGGAAGTTTGATTATGAAAGAGATCAGAGAAATGGGCAGTACTGGCAGGAGACATGGGATCAAAGCAGGGTATGGTTGCTTTGGGGTTGCTTTTATTTGTTTAAGATGGGAAAAATTATAAGCTTGTTTATATGCAGATAGGAATAGGGGCACATGGCTGGGTCAGTCAGTGGAGCATGTGACTCTCAATCTTGGGGTTGTAAATTTGAGTCCCATGTTGGGTGCAGAAATTACTTAAAAATAAAATCTTAAAAACAAAAGTTTTTGAACAAACTGAGGGTTGACGGAGGGGAGATGGGTGGAGATAGGCTAAATGAGTGACGCATATTAAGGAAGGCACTTGTGTTGAGCATTGGGTGTTATATGTAAGTGATGAATCACTAAATTCTACTCCTAAATAAAAATTTAGGGGAAAAAAAAGTTTTTCATATGCAGATAGGAATAGAGAGAAGGGGATCATATTTTCCATGGATAGTTTGTTATAATTGCTAACTTTAATGATCATTTACTATGTACCAGGCATTAATTACTAACAGTCCACTAAAATAGGTACTAGTATTACACTATTAGACATGGGGCTGTATGAGAAAGAGAGAAGTATAACTCAAGCTTTTTGGCCGAGCACCTGAGAAAATGAAGTCACCATTTACGGAGAGAGAGAAGATCCTGAGGACAGTTTGGCAGGAAGATAGAAAGCAGGAAGGAGCTCTGTTTTAGCCATGTTAAATTTGAAATGTCCAATAAACATCCAAGTGGAGATGTCAAGGGTGATAATAGATATATGAATCTGGAATGCAAGAAGGAAGTCTAGGTCGGAAACACAATTTGAGAGTTCCCATGATATGAATGATATTTAAAGCTATGAAACTGCATGAAGTTATGAAGGGAGAAGTAAAGACAGAAAAGAAACTCAAGGGGTGCCTAGGTGGCTCAGCAGATTAAGCATCCGACTCTTGATTTCGGCTCAGGTCATGATCTCAGCATTGTTCAGATCAAGCCCTATGTCAGGACCGTGGTGTCTGCTTAAGATTTTCTCCCTCTGCTCCTCCCCGCCACTCCTCCTGTGGGCACACATGCACCTGCACGCATGCTCTCTTTCTCTCAAAAAAAAATTTGTAATTAAATTTTTAAAAGAAGAAAAGAAAAGAAACTCAAGGACTGAATCCTGGGGAACTGCAGGGTTTAAAGATGAGAATAAAGTGGAACAAGCAAAGGAGCTTTAAGAGGAGAGGGACAGGTACTAGAGGAACAGGAGAATGTGGTGTTCCATAAAATGAAGAAAGTGTTTCAAGGAATAGCGTGATCAACTGTGTCCATTCTGACAACAGATTAAATAAGATGAGGACACGAACTGACCATTCAAGAACATGAAAGTCACTGCAGACCTTTTTTTTCCTTTTTTTTTTTTTAAAGATTTTATTTATTTGAGAGAGAGAGCATGAGGGGGGAGGCAGAGGGAGAGGCAGGAGCAGACTCCCCACCAAGCAGGGAGCCCAGTGCAGGACTTGATCCCAGGACCCTGGGACAATGACCTGAGCCAACGGCAGACGCTTAACCGACCGAGCCACCCAGGCACCCCTCACTGCAGACCTTCTTAAGAGCAGTTCTGGTAGAGTGGCGGGAGTAAAAGCCTAATTAGATTAGGTTTAATAGAGGATGAACAAGTAGAGAGGATGTGAATCTACAATAAATTTTACAGAACGTGGAGAGGAACAAATCTGTACACTCGGAAAGCAATTTAGCATTACCTCTTTAAGGTGAATATTCACATACCTTATGACTCAGCTATCCAACTCCTGGGTACAAACACAAGAGAAATTCTTACACCAATGTACTACAAATATGAGAATGTTCAGTGCAGCAATGTTAGTAATAACAATAACAAACCTGGAAACAATCCAAAAACTCATTGGCAGGAGAATGAATAAATGATGGTATATTCACAAGATGAAATATCATACAGCATTGAAAAATGAATAAATCGTAGCTGTACAGAACATGAATCATGAAAGCGTAATACAGAATGGGGGGGGGAGGCCAGAAGACTATGTATTGCAATAAGGCATTATGGTAGTGGTTGAGATCACAGACTAGGAGCCAGACTATCTGAGTTCAAATCCTAACTGGGCTGTTCACTAGTAATGTGATTATTAAACTCTCTGTACCTGATTTTTTTTTTTCTCATCTGTAAAATAGGGATAATAATGATGAAATTGTTATAAGGATTAAGTGAGATAATATAAACAATTATACAACTATATACATATTTAGAATAACGTAAACAAGCAGATTAAACATGATTTTTAACTATGTTTTTAAAAAGCAACAGAATGATAAATATAAAATTTAGGAGAATGGTTACCTCTAGAGGGGAGGTAGGCGAAGGGACAAGGAGATACTCATTAAGTATATGCGGTTTATAGAAAATGATTCTAGTTCTAGGTGGGCTTACAGGTATTCCTCTTTTTATTATGCTTTATAATTGCATGTAATCTTTTGTATTATCAAGGAATATATTAAAGATAATAAAAGAGGGGCGCCTGGGTGGCACAGTCTGTTAAGGGTCTGCCTTTGGCTCAGGTCCTGGGGTCCTGCCCCTGCCCCTACCCCTGCCCCACATAGCATGGCATCTGGCTCCTCGCTCAGTGGGGAGCCTGCTTTTCCCTCTTCCTCTGCCTGCCACTTCCCCTGTGCTTGTGCTCTATCAAATAATAAATTAACTAAATATTTCAAATAAATAAATGATAATAAAAGAAAAATAATGCAAGGAAATTAATGAGAGCAAGTATATACAACTCTTGAATAAACAACTCTTTCAAGATATTCTACTGTAAAGAGAAGAAGAGAAATGGGGCAGCAGCTGGAGGAGGAAGTGACATCAAGAAAAAAGGATTTTTTTGATAAAAGAAATAACAGTTAGGGAGCCTAGCTGGCTCAAGTCGTAGAGCTTATTAAAGAAAGAAAAGAAAAAAGAAAAGAAAAGAAAAAGAAGAAAGAAAGAAAAGAAAAGAAAAGAAAAGAAAAGAAAAGAAAAGAAAAGAAAAAAGAAAAAAAGAAAGAAAAGGAAGGAAGGGAGGGAGGGGCAGGCGCCTGGGTGGCACAGCGGTTAAGCGTCTGCCTTCAGCTCAGGGCATCATCCCAGCGTTACAGGATCGAGCCCCACATCAGGCTCTTCCACTATGATCCTGCTTCTTCCTCTCCCACCCCCCCTGCTTGTGTTCCCTCTCTCGCTGGCTGTCTCTAGCTCTGTCGAATGAATAAATAAACAAAATCTTTAAAAAAAAAAAAAAAAAGGAAGGAAGGAAGAGAAGAGAAATAATAAGTCTATTTATACATGCTGATGCAGGATTATGAATATTATCAAATATTACCAATTCTCAAAATAACCAATAAAGTATATCTGCACTTTAAGATGAAGAACTCAAGGTCAGAGAGCCTAAGAAACTTGCAACTAGCCACACGGCTAATAATGACAAAAGCCACAATTAAATTCAGATCTAACTCCATATTTCACAATTTGTATAGAATATACAATGCTGCTTTCTTTCATTTAACCTTAATTTAATGCCTAACATCAGCTTAATTACATTTATTAGAATATATATTTTTCAGTATCTACTAGGTACGCTTAAGAGGCTGTTATCAGGTGTTTTGGAGGATAATAAACTGAATGACCCTGTCTCTACCTTTACAGTTTATATTCCAATGAAGGTAAGACAATCACCCGATTCCAAAACAATGCAAAATTATATAAATTACCATATATGAAATACAAAATATTATAGAGGCTCAGGAAAGAAAAGTTGCGTTGAGGGCTGGGAGGTAGAGGAATTAGGAGAAGCTTTCTAGAAGAGGTAACATTTCAGCTGAACTTGAGAGATAGGGTTTTGCAAGATGGTTTTAAGTGTGAGCTACTGAACAGCCACAATCATGCCTTAGCCCCAGGGCCTAGCTTGCTGGAGCTGTTTAATGAATGTGGGTGGAGGGAACAAACAGGCCATTTCAAAAGGAAGGGAGGGCAACAACAACAAAGGACCAGAGAGGCTGAATAGTGGAGGCACAACAAAAACAAAAGTATCAGAGAAAAGAAGGGAACAAGAACAGGAACATATATATTTGGAAAATAAGTATCAAGTAACTCACCATTATTCTTTTTACATTTTGGCTCCCATGTCTCCCATCTTTAAGAAAATTCTCTCGATATCACCCCTATCCTCTTTCTGCCTTTCTCTCCTTTCTCTGTTCCCCATCTTTTTAAAATAACAACTTTATATATATATAATTTACATACCACGTAATTAACCCACTCGAAGTATAAATTCAATGGCATTTAGATCACAGTTTCACAGCCAATACCACAATTAATTTTATTTTATTTTTTATTTTTTTATTTTTTTTAAAGATTTTATTTATTTATTTGACAGAGCTAGAGACAGCCAGCGAGAGAGGGAACACAAGCAGGGGGAGTGGGAGAGGAAGAAGCAGGCTCCCAGCAAAGGAGCCTGACGTGGGGCTCGATCCTGTAACGCCGGGATCACGCCCTGAGCCGAAGGCAGACGCTTAACCGCTGTGCCACCCAGGCGCCCCCACAATTAATTTTAGAACATTTTTATGACCCCCCAAAGAAATCCCATACCCATCATCAGTCACTCCCTATTTCCCCCAAGCATCCCCTTCTCCCCCAGACCTAGGCAACCACTAATCTGCTATCTCCATAGACTGGCCTATTCTGGACATTTCATATAAATGGAAGCATAAAATATGCGGGCTTCGTGAGTGGCATCTTTGACCTAGCATAATGTTTTTCAAGGTTCATCCATTTTGTAGAATGTATCAGCACTCTATTCCTTCTTATTGATGAATAAAATTCCGAAACTTCTGTTGTATGGGTACATATATACCGTATTTTATTTATCCATTCATCAGTTGGTGGATATCTGGATTGTTTCCACTTTTTGGCTATTATGAATACTGTTGCTATAAACACTGTGCACAGGTTTTTGTGTGGACATGTTTTAATTCCTCTTGGGTATATACCTAAGACTGTTTAACCTTTTTTATTTGTTTGTTTGTTTATGAGAGAATGAGAGGGGGAGGGGGAGAGAGAGAGAGAGCACAAGCGCAGAGGTACGGGAGGAGCAGAGGGACAAGCAGACTCCCCACTGAGCCGGGAGCCCGACCCCACGCAGCGCTGGACCCCAGGACCCGGAGGCAATGGCCTGAGCAGAGACCACGACCTGAGCCAAAGTCAGAAGCCCAACCGACTGAGCCACCCAGGCACCCTGACTGGTTTAACCTTTTAAAGAACTGCCAAACTGTTTTCCAAAGCAGTTGCACCACTTTTACGTTCCCACAAACAGTGTATGAAGAGTCCAATTACCCCATGTTATTACCTGTCTTTTTGATTATAGGCATCCTAGTGGGTGTGAAGTGGTATCTCATTGTGGTTTTGTTTTTGTTTTTGTTTTAAGATTTTATTTATTTATTCGACAGAGATAGAGACAGCCAGCGAGAGAGGGAACACAAGCAGGGGGAGTGGGAGAGGAAGAAGCAGGCTCATATCAGAGGAGCCTGATGTGGGGCTCGATCCCATAACGCCAGGATCACGCCCTGAGCCGAAGGCAGACGCTTAACCGCTATGCCACCCAGGCGCCCCCTCATTGTGGTTTTGACTTGCATTTCCTTGACGGCTAATGATGCTGAGCACCTTTTTCAGGACTATTTGTAGATCTTCTTTGAAGAAATACTTATTCGTATATTTTGCCCATTTTTTAATTGGGTTCTGCTCTCCATCTTAAAGATCTTAAAAGATTAGTCCATATACCCCATCTATACTTCATGACCTTCTTATAATCATCAACCCACTACACCTCACTTCTGCTCCCCACTCTGAAATAGCTTGTCAAAATTGCCAACCACCTCTACAGTGACAAAAATCAATGGGTACTGGGGCACCTGGGTGGCTCAGTCAGTTGAATGACTCTTGACTTCGGCTCAGGTCATGATCTCAGGGTCATGGGATCGAGCCCTGCATTGGGCCTCACGTTCAGCGGGGAGTCTGTTTGAGATTCCCTCTCTCTTCTCTCTCTGCCCCTTCCCCCCATAAATAAATCTTTAAAAAAATAAAATTAATAAAACTTAAAAAAAAACAAAACAATGGGTACTCTTCAGTCCTCATCTTCCAGGATAAAACTCTATGGTTTCCACATCTGCATTATAATTCCATCTGACCTCTTAATCTATATTTTATGTCATCCTGTTTTCTTGTATTTTTCTGTCTTAACAGCATATTTTCTTATGGAACTAGAAACGTAAACCAGTAATCCAAGGGTATATCGAGAGAACTGCAGGTAAAACAACTGGGTAAAGCAGAGTGAAGATAATGGAATCAAGGGGGCGTAGGTGGGGGAGATAAGGAAAGGCTGGATAAGGGCACCTGGGTGGCTCAGTCGGTTAAGTCTGACTCTCTATCTCAGCTCATGTCTTGATCTCAGGGTTGTGAGTTCAAGCCCCGCAATGGGCTCTACACTGGGCATGGAGCCTACTTAAAAAAAATTTCAAAATAAAAATTAAGGGGTGCCTGGGTGGCTCAGTTGGTCAAGCATCTGCCTTTAGCTAAAATCACGATCCCGGGATCCTGGGATCCAGCCCCGCATCACATCCAGTTCCTAATTCAGTGGGGAGCCTGCTTCTCCCTCTCCCTCTGCCTGCCCCTCACCCTGGTTGTGCTCTCTTGTTATCCCTCTGTCAAATAAATAAATAAAATCTTTTAAAAAACAAAATTATTTTATTTTTTATTTTGTAAAGATTTTATTTATTTGACAGAGAGAGACACAGCGAGAGAGGGAACACAAGCAGGGGGAGTATGAGAGGGAGAAGCAGGCTTCCCGCTGAGCAAGGAGCCCGATGCGGGGCTTGATCCCAGGGTCCTGGGATCATGACCTGAGCTGAAGGCAGATGCTTGACAACGGAGCCACCCAGGCACCCCACTAAAATTTTTTTAAATAAAAAAAAAAAGGAAAGGCTGGACAAACAGTGGGTATTGGGCTAGGATGTGGGCTTTGTTTAGCAGGTAATATACAGCCACTAAAGGGTTTTATACAAGAAATGCTCAGCACTAGACTGCTGGGATGTTGGAAGACTGTCATGGCAGCAAATATAAAGTCATTGGTGGGGGGGGGTGTGCCTCGGTGGCTCAGTCAGTTAAGTGACAGACTCTTGTTTTTCTCTTGGGTCATGATCTCAGGGTACTGAAATCGAGCCCCAGGGCGGGCTCTGTGCTAAGACCAGAGTTGGCTTGTCCCTCTCCCTCTGCTCCCCTGCTCTCATGTTTGCTCTCGTGCTCTCTCTCTCTCATAAATAAACAAAAAATCTTAAAAAAAAAAATCCTTTAAAGTTATTTGGGGGCAAGCAAGGTGGGGAGAACTAGGAGGCAAGGCTATCATGTGGGGTACCTATTATAGTTGTAAAGATAATCAGTAATGAGTGCATAAATTAGTGTAGTAGGGCTCAAAAGGTAAGGGAGGGATCAAAGGAAAGGCATTACCATTCAACTTAAACTAACTGAATCAACTTTATTACGGACAACAAAATAGCTGCCCCCAGTCAAGACGCTGGACCTAAAAGTTCTTAGTCCTCAGTTTTAATAAGTTTGATTTGATGAAAACTAGCTGAAAATGTAGTAAACACACAAAAATCATCCTTCCCTGTTATAAGTATAAACGATTATAGCATTGCTTCCCACTTTCTTCTCTCTTGAGTAAATACTTAAAAACCTTCAGGTAACTCCTGCTTCTCAAAGAGTGAAGATCTAACAATGGCCACCAGTCAGTTCTACTCCCATCATTGCTTCCAACCCCCCCACACACACTGGTCTTCAATATGTTAAGATCAAGAAGAAATAGAAATTTATGCAAAATAGGTTAGGCAAGGCAAATTATCCCAAGTTAAACACAATCTCTTTTCTTTTTTTTCCACAGGAAATAGTAGCGGATGCTCTGAGGAGTTAAATTATAATAACACATGCCAGGAAGATGATGTCAGGGAAGGCGTGGTTAGGCCCTTTACAAGTCTGAGATTCCTTCAGTTCCAAACATTTCCTCTTTCAGTCTCACCTATACTCACATCTCTCTACCAAGGCAACTCTTTCAAACATTGAAGAAAGTATTGAGACCCTAGAACTCTGATCTTTTTACTTTTCATTTTTTTAAAATGAACCAAAGAGTAATTGAAGGCCATTAAAACAGACGTTTTTAAAACATGCACTACGCTATCTTGCAGAACCAGACTTTGAAATCCACAACCCCCTTTCTGTGACTATTTCAATTCCAAGAAAACAATGGATATTCAACACTACATCCTGAGAAAGAATCTGCCTTTATTAGGAATAATACATTCGCTGGTTGTATTCCTATATCTACCACAGTCAAAAACAGTAAGAAAACTGTGTCGTGGACTCCTCAGGTAACAACTTCCCCGACAAGTGGAGTATACAAATATGCTTCAAAATAAAACAATCCTACTTCTTACAGTCAGGTAAATAAAATTAAAACACTTTCAAAAAAGTCACAACACTGGTATACAAATAGCTTTTCTGAGCTCACTGGCAATTATTTCTACTCCACAAACTAGAAGTATGCTGACGTAAAAATTCTCCTTCAAGAAAGCAGATCTCTACAATCGATTATACCTAGATTTTTGTATTACATAATGACAATAAAAGCAGATATTTACAATTTGTATTTTTCAAAAGTTTAAATTTTGGTTGTTCTTCAGTTTTTCAAACATTTTGGACAGGTCTAAGAACTTTTTCACATAGACTTGACCTACTTGAGAAACTGAATTCTTAATAGAAATGGCAAATAAGCCAATGTCAAAATTGAAACTTAACTTTGTCATAGAAAAGTCTAGTAGGATACACACACCAAATTGCTACCAGTTATTTTCCTTGAGGGGTGGGATTTGAGTAAGAAACTTTAGGACATGAAAGGAAGACTTAAACTTTTTATTTTACGTACCTCTTTATGCTTACTTTTTTTTTTTTTAGTGGGCATGTCTTAAATTTATTACTAAAAACTAAAAATTATTTTAAAAATGTAACCTTGCCGGTGCCTGGTAGCACAGTTGGTTAAGCAGCTGACTCTTGGTTTTGGCTCAGGTCTTGATCTCAGGGTCCTGGGACCAAGCCCTGCAATGGGCTCCAGGCTCAGCACAGAGTCTGCTTGAGACTCTTTCTCCCTCTCGCTCTGCCCCTCCCCTCTTCACTCTCTCTCTCTAATAAATAAAATCTTTTTAAAAAGTGTGAAAAACGTAACCTTGAGTGTAAAAATTTACAAATTACATGAACAAATCCATCTAAACACTCTTCCTAAATGGGAAACACATTAAGCACTGCATGTCAACACAAAGAGCAATGCAGTAATGCCTTAAAAACACTCAGTATTTACCGACCTATACACACATACAAGGAGTCACATATACAGCCACAGAGTGACGTCATCATAACACTGCCCTGTAAGAACCCACACAACTCTCGATTCCTTCTCAAACCTTACAAGTTATCAGAAGAGATATAAGATGTGAATCCTAGACCACTATTATACCTCTTTATCCCCTACGGTATCCTAGATTTAGAAGGTGGTTAAATGGGGGCGCCTGGGTGACGCAGTCGTTAAGCATCTGCTTTCGGCTCAGGGCGTGATCCCAGCGTTGTGGGATCGAGCCCCGCATCAGGCTCCTCCGCTGGGGGCCTACTTCTTCCTCTCCCGCTCCCCCTGCTTGTGTTCCCTCTCTCGCTGGCTGTTTCTCTATGTCAAATAAATAAATAAAATCTTTAAAAAAAAAATAGAAGGTGGTTAAATGTTTCCTATGCTACAAGATAGGGAGTAAAGACAGCTAAGAGAAAACTTTAGATAGCACTGAATACGTGAAACCCCTAAGAGGAAAAAAACTAACTTTTGGAATTCTTTTTACTTTATCTTAATGGGTCTGGGTAACCTGAGAGACGTGAAGAAAAAAAAATTAAGGAAAATTTCATATAGTACTGTATAAAATTTGAAAGGAATAAAAACAGAAGAAATATCCTTCTGGGGGTGAGCAGGTGGTTCAGTTGGTTAAGCACCTGCCTTTGGCTTGGGTTATGATCTCAGGGTCCTGGGATGGAGCCCTGCATTGAGCACCACATAGGTGGTGCTTCTCCCTCTCCCTCTGCCCCTCCCCCACCACTCGTGAGCTCTCTAAATCTTTTAAAAAAATTCTTCTATCAAATTATATATTCATATGTGTATGTGTATTATTGATAACCAACAAACATATATGGACCCATATTTCTTGAGGATATAAACAGAATGAATACCATCATAAACCCACACTAAGTGTTCTAGGTCTAAACATTTACCCACTCCTTTCAGACACTTTGTTTAAATTACCTATAACAGTATCTTTAGATATATGAGAAAGCAGCAGGAATCCTTCCAGAACCCTCCAACACTCCATCAGATGGGCAAAAGATCCCTACACCCATGACATCTTTTTTCTTCAAAGAACTACATGCCAAGAGAGAGGGTAAAGGGTCTTTCTCCTCCATCATGAGGTTCCTCCCAATCAGGACTGTGTGCCCTGAAATGCCAAGAAACTACCAAGGATATTCTCTGGAGAAAGTCAGTATGATGGTCCACCTTTCATTAGACTGCCCATGCGCCCAAGCACACCACAATTCTCTGGCAACCGTGGGTTAATCACTAAGACTCTAAGGATCCCTGCTGAGCCTGGCTATCAGCAAAGGTCCAAGCACCAGCTCAGCAGCAGAACCCAAAGAATCATAGAGCTTTCTGCCTTAATTCCAAGGTATGTTCTCTTTTAGGACTCCTTCCCTGTAGAGGGTGGGGTAGGGTCTCTACCTAGTCTAGAAGAGTATACCCAGTTCTTGACGAAGCTGTTGTGATTTCACAGACTATGTATTTCAGCTACCTGATAATGCTGGTGGAGTGGGTAGAAAGAAGGGGGGGTGCACATAGAAACAGTTCATCAAAAAGATCAAAATAACCTTGGAGGGAGTGGGCAGGGGCCAGGGTTTGAGATGACATGTTATCCCAGTGGAGACTGGGTATATCAGCAGGAAGTCAAACTAACTTCATTCCATAAAGACACAAACTTACAAGCCTGATTTGTTCTTAATTCCCCTGCCTTCTCAGGCCTCACACACAGGGACTATAAACTGCTGGAACTTCAAAACCAGGTGAGAAAAGATGCCGAAAGAAGTGCTGGAAAAGGGAGAGGCGCTGAGTGGAGAGAGGAATTCCGATCTCCTCTTACGAAGAATGTTAAAGCCAAGGGCACTCCCGATCCCCAGGAAAGGAAGTCGCTGGATTCCAAAAAAGCACTTTTCCCTACCTTCTTGTTGTTCTTGTTATAGCCAAAAGTCGAAATCCCAGGCCTGGAAGTCACTGATAGCAGCATTTTCTCTTTAATGTAAGGGAGCTGAGAGAGAGAAGAGGGAGAGGGAAAGGGAGGGGGAAGAGAGGGGGAAAGAGAAAACGAGAGGGAAAAGGGAGGGGGAGGAGAAAGGGGGAGAAAAGGAGCAAGAGGGAGAGGGATGGGGGGGTGGGTAGAGAATGAGCTAGGGCTGCTTGTTTACGTCACTGAGAGAAGTTAACCAAGAGTCTGAATGAGGCACTTCCACTGGGTCCTAATGCCCCAGATGTTACTTTTCACAGTCTTGGTAGTTACAGCAAAAAGAAAAGTTCTTAGGTCTACCTCTTTCAACTCCATTCCTTTTCCGATAAGAACAAACTGATTCCCCTGAAAAGACACCTAGGATTTTTTTTTTTTTTTTTTTTTTTTTTGCCTTAGAGCTATAAGATTTAGAAGCAGCTTTCAAGCTTGATTTTAAAGGGGCCACTGGGACACACTGCCTCAGAGAACACGTGAGGACAACTATACTGAGAACGAATATGTGAGATGAGCTCAGGACTTTTCCCACACTTTATATTTACAGTGATCACGCATGAAGAAGGAACAAACAGAAGTGCTCGCCAAAGAGCAGAGACAGAGTATGGGAAGTAACTAGTTTCACATCCTTGGATAGTTCTATTCCTCCTGGGTCACGCTGATGAATGCCTCTCACTCCTTTTCAGATTCCCCCAGGCATGATTTTTCATACTTAAGAAGGAATTATCAAACTGGACTAGGTCATAAATTTGGTGTCTAGTGGTTTATTTTCTTTCCCCCTAGCTTTACTGAGGCAACACTGCCTACCTAGCAGTTTCTTCAACTGTAAGCTATCTTGTTTGACTCTTTATCCCCCCATTTTCTGTCTTCAAAGTCCATGAAGCTCAAACAATTAAGAGTTACTTACCAAACCTGGAATTTATGCCCCAACTGAAGTTCACAGAGTTGGAACGTTTGCTTTAAGTTGTCTCTGAGCTGTAGGAAAAAATTACTTTTAAAAAGCATATGCTTGGGGCGCCTGGGTGGCACAGCGGTTAAGTGTCTGCCTTCGGCTCAGGGCGTGATCCCAGCGTTATGGGATCGAGCCCCCACGTCAGGCTCCTCTGCTGTGAGCCTGCTTCTTCCTCTCCCACTCCCCCTGCTTGTGTTCCCTCTCTCGCTGGCTGTCTCTATCTCTGTTGAATAAATAAATAAAATCTAAAAAAAAAAAAAAAAGGATATGCTTCACAGAGAAGAAAATATAAAGTTCTTAGGGAGGAAGAACCTAACACAGTTGAGACCACCCACACTCACCTCTAACGGTTTCAAAGTAATGGCCTGTGGAAGTAGCCCTAATAAAAAACTTGTAGGAAAAAAAAATTCGAGAATGATACCCAGTAACTCCTACCAATCCAAATGGAATAGGGATGTAAAATCAAAGCCTTCAAATCCCTTCTTCGGGTCACCGTGTGCCATCACAGATATTCCCTTATAACACAAATTAACCGTGTCTGCTTTGCTACAGCAAACCTTAAGCCCAAACCCTGCCTTAAATGAAGTCCCAGTCTCTATTCCAGTTTTCCAGTCATCTTTTTGCTATGATAATGGGACAGACAGTACTAACAATGTGCAGAGTAAATACACACATACCACACACCACCCCCAATCTCTAACTTTCATTTCCAATAGGACAGGAAGTGCCTGCTCAGCTCAAGGGACACAGGAAGGGTGGGAACAGCCTCGATGTGGGAACTGCAACGGAGACTGGAAGAACAGCAGCCAAATGCAATAAATAAATTACTAAAGGCATCTCTCAGTGCTACCATATTTTTTTAAAGTCCCTTTTCGGCCCTCAGAGATTCTCATTCATTATATGCCAAGTCATCCTTGCCATTCAGGCCCTTAGTTGATTTCTTCTCCCTTAGCCTAACAACGTCATACAAAAACCTTAATCTCTAAGACCTGATTTATAATGGGATTTATAATGCCAGTCAACCTATTTTAATTTTTTAAAAACTCTAACATTCTCAACGTGTTTTGTTCTCCTACTTTATTCGTTAATGCCCAATGATATTTTAGAATTTAAAATAGGGGCGCCTGGGTGGCTCAGTCAGTTAATCGCCTGACTCTTGGTTTTGGCTCAGGTCGTGATCTCAGGGTCGTGGGCCCCTCCTTGGGCTCTGAGCTCAGTGTAGAGTCTGCTTGAGATTCTCTCTCCCTCTCCCTCTGCCACTGGTGCTATCTCTCAAATAAAATAAATAAATCTAAAAAAAAAAAAAAGAATTTAAATAGTTAAAACCATGAGTTTTAGAGAGAGACAGACCGAGTTCAAATGCTGACACCATCATCATTACTTAAGTGACTTTACATTAAGGTACTTAACATCTCTAAACCACTCATTTGCAAATAGAGGTAATACCTATTTCATTAGCCTTTGGAATCAAATCTAAGTTGTAGTTCAGTTCTGTCACAAACTGAGTGACACAGAAAATTCCCCCATATGTCTGAATCTTTTCTCATCTGTAAAACAGGATAAAGAAAGAGTATCTATTTCTTAAAATTGTAGTGAAATAAGACAATACACATAAAGCCCTTAGGAAAGTCTTTGGCCCTTGGTGAACACTCAATAGATATTAGCTCCATTATGATTAATTACTCTACTATCTCCCAGTGTGTAACCCTATGGGTACTGTATAATCCAGGCTGGACGATGTGAAGTGAATATTTCCAAAAACTAGTATCTTAGTTACATACAAAAGATGATATTAGGACAAGGCAGGCTAAACTTTATAACTGGAACTACTGGTTAAGAAGTTTCAGGAATCATCCATCCAATTTCTTTTCTTTCTCTACATTCCGTAAGTAAACAATCTGATCATTCAGAAATTCTTAACTTTGATTGGAAATTGGTGGAACATCTCTCTCTTTTTTTTTAAAGATTTTATTTATTTGACGAAGAGAGACACAGTGAGAGAGCGAACGCAAGCAGGGGGAGTGGGAGAGGGGAAGCAGGCTTCCCCCTGAGCGAGGAGCCTCATGCGGGGCTCGATCCCAGGACGCAGGGATCATGACCTGAGCTGAAGGCAGACGCTTAACAACTGAGCCACCCAGGCGCCCCTGGTGGAACATCTCTTATCCCTAGATAAAAAGGAAACAAAATAATACAGAATCAAAGCTCAATAGATATGACACCCAGTTCCCATTTCTCTAGAGTCCTACTACTCTAAGAAATAGAAATAGATCAAGAAAAGAAAAAAGAAGGATCTTCATGCATCCTAACATTTAATACCATTTCTCTCCTCTAAAAGTAGACAGTATCAGAAGGAGATTGGAAGATGGAGGCAGAGTAGGAGGACCCTAGGCTCACTTATCTCACAAATACAACTAGATAATTATCAAATCATCCAAAGTAGGCCACAAATTGACCTGAAGACTGGCAGAATAAGCTCCACAACTAAAGGTAGGGAAGAGACCACATCAAAGAAGACAAAAAAAAAAAAAATGCACTCACATATATTTAGTATTCATAAAAATTCTCAGAAATAAAATAGAAACTAAATCCAAAATGAATTTCATGTTCATATGATCTGGGAAAATATTAGGTATTACAATAAATTTAAGAATATTGATTTAGGGGTGCCTGGTAGCGCAGTCGTTGAGCGTCTGCCTTCGGCTCAGGGCGTGATCCCGGCGTTGGGGGATGGAGTCCCACATCGGGCTCCTCCGCTGGGAGCCTACTTCTTCCTCTCCCACTCCCCCTGCTGTGTTCCCTCTCTCACTGGCTGTCTCTCTCTCTCTCTCTCTGTCAAATAGATAAATAAATAAATCTTAAAAAAAAAAAAACAAAACACTGTATGTTAACTACACTGGAATTAAAATACAAAGCTTAATAATTAAAAAAAAACCTACAGTTGTTGGAAAGTACTGCTAATTAACTGTTCAAGATTCTACCTACGGTCTGATTTACTATATATTTAGAAGGTAATTTGCTTAAATTCTGCTTTCCTTCTGGGGATAACTTGTACCATATCCTGAAACTCAGATGAAACATAAGATTTGAACATAAAAAATAGTTCCTAAAATATCTACATCCTATGTTATAATCTACAATTTACAATACAATCTACAATCTACATTATTTATGAGGCCACTAGTCACTTGGAGGTTTTATCAGAAGCATATAAGCTTGATGAGGACAGAGACAGGGATGTGAACCCTGGGGCCTTTGGACCTGCTTCTCCCTCTCCTTCTGCCTCTGCCCCTGTTCGTGTGCTTTCTCTCTCACTCACTCTGTCTCTCGAATAAATAAAATCTTGGGGAAAAAATAACATTTCAAAAAATTTAAAAACATAAAAAGACACTCAAAACATCTATCATAAATTTGTACTCCTATGGCACTTTGTACAAAATTTCAGTAGGCTTTTAATTCTGTTTGACTGTCTCATTTCTTGTGTACACTACTATATCCCTTGCATTTAACAATATCTGGATAATTTATTTTCTTTAAGATTATATCTATTTGAGAAAGAGAGAGAACAGGAGAGGGGCAGAGGGAGAGAGAGAAGCAGACTCCCCACTGAGCAGGAGGCCCAACATTGCAGGGCTTAGTCCCAGGACCCCGAGATCATGACCTCAGGAAAAGTCAGATGCTTAACCAACTGAGCCAACTACCCCTATCTAGCTAATTTAAAATTAAAACATATTTCTCCAAGAATGAATGGGAATATCTTGAACATTAAACTTACATCTGAAAATATAATATTCATTAAAAATGCTGCAAATAGCGTTGAAAGTGATGGAATACAAGCTAGGATATCTAGGAGCTTTTTCTTTTATATTTACAATAGACATTATTTTCCTTTTATTGTTTATTTTGTGTCATTAGGCAGTCAGAAAGCTTGAATTTACTTGCATCGCTCATCTGTGCGCTAGATAAAACTATACTTCCACTATTACATTAAAAAGACTATAGGAGGGGCGCCTGGCGCAGTTGTTAAGTGTCTGCCTTCGGCTCAGGCGTGATCCCGGCATTGTGGGATCGAGCCCCACATCAGGCTCCTCTGCTATGAGCCTGCTTCTTCCTCTCCCACTCCTCCTGCTTGTGTTCCCTCTCTCGCTGGCTGTCTCTCTCTCTGTCAAATAAATAAATAAAATCTTTAAAAAAATAAAATAAAAAAATAAAAAGACTATACAAGGGGCACCTGGGTGGCTCAGTCAGTTAAGCATCTGCCTTCCACTGGAGTTGTGATCCTGGCGTCTTTGGACCTGCTTCTCCCTCTCCCTCTGCCCCTGCTCATGAGCTCTCTCTCTCACTCACTCTCTCAAATAAATAAAATCTTTTTTAAAAAAATAAAATTTTAAAAAATTAAAAAAATAAAAAGACACTCAAAAGGTCTATCATAAATTTGTATTCTTATGGCATTTTGTACATTTTTAGTAGGCTTTTAATTCTACTTGACTGTCCCATTTCTTGCACCCAGATTGTGAGCTCCTAGGACGCAGGCACCAACTTTACTAACCTTTTTATCTTTAACACCCAAACATAATTTATGCTCAAGAATTAGCTGAAAGAATACAATTTTCACTTCCATTTAAATTCATCCAATGGGAAAGTGAATTCCCAATGAATACTAAGATAACACTGCCGCCTCCTGGGTAACATAGGTCATGCAACCTTGCCAGTAAGGGAAAACAGAGCATACAGTTTGTCCATAGGTACAGGTAGATCAGTTTGAAATGTAAACCCAGCTCTAACATTTTCTGTGTTAAACTGGAAAATCAAACTTTTTTAAAGATTTTATTTTTTTTTTAAAGATTTTATCTATTTATTCGACAGAGATAGAGACAGCCAGCGAGAGGGGGAACACAAGCAGGGGGAGTGGGAGAGGAAGAAGCAGGCTCATAGCAGAGGAGCCCGATGTGGGGCTCGATGTGCGGCTCGATCCCATAACGCCAGGATCACGCCCTGAGCCGAAGGCAGACGCTTAACCGCTGTGCCACCCAGGCGCCCCTAAAGATTTTATTTTTATTTTTATTTTTTTTAAAAGATTTTATTTATGTATTTGACAGAGATAGAGACAGCCAGCGAGAGAGAGAACACAAGCAGGGGGAGTGGGAGAGGAAGAAGCAGGCTCATAGCCTGACGTGGGGCTCGATCCCAGAACGCCGGGATCACGCCCTGAGCCGAAGGCAGACGCTTAACCACTGTGCCACCCAGGCGCCCCTAAAGATTTTATTTTTATTTTTATTTTTTTTAAAAGATTTTATTTATGTATTTGACAGAGATAGAGACAGCCAGCGAGAGAGAGAACACAAGCAGGGGGAGTGGGAGAGGAAGAAGCAGGCTCATAGCCTGACGTGGGGCTCGATCCCAGAACGCCGGGATCACGCCCTGAGCCGAAGGCAGACGCTTAACCACTGTGCCACCCAGGCGCCCCTAAAGATTTTATTTTTATTTTTATTTTTTTTAAAAGATTTTATTTATGTATTTGACAGAGATAGAGACAGCCAGCGAGAGAGAGAACACAAGCAGGGGGAGTGGGAGAGGAAGAAGCAGGCTCATAGCCTGACGTGGGGCTCGATCCCAGAACGCCGGGATCACGCCCTGAGCCGAAGGCAGACGCTTAACCACTGTGCCACCCAGGCGCCCCTAAAGATTTTATTTTTATTTTTATTTTTTTTAAAAGATTTTATTTATGTATTTGACAGAGATAGAGACAGCCAGCGAGAGAGAGAACACAAGCAGGGGGAGTGGGAGAGGAAGAAGCAGGCTCATAGCCTGACGTGGGGCTCGATCCCAGAACGCCGGGATCACGCCCTGAGCCGAAGGCAGACGCTTAACCACTGCCACCCAGGCGCCCCTAAAGATTTTATTTTTAAGTAATCTCTACACCCAACGTGGGGCTCAAACTTCCAACCCCAAGATCAAAAAAGTCACATGTCCTACTGAGTCAGCCAGGCACTCCGAAATCTCAATCTTTTAAAACCTTCCCTCTGCCCCTCTCCCCACCACACATGTGCTCTCTCTAAAAATAATAAATAAATTTCAAAAAGAAATGATTGGGGTGCCTGGCTGGCTCAGTCAGTTAAGAGCATGCAACTCTTGATCTCAAGGTCAAGAGTTTGAGCCTCACGACTGGCATAGAAATTACTTTAAAAAAATATTAGATTGTTGTGATGGCTGCATAACTTTGTAAATCTACAAAAAGTCATTAAATTGTACTCTTAAAATGAGTGAATTTTTAAAAATTAGAAATAAAAATAAATTTTAAAAATAAAAATAAATGTCTGTTGTTTGTTTTTTAAGATTTTATTTATTTCTTTGTCAGAGACACAGAGAAAGAGAGAGAGCACAAGTAGGGGGAGCAGCAGGCAGAGGGAGAAAGAAGCAGGCTCCCCACTGAGCAAAGAGCCTGATGCAGGACTGCAGGACATGATCCCAGGATCATGACCCAAGCCAAAGGCA
The DNA here is from genome assembly GCF_002007445.2 of Ailuropoda melanoleuca. Taxonomy (NCBI): domain Eukaryota; kingdom Metazoa; phylum Chordata; class Mammalia; order Carnivora; family Ursidae; genus Ailuropoda; species Ailuropoda melanoleuca. The sequence goes on along the minus strand of NC_048232.1, from coordinate 33,762,319 downwards.
TATGCTTAACAGCCTGAGCCACACAGGCATCCCAAAAATAAATGTTTGTTACTGCCAATTGATGATAGTTAAAAGTTTAATGAAGATTTTTTTTAAATTATTTTTTAAAATATGCTAAAATTAAAACTACACAGAGATACAATTTCTCATCTACTACACTGGTAAAAATCCAAGAGCTTGACCAAAAATTTAAAAATAAAATCTTAAAAAAAATTTTTAATTACTCTCTCATTTTCAGTCATACCCTAATGATTCCAACAAGTTAATGTCCTAACTTCTAAGATATGCATCAAACCTAGAAACATTAAAAATCCTATAAGGGGTCACCTGGCTGGCTCAGTTGGAAGAGTATGGGACTCATGATCTCAGGAGTTGTAAGTTTGAGCCTCACAAAGGGTGTAGAAATTACTTAAATAAATAAAACTTAAAAAAAAAAACTTATATGGTCCTAGGAGAGTTTTCATTTAATCGTTCATTAAGGAAACATTTATTTTCCTATTGTAACAAGTGTGAAGTGTTTATATTTTAAATAAAAGAATGTCAACCATCAAAAATAACCCACAAACTACTAGGATTGTGTCTAAAGATTCAAGAGTCAACTTCAGGGAACTTTCAGTGTCTAAAGTAAGACAACCTGAGCATTAAAATAAAATAAATTTTAAAAAATTGACAATGTAAACACATCGAAATTATTAAAATTCATAAATTCATAATAAGTTTTTAAAAGTCTAACTGAGCACTTTTAGAGGATATTATGGAATCAACTTATTCTGAAAATTAGCAAGTAAAGAGAAACAAATCAAATATATAGCCTATCTTTTCCATTTGAACCATTATCCCTAGTTGTAGAAGCAAAGTCCTTCTTTACAGAATTCAAAACAATAAAGAAATAAGGAATGACAGGAGAGCACCACTTTGCAACCCCTAGTGAATCTAGGCAATGATTTTCAAAGATTACTGAAACCAGGAGTGCCTGGCTGGCTCAGCTGGAAAAGCATCTGACTCTTAATCTCAGGGTCATTAGTTTGAGCCCCACGTTTGGTGTAGAGATTACTTGAGGAAAAAAAAAAAAAAGGTTTACTAAGACCATCAGGTTGAAAAATGATTGGGTATCATAAGGAAAAAAACCCAACTATATACAAATATCCTTTATGGATACAGATGTAAGTAACCTTAACAAAATATTAGTAAACTGAACTCCAAAACATATATAAAAGGGCTTATAACACCATGACCAACTGCTATTTATTCCAGGAATGCAAGGCTGGTTAAACATCCAAAAATCAAGTAATGATATGGCATATAAATAAAGGACAAAATTCATGGATTATCTTAGATGTAGAAAACATTTGGCAAAATCTTTGATTATCTATTCATGATAATGTCTCTCAACTAATAATAAAAGGGAACTTCCTCAATTTGATAGATAAGGAACAGTTATAAAAACCCTACAGCTAACATAATACTTACTGCTGCAAGACTGAATTCATTCCTCCCAAGGTCAAAAACGAAGCAAGGGTGCCTGCTCTCATAATTCCTATTCAACATTATGTTAGAACTTCTACACAAGGCACTAAAGAAAAGCAAACAACATCAAAACCAAATAGCTTAAAGACATCCAGATTGGAAAGGAAGAAGTAAAACTGTGTTAGGGCACCTGGGAAGCTCAGCTGGTTGAGCAGCCAACTCTTGATTTTGGCTCAGGTCATGATCTCAGGATGCTGGGATCCAGCCCCATGATGGGCTCTTCACTCAGTGCTCAGTGGGGAGGCTGCTTGAGATTCTATTTCCCTCTGCCCCCCCACACACAACCAGCCCCGTGTGCACACACACTCTCTCTCAAATAAATAATCTTTTTAAAAAAGATTTTCAAATTTTATTTCTTTTTGAGAGAGCGTGCATGAATGCACAAGTGGGGGGTGAGGGGCAGAGGGAGCAGACCTCCCGCTGAGCAGGGAGTGGAAGCTGGGACTCTATCCCAGGACCTGGAGATCATGATCCGAGCAGAAGGCAGATGCTTAACTGACTGAGCCACCCAGGCTCCCTCAAATAAATAATCTTTTTTTAAAAAAAGGTAGTAAAACTGTCTTTATTCATAAACAACATAACTGTCCATGTAGAAAATCCTAAGGAACCCATAATAATACTGTTAGAATAAATGAGTCCAGCAAGGTCATGGGGTACAAGATCAATATACAAAAATCAACTTTATGTCTATTCACTGGCAATAAACAGACTGAAATGAAATTAAGAAAACAATTCCATTCACAATAGCATCAAAAGGAATTAAATATTTAGAAATAAATTTAACAAAGCAAATGTAAGATTTATACACTGAAAATTATAAAAGATCAAGAGAAATTAAAGGAGTAATTGTTAAAATGGTCATTTTCCCCACATCAATATATATGCAGTTTCGATGCAATTCATATCAAAATCTTAGCTGGGTTCTCTATAGAGGTTGACAAGCTGATAGAAACGAAAAGTACCTAGGAAGGGGAGCCTGGATGGCGCAGTGGTTAAGCGTCTGCCTTCGGCTCAGGGCGTGATCCCAGCATTCTGGGATGGAGCCCCACACCAGGCTCCTCTGCTGGGAGCCTGCTTCTTCCTCTCCCACTCCCCCTGCTTGTGTTCTTTCTCGCTGGCTATCTCTCTCTCTGTCAAATAAATAAATAAAATCGAAAAAAAAAAAAGTACCTAGGAGAACCAAAACTATTTTGAAAAGAAAAAAAGCTGCAAAAGAAAAAAGAATGAAAAAAGTTGAAAGATTTACACTAATTGATATAAAACCTTACTAAAAGCTAAAGCAAACAAGAGAATATGGTATTGCTGTAAAGACAGGAATGTCGGTCAACAGAATAGAATTGAGACCAGAAAGAAACCCTTATATTTATGGTCAATTAATTTCAACAAAGAAGCCGAGACAATTCAATGAGGAAACAATTTTCCACAAACAATGCTGGGATAATTGGACATCCACATGTAAAAAACACCAAAAAAACAAAACTTAGTCCCTTACCTCAAACCATACGCAAAAATTAACTCAAAATTGATCACAGAGTTAAATGTAAAAACTAAAACTGTAGTCTTCTATAAGAAAACATAGGAGAAAATCTTCATGACTCTGGGCTAGCAGAGTTCTTAGACACACCACCAAAAACATGAGCATAAAAGAAAAATATGATAAAATAGATTTGATTAAAATTTAAAACTTAGGATTTTCAGGGCGGCTGGGCGGCTCAGTCGGTGAAGCGTCTGCCTTAGGCTCAGGTCACGATCCCAAGGTCCTGGAATGGAGTCCCACATCAGGGTCCTTGCTCAACAGGGAGCCTGCTTCTCCCTCTGCCTGCTGCTCCCCCTGGTTGTGCATGCTCGCTCTCTCTCTCTCTGACAAATAAATAAATAAAATCTTTTAAAATAAATAAAAATAAAACTTTTGACTTCAACAGGATACTGCAAAGAAAATGAAAAAACAGGTCACTGGCTGCAAGAAAACATTACAGATGACGTATCTGATAAAAGACCTTAATCTATAATACATAAAGAATCCTTACAACTCAATACTAAAACAATAACCAAATTAAAAAATGGGCAAACACTTAAAGAGACATTTCACATCCAAATAACTAAGAGGCACATGAAAAGGCACTCAGAATCATTAGACAATAGGGAAATGCAAATTAAAACCACAGTAAGATACTTACTTGAATAGCTATAATAAAAAAGACAATAGCAGGCTGGCTCAGATGGTTAAGCATCTGCCTTCGGCTTAGGTCATGATCCCAGGACCCTCGGATCAAGCCCTGAGGCTCCCCACCCCCCAGCACTGGGCTCCCTGCTCAGCAGGGAGTCTGTTCCTTCCTTTCCCTCTGCCTGCTGATTTCCCTGCTTCTACTGTGTGTGTCAAATAAATAAATAAAACCTTAAAAAAAAAAAAGACAATAGCAAATGTTGATGAGAATGGAGAGAAACTAGAACCCTCATACATTGCTGGTGGAAAAAGTAAAATGGTACAGCCACTTTGAAAAACTATTTGGCAGTTTCTTAAAAAGTTAATCACAGCTTTACCACACAGTTTTATAAAAAGTTTTGAGGGGTGCCTGGGTGGCTCAGTTGATTTAAGGGTCCACCTCTTGATTTTGACTCAGGTAGAAATCTCAGGGTCATGAGATCAAGCCCCATGTTGGGCTACATGCTGAGCGTGGAGCCTGCTTAAGATTCTCTCCTCTCCCTCTGCCCTCCTCCTGCTTACACTCCACATGGCCCCCACACCCGCTCTCTCTCAAAAAAATTTTTTTAAAGTTTTGGGGCACCTGGTGGTTCAGTTGGTTAAGGGTCTGCCTTCAGCTCAGGTCATGATCCCAGGGGCCTGGGATCCAGTCCCACGTCAGACTTCCTACTCATCAGGAAGCCTGCTTCTCCCTCGCCTCTGCCTGCCATTCCCCCTGCTTGTGCGCTCGTGCTCTCTCTCTCTCTGTCAAGTAAATAAATAAATAAATAAAATCAATTAAAAAAAAGTTTTGATATCCCATAAAGAAGTCCAACTCCATCATCCTTTTTCAAAATTATCTTGGCTTCTCTTAGCTGTTTTGTCCTCCATAAAAATTTTAGGTTTCAAAAAAATTTTTTTTTAGGTTTCTTACCAATTCTTTGCAAAACCCTGTTGAGATTTTGACTGGAATTGTTTAAATTTATTACTCTGGAGACAGTTTCCACCTTTTTGATGCTGAATATTTTCCTCCACTGAACGTGGTTTATCAGTTATCTATTGCTATATAACAATATTACTGCAAACTTAGGGGTGCAAAACAACACATATTTATTATCTCTCAGTTTCTATGGGTCAGGTGTCTGGATGTGGCTTTGCTGGGCTGCAGTCAAAGTGCTGTCCAAGGCTCAGCTCTCACATGAGGCACAAGTTGGGAAGGATCCACTTCTGTGACTTGATTTTTGGCAGCATTCAGTTCCTTGCAGGCTGTTAATCTGAGGGCCTTCCTTTCTTACTGAATGTTGGCTGGGAGATGCCTTCAGTTCCTTGCCATGAGGTCCTCTCCTGAGGGCAGCTCACAACCACAACATCGTTGCTTGCTTCTTTATAGCCAACAAGGCACAGTCGCCTCTGCCATATTCTATTTGCGAGCAGGAAATCGCAGGTCCCATTTATACTCAAGAGGAGCGGCTACACAAAGGCATGAATATCAGGAGTCAGGGATCAGGGTAGCCAGACTAGAGTTTGCAATATATGGTATACCTTTCCAGTTAATAATTTCTCTATAAAATTCTTATATGCCCTGTATTAGGTTTATTCATATGCACTTTTCAGTTTTTAATGCTATCATAAATGTAGTTTTTTTTTTTAAAACAGGCATAATTATTCAGCATAGGAACACTACTAAATTTTGGATACTGATCTTTTATCTAGCAATCTTCTTGAAGTGTCTCTCTCTCTCTTTTTTTTTTTTTATTTTTGGGGTGACTCAGTTGGTTAAGTGTCTGCCTTTGGCTCAGGCCATGATCCAGGAGAGTCCCAGGATCCAGCCCCATGTTGGGCTCCCTGCTCAGTGGGAAGTCTGCTTCTCCTTCTCCCTCTGCCTCTACCCCTGCTCCTTCTCTCTCTCTCAAATACATAAGTAAAATCTTTAAAAAAATAACTAAATAAAGGGGGGGCGTGCCTGGGTGGCTCAGTCATTAAGCATTTGCCTTCAGCTCAGGTCAAGATCCCACGAGCCCCACATCAAGCCCCGCATCAGGCTCCCTGCTTGGCAGGAAGCCTGCTTCTCCCTCTCCCACTCGCTCTACTTGTGTTCCCTCTCTCGCTGTCTGTCAAATAAATAAACATTTTTTTTAAAAAGAGTTTATTTTTAAGTAATCTCTACACCCAGTGTGGGGCTCAAACTCACAACCCCAGGATCAAGAGTCACATGCTCCACAGACTGAGCCAGCCAGGTGCCCCTGAATTCTCTTTTTAGCCCCAACAATTTACCTGTAGATTCACTTGGATTTTCCTAATGAATACCATTTGTGAATGACAATTTTTGTTTCTTATAATCCTTACACCATTTATTTCTTTTTCTTATTGGACAATAAGATGTCCAACATCCAATAAAACAGTTAACAGAAATTGTGATATTGGCCCTGTTCCCCGATAAACTTATTTTTTGAAGTAAGCTCTACGCCCAAGGCGGGGCTTGAACTCACAATGCAATATCAACAGTCCCATGCTCTACAGACTAAGCCAGCCAGGGAACCCCCGATAAACTCTTTATCAGGTTTATCATGATGTTCCTTTTCTTGCCTAGTTTGCTGAGAGCTTTGGAGATGAACAGGCATTTAATTTTATCAGATACATTTTCCTGCAATGACCAGGAGGATCGAATAGGTTTTCTCTTTTAATATGTTGATGTGGTTAATTATGCATATTTTCCAATGTTAAACCACTCTAGCATCCTTCAGATATATTCTACTTGGTCATAAATATATGTTTTATGACTTTTACATTTATGTCTTTGTTATTTTTCTCATACTGTCCTTGTGTGCTTTTGGTTTTAAAGTGATACTAATTTAAGGGTGCCTGGCTGGCTCACTTGGTAGAACACGCAACTTCTGATCTCGGGGTCATCAATTCTAACCCCACACGGGGGCAGAGGGAATAACACAGTTATGCTATTTTAACAAAACAAGTTGTGAAGTTTTCCTTTTTTTCTAATTTCTTGGAACAAAGTGCGTAAAATTGGGATTATCTGTTCTTTGTTTCATAATACTCCCACATAAAACTATTTGTATTTATTTTCTGTATAAATGTTTAAACTACAAAACTTCTAATTGCAGCAGGCTCTTAACCATTTTCCAACACTCCTTCAAGACTCTAGTTAGAGTTTTTTCTTAGTCTCCACAATAGTTATTCTAAATATTTACCATTCTCAAGTCCTCTACCTATTTCTCCCTATATTCTTAGCATGTAGTATTCATCTATCTTCAACCTTTTTATCTTACTGGCTACCTTCCCCAGCATACTGATGATTATTTTTTTTAAGATAAAAAACACATACAAGTAACAAACAAAAGCCCCCTCCCTGAAAACTAGGTTCTCCTCTAGCTATTTTTTAAGATTTTGTTTATTTGAGAGAAAGAGAGAGACAGAGAGAGCACGAGCATGGGGAGGGGCAAAGGGAGAGGGAAAGGGACAAGCAGACTCCCTTCCAAAAGAGGAGCCCAACGTGGGGCTCAATCCCAAGACCCTGGGATCATTTACCTGAGCCAAAGTCAGAAGCTTAACAGACTGAGCCACCCAGGTGCCCTAAGCTATTCTTGTTCTTTTCATTTTCCCCATAGTTTAGGGCACCTGGCTGGCTCAGTTGGGAAAGCTTGCAACTCTTTTTTTTTTTTTTTAACATGCAACTCTTGATCTTGGGGTTGTGAGTTCTAGCCCCACATTTGTAGAGATTACTTAAATAAATAAAATATAATTGTCCCATAGTTAGAGTAATCTATATTTACTGAGTGTCCTCGTCTCTTATTTGTTTTTTCACCACACATTTTTTTTACTGTATTTTATGCTATGTTAGAGTTGGGAAATCATTAGTGGGTTATATAAAAATACAACATGCGGGGCACCTGTCTGGCTCAGTCAGAAGAGTGTGTGACTCTTCATCTTGGGGTCGTGAGTTCAAGCCCCATGTTGGGTGTAGAGATTATTTAAATAAATAAATATTTTTTTGAAAAAAGTAAAAAAAAAAGATAAAAAAATTCCTACATGGTAAAAACCACAAAAGGAAGACCAAAAGTCAAAAATGATAAACCAGGATGAGGAGAGGAAATGTATGCAACTCATCTTATACAAGGCTAATTTCCAAAATATGTTAGGAGTTCCTATAAATCAATATAAAAATTCTTTTTTTTTTTTTTTTTTTTTTTTTTTTTTAAAGATTTTTTTTTTTTTTTATGTGACAGAGATAGAGACAGCCAGCGAGAGAGGGAACACAAGCAGGGGGAGTGGGAGAGGAAGAAGCAGGCTCATAGTGGAAGAGCCTGATGTGGGGCTCGATCCCACAACGCCGGAATCACGCCCTGAGCCGAAGGCAGACGCCCAACCGCTGTGCCACCCAGGCGCCCCTCAATATAAAAATTCTAATACCCAACAGAAAATGGGAAAGTTTTTGAATAATTCATTAAAAAATAAATAATTCTTAAACTTACAAGAAGATGTTCAACCTCATAATTATAAAAAGTTAAAATAAAAACAAACACTTAGAAATGATCTTATACCTATTGAAATGGGAAACATTAAAAAAAGTGATAATCACCTGAGATGAGTGCAGAAAAACAAGCACTCTCCTACAGGGCTGGTGAGATTATAAAATGGTTTGACCAATATGGAAGCAATTTGGCAACATCAAAATTACAAATGTATACACCTTTTGACTCAGCAATTCTAATTCTAGGAATTTATCCTACAGTTATATTTGCAAACCTGCAAAATGATAAGATATTTAGTATTACTCACTGCAGCACTGTAATACCTAGAGTGACCATAAACATATTGTCCAAACTGGGACACTTTTTTAAAGATTTTATTTGACAGAGAGCGTACAAGCAGGCAGAGAGGCAGGCAGAAAGAGAGGGGAGAAGCAGCTCCCCGCTGAGCAGAGAGCCCGACGTGGGGCTTGATCCCAGGACCCTGGGACCATAACCCGAGCTGAAGGCACATGCCTAACCAACTAAGCCACCAGGAGCCCCCAAACTGGGACACTTTTATAAGAGAAAAAAAAAAGGTACTATTAATATTTAAGCTATGCCAACTGGCATAGCTGAGACTGTCCCAAGCAAACCAGGAAATATGGTCACTCATAATAACAACAGATGGAAAATGACACAAATATTCACCAATAGGGGATTTTAAAATAATAATAATACACCCAGATAATCGAATACTACATAGCCATAAAAGAACATTATATAGTGATTTGGAAGGTTCTCCAAGATGTATAGTAAAAAAAAAATTTTTTTTTTTTTTAAGATTTTATTTATTTATTCGACAGAGATAAAGACAGCCAGTCAGAGAGGGAACACAAGCAGGGGGAGTGGGAGAGGAAGAAGCAGGCTCATAGCAGAGGAGCCTGATGTGGGGCTCGATCCCACAACGCCGGGATCACGCCCTGAGCCGAAGGCAGACGCTCAACCGCTGTGCCACCCAGGCGCCCCTAGTAAAAAAAAAATTTAAGGGAAAATATAAAACAATGTTTATAGGATGCTACCATTTGTGTAAAAGAAGAAAAAGAATATAATCACTTAGATATGGATAAAATATATAGAGGAAAGACATACAGACAACCGATAACAATAGTTGCTTCTGGGTAAAGTGGGTAGTTAGGAACAGAGAGGAGGATAACTTCACTATATGCCCTTTTGTACCTTCTATATTTTGAACCAAAACTCAGATGAGTAAATAAAATTGTAGCAGAGTCCCAGCAATGAATTTTAATTGCTAAGTTTTACGATCTATATTTTCCCCCTGCTTGAGCTTCTATGCTCAATAATAAAAATTCTCTTAAACATTGTGCTCCTATAGTTTCCTAGTTTTTAAATCATTTTAATTCTGCTATAAATACATGAGAATTATGCAAAACAAAAATACTTAAGAACAATTTTAAATCAAGTACCACTATTGTCAGTAACTATGAACAGAAAAATGTATATGTATTACTTTTTTCCAATTTGTGTTTAATAATCCTCACAAAAGAGCAATTATATTAATAATCATTTTCATACACCATAAATTTGGCACCTTCTGTACTTTTTCTGTGATTTTTCATCTAAATTAAATTGAACTAAACTGGAATAATAAATACAATTAAGCGAGTCAATATACTTACCCTTGAAAATCTCTTACCTAAGTGGTAGTTACTATAACAAATTACCTGATAATCTAAAATTGTTTTATCTAGGGAAGGTAGGCAGCGGGATGGGTTAAATAGGTGATGGAGTTTAAGGAGCGCACTTGTTGAGAGGAGCACTGGATGTTTTAAGTGATGAGTCACTAAACTCTACACCTGAAACTAATATCACACTGTATGTTAACTAACTGGAATTTAAATAAAACTTGAAAAAGAAAAAAATATAATAAAATTCTTTCTCTAAAAGATTCCCAAAATAAGAGACTTATAACAACAGCTTTTAGCAAATGGACAGGCAAAAGTGGATGATGTAAAATTTTTCAAATTACATAAAATCCTGAGAAATTATGGTTTATGGAGTGTTAAGTAGGTAAAAGCAGTTAAAATTAATTTTACTTAGTTTTTTAGAGAACGGTTTTGTTTACTGTATGGTAACACAACTGTTGTGGTAACACATCATCTTTCATGTTCTTTAGGTTAAAAAAACAAGTATTAAAATGTTACCAACCACAACCACCCACAAAAGGTTTTTTCTTTTTGCTATTTCATATTCTTTCAAATTAGCCTTCGACTATTAAGAGTTTTTTTTTTAATCTTTTTTTAGGGACCCTGGCAAAATCTACATTCTCTTAGCATATTATAATGATTCAGACTTGCTATAATCTATTCTTATGGCCATCAAAGAAACCAATTTACAGGAGGGATTATTTGAGAAAATAATGTGTAATAATGTGTATTAATGTGTATTAGGCATTGTAAATTTGACCAGTGTGGTGATATATTGTGATTTTTTTACATGCTCATGTGTATATTTTTTCAGTCCTATAAAATTTAGTTCTGTAATTATTAACCCAAACAGGAATTCGAAACACACACTGGGATAGAGCATAGATACATCTGAATTTATATGAAATTTCATTTACTCCATGAAGGTCTAACATCAAGTTAAAACATGTGCACCAGCACCAGAGTGTTAGTCTAGCCAGAATCTAAATCCTGTTCAAATACATGTGCTTACTAATAATGACTTAGCAATTTTTAAATGTATTAACATATTTAGTGGCCTTGATTAATACCATTTAAACTTTCAACTCCAGGGTGTCCCTTAAAGCCCACGAACCCAAAGCAACACTTAGGTTTACCACTGTCAAGGACAGAATGAGAAAAGGAGTGGTAAGTGTAACGACTTTTTCAAAAAACTTGGTGGAAGGAATACAGGTAAGAGATAAAATATATCAATTTATCTCAATTTTTTACAAAAGAAAAAAGCAATACTGATGGAAAATCTGAGTTGCATAAAGCTGCTTAACTGAAATCGATTTTTATTTAATTAAACACAGAGTCAAAATATACTTAGTGATTACTTCTTAAGATGGCAAAGACTCGAAGGAACAATTAAACAGTGAAAGATGGATTCATTACAGAGAAAGAAGTTGAAAAATACAGCAAACCTAAGTGGAGAGAGTAACCCGAGAGTAGTGGGAGGATTTCCTCTTCAGTAGTATCTGGAGGAATAGATATGGGCTATAAACGTAATGGCAGGAAACTGAGGGCTTCTTTGTGAAGCAATGAGGTGGTGAGCTCAAGTGAAGTAGAGATTAGAAAGAAGACTGACTAGGAGTTGCCTTTAGGATGAAAACAATTTAACCATAGTGTTCAAAACTCCTTGTAATGCAGGGGTTCCTGGCTGGCTCAGTTGGTAGAGCACGAGACCCTTCAAGGCCCATAATGGGCATGGAGCCTACTCAAAAAAATAAATAAAATACTCTATAACAAGGCCCCCACCTATATGCTCTGCTCCACTGATCCATATATCCTCACACCCAACCAAACTTTCACTCTAACCAACTGATCCAGAGCCCCTCAAATGTTCCTCTCATGGATGTTTGTTACTGCAGAGCTCTGTCTGGAACACCTTTCTCCTCATCTCCAGCAAACACTTCTCATTCTTTAAGAGTTGGCTCCCATCATCCAACATTTCTTGAGGTCCCTTTGCCTTTATCTCAGCTACCCTTTACCCTGATCCTGGATGGTGCCCCTTCTTTATACTTCCTTCTGCATCTCTCTGCATCTCAGCATTTTTCACTGGGAATTTTATTTTATTTTATTTAAATTTTATTTATTTATTTGACAGAGAGTGAGAGAGCACAGCTGGGGGAGCAGCAGGCAGAGGGAGGGAGAAGGAGGCTCCCCACTGAGCAGGGAGCCTGATGCGGGACTCGATCCCATGACCCTGAGATCATGACCTGAGCCAAAGGCAGATACTTAACCAACTGAGCCACCCAGGCACCCTCACTGGGAATTTTAAACACTGCTTCTCTCTTTTTTTTTTTTTTTAAGATTTTATTGATTGATTGATTGATTGATTGATTGGAGAATGAGCGAGCATGTGATGGGGGGTGGGGGGAGGACCAGAGGGAGAGGGACAAGCAGATTCCGCCCTGAGCCCAGGGCTTGATCCCACAGCCCTGAGATCACGACCCGATCTGAAGTCGAGTCAGACGCCCAACTGACTGAGCCACCCAGGCACCCCAAACACTGCTTTCTCATTTCTTCCAATAGTCAGAAATTGGTTTTGTTTGGTTTTGCTTAATTTCTACATTACCTAGCTCTACGCCTGGCGCACGATAGGCCAATTAACACATATTCACTGAATGAATGGAAGATGACTATGTCAGAGCCCCCGGGACTTATATTTTAACCAGTAAAATACAAGATTATCTTTTGTAAATGGAAAAACTAAAGTAGGAAGGCATGTGCACCAGTAATAATATTAGCAGAACAAGGATTTATGAGAAAAACAGAAAAAGAAAAAAAAAAAACTGGGGCACCCGGGTGGCTCAGTCGGTTTAGCATCTGCCTTTGGCTCCGGTCATGATCTCAGGGTCCTGGGATTGACCCCACCCCCACGCCCACCCCTGTCGGGCTCCCTGCTCAGCAGCAAGCCTGCTTTTCCCTCTCCCTCTGCCTGCTGCTCCCCCTGCTGTGCTTTCTCTGTCTCTCTCTGTCAAATAAATAAAATCTTAAAAACCTAAAAAAAAAAAAAAAAAAACCTTACGTGAAATCTTTCACTTGCACTAATTAACATCATTGATACAATCTAAAGAGAACAAATGAGAATCTCTAAATCATAACAAATAAACATTCCCCAAACACAAACATCAAGTTTCCAATTTTGTACCACAGAGGATTTAGCTTTTCTGATTTAAGGTTCAAAATCATTAAGACCAATCCTCCCCCATACACCACAAAACTCTGGCACAACCAGGGACTGACCTATAAACCTACTATTAGACATGACAGAGGATTTCTTTCACATTATGAAAAGCCTCATTTCTTGCTGGCCATGTCACAGCTGGCTAATACTTTTCGCACAGATTTAACTAGATGGGTCTTTTTCAAATCTGAAACAAAAAAGGATCTGACAACGCCAAGCTTTAACTACCTGGGATGACAAACTTGTTCTTTTTTTTTTTTTTTTTTTTTAAGATTTTATTTATTTATTTGACAGAGATAGAGACAGCCAGCGAGAGAGGGAACAAAAGCAGGGGGAGTGGGAGAGGAAGAAGCAGGCTCATAGCGGAGGAGCCTGATGTGGGGCTCGATCGCCGGGATCACGCCCTGAGCCCAAGGCAGACGCTTACGGGATCCGCTCTGCCACCCAGGCGCCCCACCGGCGGGTTCCTCTAATCAGAGAGAACTGGGAAGAAGATTGAGGACCTTATTACTGACTACGCAGAGTAGAAAATAAAAGGAAGCAAATGACTTCTAGGTAATGGTTAGAAATCCCTAACATATGGTATCTCTCTCGACAGCTTAAAAAGCTTCAGAGAAGGGGCGCCTGGGTGGCACAGCGGTTAAGCATCTGCCTTCGGCTCAGGGCGTGATCCCGGCGTTATGGGATCGAGCCCCACATCAGGCTCTTCAGCTATGAGCCTGCTTCTTCCTCTCCCACTCCCCCTGCTTGTGTCCCCTCTCTCTGGCTGTCTCTATCTCTGTCGAATAAATAAATAAAATCTTTAAAAAAAAAAAAAAAAGCTTCAGAGAAATTACATTCCTGTGAAAAAGGATAAGATTAGCTTTATTATATTTGGAAAAACTGATGCTGACTTGAATTTATACTGCCAGAACTCTCTTTAAAAAAATGTGTTTAATTTATTTATTGGGGGGAGGGCACAAGCAAGGGGAGGAGCAAAGGGAGGGGTAGAAGCAGACACCCTGCTGAGCAGGAAGCTGGTGCTCAGCTCCATCCCAGGACCCTGGGATCATGACCTGAGCTGAAGGCAGACGCTTAACTGAGCCATCCAGGCGCCCCTACCAGAACTTTCTTAAAGTCATGGGCAAAGCCATTCAGGAGGGAGCTGAGGGCAAGCTAGAGTTCCTGAATTAGAGAGTCCCACTAGGAGAGAGAGGGCAGATAGTGAATGACTGCCAGAGGGAAAAACAAACAAAAACAAAAGAAAGGTCACCCTCCAACCCTAACCAAAACAAAGGAGAACCGCTTTTCCACAAAACACACCAGAGTATGGTTTTGATATTTATTCTTCCACAGTTACCCTTGATGCTCATTTTAATCCCCCAAAGTGATGGTAAAGTGTGCAAATCTTGATCTCAGGGTTGTAAGTTCGAGCCCCACACTGGGTGTAAAGATTACTTAAAATTAAACATATATATATATATATTTAAAAGAAAAGAGTTTGTGATACAGCCAGCCTCTAGACAACTCCCAGTACTGTACTATAAGGATTCCACATAAAATGCTTCTTTTAGGGATGGGGTCATTTCCTGGGATAATTCAATTCAACAGTTAATTTGGGGAAGAGTTTCATGATGGAGAAAGCCTTGTAGTCAGAGACTTACTTGAGTCTGATTCCTGGCTCTGATACTAAATTACAACTGGGCTACCTTATTCAAAGAAGTCCTATTTCTTAGTCTTAGTTTCCTCATCTTCCAAATGGGGCTAATAATAACTACTTTGAAGTCTCTGATAAGTGGGAGCAATAGACTATATAAAATCTACCATATGGGGCGCCTGGGTAGCGCAGTCGTTAAGCGTCTGCCTTCGGCTCAGGGCGTGATCCCGGCGATCCGGGATCAAGCCCCACATCAGGCTCCTCTGCTGGGAGCCTGCTTCTTCCTCTCCCACTCCCCTGCTGTGTTCCCTCTGTCGCTGGCTGTCTCTCTGTCACATAAATAAATAAAATCTAAAAAAAAAAAAAAATCCACCATAAACACTAGATGATAGCTAATATTTACATAGTTTCTCTTAAATATAGATGCTGTGTTAGGCACCCTGAAGATACAGATGAATGCTTTCCTAGTTGCAAATGATAAAATTCCTGAATGTGCTTAGTTTTCAAAATTCTTTTTCTAGATCACCTCTTTTCCGTGAGGACTACAGGGGCAAGCAATTAAAATAACTAAAATTTGGGGAGCACTTAAAGGTTTATAAAATGTGTAAGGGCCCAGTCAAGAGCAACGCAAATCCTCAACAGCAGGCAAGTAACTGGTGGAGATAAAACGAGAACCCAGGTCACCTAGTAAGCACCAGTGTGACCTTTTCAACCGCCTCAGGACCTCCCTGAAGTGCACCGGGGCTGTTTCTGGTCCGGCTCTTTTCCCGCCATCAGACTCCTCACTCACCAATACCGCGTGCCGGAGACTAGGCGTTCATTTGACTTCCATGCCGCTCTACGCGGCGGGTTACTGTGTTCGGTTCTGTGTTCAACTTCGAATGTTGAAGGTCACTAGGTGGCCTCTTGAAAAGGGCTCACTCTTATCCGAGTGTGGAGACGTACTGCTCCCCTGTCTCTCCGACATCTCCATCGTTTTAACGCCGCCGCGTCCTCCGGGAGCTCGCCAGGCTTCGCAAAGCTCCAAGCCTCGGCTTTCCCGCCCTCAACGTCCGCACGCAAGGCCGCCGCAAGGTGCTCCGGGCACCAAGGAATTCACAAGGCTTTTGCGGGCAGCCCACGGCCTTGCTCTCATTGGGTAGCCTCATCTTTTCTCCGCCCCCAGGGTCTTTGCTTCCCCGATGATTGGACCTGGGCGTTGTCCATCCCGGCTTCGGGCACCGCCCTATTTTTTTAGCATCCACCAAACGCCCTCCGCCCCATATTCTCTCGTATCCACTCCTCGCCCATCCCGTGTCTAGGGGGGATCGAGTGCACCTCGCAGTGGTCCCAGACGTTTAGGGACCGGCCCCTCCCCCTGCTCCAAACCCCACCCACTAGGCCCCTCCCCTCCACATCCTAGGCTCCGCACTGTAACACCGAGCTCCCCCCACCTTGCGGTGTTCCCGATTCCTCCGCCCCTCCCTCCAAACAACGCTCAGACTCCTCGGGCGCTCTGACTGAGCGGGAGGCGCGCTGGGGGGATGCGCTCTCTGAGGGCTCTGCAGAATGCGCTGAGCAGGGCCGGCAGTCACTGCTGGCTGGGAGGCTGGGGTCACCTGAGCCGGAGCCCTCTCCTTGGCGGGGGCGTCCGGCACCACCACAGTGAGGCTGCGGCGCTGGGCAGGGAGACGCAGCACAGCCACCAGCCGCAGCACCAGGATCAGTAAGGCTTGCGGGACAGGGGCAGGGGACAGGCTCGCTCGCACTCCCACTGTCGTTCTCGCCAGCTCCCGAGTCCCGTTACCCCGAGAGCGCATCTCATCTCCCCTCTCTTCTCCTCGCTCGCTAGCCTGCGATGCCTTTTCCTTTAGATTTGGGGCTTTGGGTCCGCCGCATTCGGGCGGTAATGTGCCGTCCGCCCGGGAGGGCGTTTGGGCAGGTCGGTCCTCGGGATGGTGCCTGTCCAAGGTGCGTACTTAACTGGGAACGCAGATGGGCGCGGAGTGTTGCTTGGTG
Organism: Ailuropoda melanoleuca; assembly: GCF_002007445.2. Classification (NCBI taxonomy): domain Eukaryota; kingdom Metazoa; phylum Chordata; class Mammalia; order Carnivora; family Ursidae; genus Ailuropoda; species Ailuropoda melanoleuca. The sequence goes on along the minus strand of NC_048232.1, from coordinate 33,745,575 downwards.
CACGTGTCTGAGTGCAGGGCCGTGTGCGCACCGCGCATCCTCACCCTCTCTCTCCACCTAGGTCCACGGGTGTATTTTAGGGGATGAGTGCGTAGGGAACAGCCTCCTGTCTCGAGTCCTGGTGTACTTGGGTCTGTCCATCTGTGTGGTGTGTCTGTGTTTCGGCATGTCCTCGGCGTGTAATGTGTGATGCGCGTGTATTATTAGTGCGCGGGTATGTGCATGTGTCGTTTGCTTATGTGTTGGATGTGTGCATTGTCAGGGCTCTCAAATCTGTAGAATAAGGGTAGTTTCCAATTGGTTGTTGAATGAGGAAAGTCGTAATGGGGAAAAAAATCAGAAGACGCGGATTTCCCATACGAGAACCAGTCAGAGCCGTTGCTTGTGCTGCTCAGGCTCCCTGATTTAAAGGGTTCTCTAAAAATAATAATAATAATAATAATAATAATAATAATAATAATAAATAATAATAAAGGGTCCTCTTCCCTTGGGCTATTATTCTGCCCTAATAGGCTGCACCTCTCTCCTCCACCACCCAGGAACACTTGGTGGCTGAGCCTCCTTTCTCCGAAATAGACGGAGCTGAGCAGGAAATTTTGTCCTTTCCAGAAGCCAACACAGACACTGCCAAGTAGCCCCTGCTCTATTATAGCAGGAGCAGAAAATGGACCATCTCCCTGTCATTGACATGTACTGATGACATTCAGAAAGACATGCACATCATAATTAAAGTAGCCAAACAGACACAGCACTCACTGTCTCACCATCACTGGAGCCTCTGTCCTGACAGGTAACAGACCAGTAAGGTATGATTTACTTATTAATTTTTAGGCTATACATGTCCATCAGCCTCTTCTCAAGGAAACACGGAACATTCAAACTTTAAAGAATAAGCCCTGGGGCGCCTGGGTGGCTCAGTCGGTTAAAAGTCTGTCTTCAGCTTAGGTCGTGATCTCAGGGTCCTGGGATCGAGGCCCACACTGGGTTCCCTGCTCAGGAGGGAGCCTGCTTCTCCCTCTCCCACTCCCCCTGCGTGTTCCCTCTCTCGCTGTCTCTGTGTGTAAAATAAATGAATAAAATATTCAAAAAGAAAAAAAGAAAGAATAAGCCCTCTCTCTCTCCCATTCTACTCTCTACTCCAACTTTTCCCAAATAATCACCATGGGAGAAATGGTGGGATAGAGCAAAGCCTTAACCTCCCTCACCTTCAAACCTTCTGTGGGGTGGTGAGCAAGTGGTATCCCTGATTCCTTCCGCACACACTTCCTAATCCAGTGGAGTCAGGTGATGGAAGTGTTTTGGGGAACCTTGATCCTCCTGCCTCTCTGACTGTCTGTGCTCCCGGGGAATTCTTGGTATTGATCTGGTGTTGATCTGGTGTTCCCTTGGGCAGAAGGAGTTGAAAGCACTGGCAGGGGATAGGCTCTGGAAGTGTGATACCAGGATGGGGAGGAGTTCTTGTGTTTGAGAGGGGGGGAAAGGAAGGCAGAAAAGAGAAAATGACCCATTATTCAGGTTCTCGTTTGTTTTTTAGTATTTAGCTTTCTTATTTCTGATTATAAAAGAAAAACAAGATAGAGTACAAGAAGAAAATAAAGATCCCAATATTAGAGGTAACCGATAATATTGTGATATCTATCCATATATACCCTATATATGTATGTATAAAATTTAACATAAATAGGATCATAGTATTCATAATCTTTGGTAACCCATCTTTTTCTTTTACCAACAGCTTTTAATATTGAATGTGTGTGTGTGATATTGTCATTTTAATGGCTCCTATTTAGCCATTTTAAGGTTACATGTATGAGGTATCATAATTTATTTAACCAATCTTCAGTCTGGTTACTGCATATTCTTGTGCACCTGTTCAATTATTTCTTAGAGTAAATTCCTAGGAAATTTTGCTTCACAGAGACATCTGTCATTGATATCTTGTATAACCTTCTAGAGATATTTTATGCATGTATCAGCCAATACATGTTCATATTATCTTCTGTTCTTTTTTTATGAATATGGTATCATGTTGTACACATTGCTCTGCACCTTGCTTTTCCCCCCCTCAACATTATATTGTAGATCAATCCATATCTGGGCCAAAGGGTATGCAGTTTTCTTAAGGCTTGTGATACCTCGGTGGTATGGCATTATTTCCTGTCTTGCATCAGCTTCCAGGCACAGAGGCCTGCCTTAAAGTGTTCCTACATAATTGCATTCTTGAGTTATTCCTTCTTTTTCCATCCTTCTATCACCACATGGATCCTGTCTTCCCTATAGGCACTAGCCTCATTGTGACAGTTGGATTTCCTCAGAAAAAGAAACTCCCCTCTCCTGGTATTCCTCCTGGCCCTAAATACATATGTGCCTGGTCTATGCCAGCTTCTTGAGAAACTTTTTTTTTTAATGCATTGTTTCAATGGATAGTATGTCCATATTCACATATACATATTCAATGAATAATTTATACATATTCATATAGTTCAAAATTCAAAATATGCAAAAAGATATGTAGTGGGCAGTGTCCCTCCCACTCCTTTTGCCCAGCACCTGCTTCATCACCCTAGAGGAAGGTAAATCAGGCTTACAGGCTTCTTTCTTTCTTTTTTTCTTTTTATAGGTTTCTTTTTTTTTTAAGATTTTTAAAATTTATTTGACAGAGATAGAGACAGCCAGCGAGAGAGGGAACACAAGCAGGGGGAGTGGGAGAGGAAGAAGCAGGCTCCCAGGGGAGGAGCCTGATGTGGGGCTCAATCCCATAACGCCAGGATTACACCTTGAGCCGAAGGCAGACGCCTAGCCACTGTGCCACCCAGGCGCCCCTTTTTATAGGTTTCTGATATATCCTTCCAGAAATATTTTGTGCCTGAAGAGGCAAATATATTTTTTCCTTTTAACATAAATAGTACCATACTATGAACATTGTTCTACAGCTTGCTTATTTGTTTAATATGACATCTTAGAGATCATTCTACATCAGTACTTAAAGAACTCTCTCATTTCATTTTTTTGTACTGCACAATATTTCATTACATGAATACACCATAATTTACCTAACCAGTTCCGTGTTGAGGCACATTTAGGTTGTTTCCAGTCTTACTATTACTAACGATGCAGTAAATGTGAATATGTTACTTTGCAGGTGTGTAAGTACCCTTAGAGCATAAATACCTGGAAGTCAAATTGTTGAGTCAAAGAGTTTTAGAGGGTCTAAATCTCAAATCGCTGTCAAATTTGGAATGATCTGAAAAAATATTTCCTCTAAATCTGTTAACATATTAATAGTAGAACCAAGTCTTCAATGCCTGGAATTTTAAGTGCTATAGGCTAGCAAAAGAGATAACTTTGGGAAACAGGGACCTTCCTAAAAAAATGTAACTTGGCAATTCTTTATTGAAGACCCACTGCGTGCTAGGGACTTTGCTCAATGTTAAAAAGACAAAGATATATAGAGGAGGTATACAGATATAGATATATACAGATATATAAAGAAGGAGAGGGTGGGAGAATGGGCCAAAATGGGTGGGGAAGTGGGAGATACAGCCTTAAAAAAAACTGTTAGTTTTCTAATTTCAAATCAGAAGAATTGGAATTAGAAATCTTTGTATAAGAAAGAAGGAAAGAAAAAGAGAAAGAAAGAAAGAAAGAAAGAAAGAAAGAAAAGAGAAAGAAAGAAAAAGAAAGAAAGAAAGAAAGAAAGAAAGAAAGAAAGAAAGAAAGAAAGAAAGAAAGAAAGAAAAGAAAAATTCTTACATCTTGGGGAGCCTGGCTGGAACGTGCAGCTCTTGATCTCTGTATCATGAGTTTGATCCCCCTTTTGGGTGTAGAGATTACTTAAAAATAAAATCTTTTTTAAAAAATTTATTTGATAGAGAGAGACAGCCAGCAAGAGAGGGAACACAAGCAGGGGGAGTGGGAGAGGAAGAAGCAGGCTCCCAGCAGAGCAGGGAGCCCGATGTGGGGCTCGAATCCCAGAACCCTGGGATCGCGCCCTTAGCCAAAGGCAGATACTTAATGACTGAGCCACCCAGGAACCCCTAAAAATAAAATCTTTAAAAAAAGTTTTTTTTACATCTTTTTATTCTGAATTTAATCTATAATCCAAAATATCATACCTATTTAGATTTTGCAGTGTACTTCTAATTTTGAAAAATAATGAATGTAGACTCTAAAAAAAAGCAAAAAACCCCACAAAGACCTAACAGTGGAGCAAGGGAGATGGTGGGTTGTGTCATACCAGCAGCATAAAACAATATTGGGAAGTTTGAAGAAGCCTTTACAGAATTAGGACATTTGATCTGGACCTTGAAGGATGAGCAGGACTGTCCCAAGTGAAGGAGAAAAAGGTCATTCTATGCAGAAGTAGAAGCATAAGCAAAGGCCAGGAAGCCTGAAATGCCCGGCCCATTTGGACACTTACTTGTTACCTGGCATAACTGGAGTGTCAGGGTATGGTGGAGAATAGAAAAGGAATGTTGGCAGGGTTGTGGGGTTTTTTGTTTTTTGTTTTTTAAGAGTTATTTATTTGAGAGAGAGCATGTGCATGTCAGACGAGGGGCAGAGGGAAAGACTCTTCAAGAAGATTCCCTGCTAAGCGCAGAGCCCAACTCAGGACTTGACTCATGAGATCATGACCTGAGCCAAAACCAAGAGTCCAACTCAACCAACTGAGCCACCCAGGTGCCCCTGTTGGCGGGTTTTAAAGAGCTGTGAATGCCATACCAAGAAATAAGAATTTATTTTGTAGACACTGGGGAACTATCAAAGGTTTTTGAGTACAGAAATGATATTTGAGTTTTCGAAAGAACTGGCACATTGTGGAAGATGGGCTGGAAGTCAAGGGAGTGTAGTAGCAGTTAGGAAACAGACAATACGGACTGATGACGCAGAAGCATAGTTTGCTGAGCATTTACTTTGTGAAAGACTTTTTCACAAAATGTTATGTTAATTAAGCCTATTTCACCCATGTGAAGTAGACATTACTACCCTTATCTTACAGATGAGGAAGCAGGTTCAGCAACGTTAAGTAACCTGACTTACTATCCCTATTAAGGTCATACAGCTTTTAAGGGGCAAATTCTGGCATGCTGGCACAGGACAAGAAAAGAGGGTGGATTTGAAAGACAGTATGGTGGTTACCATAATGTGGGGTACCAACTGAACATGGATGTAAGGTATGGGAATTTTCCAAATGATTCCACGTTTCCAGCTTGGCACCTGGGTGAGTGATACTGCTATTAACCCACATGGGGAGCACGGGAAGAGGAGCAGAGGGAGGGAGGTGAGATAATGTCAGGTTTGGACATTCTGAGTTGGTGGTTCCTATGGGACATCTAGTGATGGAAGTGTCTAGAAGGCAGCTAGAAATAAAGTCTGAAGGTTAGGAACAAAAGAAAGCTAGAGAGTTAAGATTTAAGACTTCCCAGGAAAGATGTGAAAGTTGGAATTATAGGGAGAGATCAGATGATTCAGGCAGGAGGCTTGAGTGAGGTAGAGTGAGGACACCTACCTACCTACCTATTTATTTATTTATTTTAAAGATTTTATTTATTTCAGGCAGAGAGAGTAAGTGAGAGAGAGAGTGCACAAGTGGGGGGGGCAGAGAGAGAAGCAGACAAACAGGCTCCCCACTGACCAGGGAGCCGGACGTGGGCCAATCCCAGGACCCTGGGATCATGACCTGAGCCAGAGGCAGATGCGTAATGGACTGAGCCACTCAGGCACCCCAGGGACACCTACCTATTTATAAGGCCCTGTTCTAGGAGGAGAAGTAGGGAGCAGTTCTCATGTCTCTATCCTCCCCCCTGTCTGTGCCCCCAAACAGTGACTCATCAGAGAGTGGCATGCTGTCCCGCCTGGGTGATCTGCTCTTCTACACTATTGCCGAAGGACAGGAAAGAATCCCTATCCACAAGTTCACTACTGTAAGTGCCTCTCTATCTGCTCAGAATGCTGAGCCCTCAGAATCTCTGCAAAGCGGGAAAAGGAGGACAGGACAAGTGTAGGGCAGCTAATGGGTTGCTTCAGGAGGGTGAAAAATGGCAGATGGCAGTAGGTGTCTCGGCTCAAACGGCAATCCCGTCTCTGCTCCAGGCTGGGAAGATTAAACCCTCTGACTCTACCCGTATTCTTGGTTTGAGACTTTGACCCAAGCGGTTCAGAAACCAGCTGCCTTGATGAAAAAGGGCAGGAAACCCTTGTTAGCCTTCAAAGCTGCACCATGCCCTCCTTTCTTAGTCTGCAAACCCATCTGTTCCACCTGTTGGAGTAGTCGCGGTTGAGCTCATTGTTATCCATTGGGAAAGAATATTAGCATTGCATTACTGTCCTTGTAGTTGACCTTACCAGGCTTCTTCTTTCCCCTAAAGGCACTGAAGGCCACTGGCCTGCAGACATCAGATCCCCGGCTCCGGGACTGCATGAGCCAGATGCGCCGCATGGTTCGAGAGTCCAGCAGTGGTGGCCTCTTGGACCGAGATCTCTTCCAAAAGTGAGGGCCCCAGAATCAAGGGCACCATTCTTCAAACTGTTCTGTGGACATAGACTATACCAGCAGGGAGGGCTCTTGGGGATTGGATAGTCCAGCTCCTCACTGCATCACTTATTTATTACGCAAGTAACATATGAATGTTCATATACTCATTCTAAAAGTGCGAACAATATAGAAATACATCTTCTCCTTTTCCTGTCTCCCCAGTCCACGTCCCCTTTCCCAGAAGTAAACATTGTTGACCGATTAGTGGGTCTCTTCTAGATAAGGTCCTATGCATTTATGTACATATAGGAATATATGTAAATATACTTATATGATTTAGGATTTTTAAAATATTAAGGTGACCCACTATACATATTATTTGGGTATTTATTTTTTTCTCATATCCCAAAACACTGTGTCTTGGGCTATCTTTCCACATCATTACAACCCCTCATTTTAGGGGCAAAAGAAACTTGAGACCCAGAAAGATAAAGTGACATGCTAAAGGTCATACAGCTGTTGGTCCCAAACCCAATGACCACTCACACTTTCCCTATTCCCGACTTCCATGGCTCCAGAGCGAGTCACAGTTGCATCTCTTCAGCCCCTAACCCGATCGTGTCTGGGATCCAGGTGTGTGAGCAGCAACATTGTGCTCCTGACTCAGGCATTCCGAAAGAAGTTTGTCATTCCTGATTTTGAGGAGTTCACGAGCCATGTGGATCGCATCTTTGAGGATGCCAAAGAGCTCACTGGAGGCAAAGTGAGGGCCAGGGGACTAAGGGAGGGGCAAGGGCTCTGGGCCAGATATACCTTGCTTCTTGGACATGTCCTGGGGCTGGGAATCCATGATTGAGAGATGAGAAGCAGAACCTCTAAACCTGGGGACAAGGGCTTTATGTGCTTCTATACATGGGATTTCTAGAGCAGCTGAGGGAGTCCAGAGTTTCGAAGGGGCAATTGGCATAAAGGTTTCAATAGAACTTCGAAAGAGACCTCTGGGGTAATTAAGCCTAAGACCCAAAAAGGGAAGCTGACCCCAGAATTCTCCTCTTTTTACCTTCCATAGGCTTTACTGCCATCTGTATAGGAGTAGGGCTACAGAAAGATAAGGCCTTCTTGGACTTAAGGCTTGGGTGTCCCTGGGAACAACAGGCAGGAGGGAACCCTGTTGCCCTGCAGAAGACAGAATTTTCACTTTTATCTGAAAGATTCTCCTGACCCTGAACCTCAGCTCTGTTCCCCCTCTCTACATCCATATCTCCATTCTGTCTGTTTTCTCTCCCCACTTATGCCCAGGTGGCGGCCTATATCCCTCAGCTGGCCAAGTCCAATCCAGACCTATGGGGTGTCTCCCTGTGCACTGTGGATGGTCAGCGGTGAGATGCTGGGTGAGAGGAAGGGGAGGCAGGGCACAGGTGCCGAACACAGGCTGACCCCTTTCGTGGCACCTGTCTGCCTCCAGGCACTCCGTGGGCCACACAAAGATTCCCTTCTGCCTGCAGTCCTGTGTGAAGCCCCTCACCTATGCCATCTCCATAAGCACCCTAGGCACTGACTACGTGCACAAGTTTGTGGGCAAGGAGCCCAGTGGCCTACGCTACAACAAGCTCTCCCTCAATGAGGAAGGTGAGCCCCACCAGGGTTCAGACCAGACTCATAGATGTCCCCTTTCTTATTCCCACCTAGCCCTGCAGCCCTGTTTGTTTGTTTCCCTGACCTTCCTGATTAGCTCTGTTGTTTCATCTTCCCTGGCAAAGAAGTCTTTCTTGTCTAGCCTGCAGAGTGGGCGGGCTATAAAGGAGGCTTTGTGCGGTAGCTAATAAGACTGGGTGGTTTGTGTTTCCTAGGAATCCCCCATAACCCCATGGTCAATGCTGGTGCCATTGTCGTGAGCTCCCTGATCAAGGTCAGTGCCATCCTAGCCTTCTGGAAGGTACTGTTCTCTAAACCCCCTTGTTCCTGTATTCCTCGTATCTGCCCAGCTCTTCAGGGGGGTTGCTGGGGCTTTGATTCCTTTGAGCGTCCCCAGGAGGCAATAAGGGCACAGCAAGGACCCACACATGTTGAAGATGTTAGTAAAAGGAACTGTATCTCTGCCCCCCCCCATGAGTCTGGAGCCCAGAGCTTCCTGGCCCCTAGAGAAGGGAGCAGGTCTTGACCCCTGCCTAGGACCAAGGGCCACATGCCAGACACAGGGGGAGGACAGCACTGTTGGGCACTGATTGGCCACTTCTGGGTGAGGGACACAGAAAGAAGGGTGAATGGCCAGGCCAGGGCAGCTATTCACGTCACCTGAAACTGTGAGTTGGCCTTGAGCAAGGGTATCAGGCTGGCCTGTCAGCTGTAGGTCTCCCAGGGCTTGAGCAAGAACCCGAGAACAGTGTGGGCAGCAACACTCCATAGCCAATCACAATCCCTCCTGAGGAAGGTGGTGTTAGGAACCCTTCCCCCAGGGACTCAGGTGTCAGAGTCCCTAAGGTGTTGACACTATAGTTGACATGTGTAGGAAGCAATGAGGTGTGGTGGGGGTGGAGTGGGAGACCGGGCTTAGGCTCTCCCCTTGCCCTGGGATAGCTCTGTCTACAGGCCTGTAAGTGGCACCTGCCTCTCCCTATTCCCATCTAAGCAGGCCTTACTGCACCTGACTCTCAGCTAAAATCTTCAGCTTTATTTCAGTTATCAATATAATCGATATAACAGTATTATATGCAACACACCTCTCATCCCATTCCTGTCAGTCCAGTTGGAGATGGCTATGGGAGACAAGGATACAATAGACTGGCTCCAGCCGGGGCTATAAGGGATGAGGATGGGGATCAGGAATAGGAGTGGGGCTTGGGGGCAGGACTGCAATCAGGAGAATAGAAGTGAGAGTCAGGGATGAGGGCTGGGATTGAGAATGGAATTGGAAGTGAGACTCAGGTGGGTGAGACTCATGGATGGGGTGAAGTTATCTGTACTCATTACTTGATAATAAAATCTAAATGGTCTGGTTTTTGAGATCACTAGATCTGCAGACACACAAAAAATCTCAGTCATTAAAAAAAAAAAAAGTCATTGTAAAATGTAAAATATTCCCAGTAGCAAAACCAGTGTTAAGACATTAAACTCCACTAGGTCATCCTGACACTCCCCTGTCATCATCCTAGACTTGGAATGCTGATCTCTCTCTCTCTCTCTCCCCCTCCGTCCCTCTCTTTCTCTCTCTCTCTGCAGATGGACTGTAACAAAGCAGAAAAGTTTGATTTTGTAAGTTCCCTTGCGACTCAGCCCCTGGCTGCTTTTCTCCATAGCATGTTGTCCCCTCCAGCTGCCCCAGCGCTTGGCTCTAACCCCACTTTGATAGCGCACCAGCCCATACTAGTAAGCCTTATTGCCAGAGGTGTGGGCATCTGTGGCTTCAGAGGGGAAAACCTCCGGAGTCCCTGCTGGGATAAAGACTTAGGAGTTCAGAGGGGTTAGTCAGGCTAGGATGTGTTTAATAGGGGTCCTCCCCCACGTGATGCCTTTCATGCTCCTTTTTCTCTTTTAGGTGTTACAGTATCTGAACAAAATGGCTGGGAACGAATACATGGGTTTCAGCAATGCCACGTAAGGCCCCGTTTGCAGGACTGGCTGAATCTATTGTGGGATATATGCACGTGCAATAGAGAAGGGGGATGATACCATCTTAAGAGGAAGAAATCCGGGGGAATTTTGGCTACCCAGCTTCCTCTGAGTCCATTCATTGACATTTGTTTACTTTGTAAAAGAATTTGTTCCATTTCTATTTAGTACTTAGAGAGGCAGTGTGAGGGTTTATTCCTAAGCCCTTTCTTGCCAAGCCTCTCAGAGCCAAAAACCTCATCAGTTTTTCCAAACTAGATGACGAGACAATCTGAGGTTTGGGGGTTTCCTTTTTACATTTTACAATGAAGCTATGCCCAGTGCTTGCTCAGGGTCAGAAGTTTCCTCCAGGATTACCATGAGAATTTATACAGGGGTTGATTTAGTTTGACATGTGTGATCTAGTTGTGTCTCTCTCAGGGAAGGTATTTTTTCCCCTTCTCCTTAAACCCACCCCTCAAACGTCAAGTACTAAATTGGGTGTTTGCTTCAGATTCCAGTCAGAGAAGGAAACAGGGGATCGGAATTATGCCATCGGCTATTATCTAAAGGAAAAGAAGGTAACTGGGAGAGGCCGGTAGAGAAAGTCCCTGGGAATTCTGCAGCTGGTGGAAGGGCACATGGGGCTGGGGATTTCGGTTGATACCCTGGCAGTGTGACAGGGTCTGCTGATGGCCTGAAAAGAAATGCTCTCCCTTCTTCTTCCTTACAGTGCTTTCCTAAGGGGGTGGACATGATGGCTGCCCTTGATCTCTATTTCCAGGTGAGCAAATGCTGCTCTCCAGCTCAGGCAGGGCCAAGGGAACAGGACAGAATGCCATCCTTGATCCTCTCCAGTGGTTCTGGTGTCCTTCAGAAACACCAGGGGAGCTTTTTGAAAGATCGGGATGCCAAGAACATGGCTCTACGCCCCAGAACACAGGGTTCATGACCCACACCACACCCTCACCTCTGCCTTGTCTCCATAGCTGTGCTCCGTGGAGGTGACCTGTGAATCAGGCAGTGTCATGGCAGCCACCCTGGCCAATGGCGGGATCTGCCCCATCACAGGAGAGAGCGTACTGAGTGCTGAAGCAGTGCGCAACACCCTCAGCCTCATGCACTCCTGCGGCATGTACGACTTCTCAGGCCAGTTTGCCTTCCATGTGAGTGCTTCTGGCCCTGCCAGCCGTTTGCCACCGGTCCAGAGCCAAGACGTGAGGACACGGAGTCTCTGAAGGTGGAGGCTGGAAGCTGGTTCCTGCCTCTCCTTCACTCACTTCCGGCCAGGCACTTAGGCTGAGAGTCCTTAGGGGAGTTTGTCAAACACACCGAGTCCCTCAGACACATCAATACGTGATGTTGCAGCTTCTGAACCCCGCTTCTACCACCCTTCGTGGACCTGGCGCCTCTCCTCTAGGCCTCGGCGTAGAGGTCACTTCCTCAGAGAGGCTTTGCTGACCATCCAGTAGGCCCCCTCCCACTGCATTCTCTGTCACAGCACCGTGCTTCTTTCCTCCTGTGTTTTCTCGTAAGCTGTGATTCCTTTTGTCTGTTGTCTGTCTCCTACCACCAGAATGAAGTCAGAAGAGACTGTCCTAGTTCTAGGGCAGCATTGGGCACAACTTAGACGCTCAACAAGTATTTCCTTACTGAAGCCATGAGTTTAAGGGGGACAGGACAGGAGAGGAGTAAGAAAAGAAGCTAATTAACGAGCCAAGAAGTTGACGTGACTTTGCCTGTGCAGTCATTTGGGATAGACTGACTTATTAATGCAGACTTGAGGGCACCTCTAGGTCATCCTCAGTCTCAACTTTATCCCCAAGGTGGGCCTGCCGGCCAAGTCAGCTGTGTCCGGAGCCATCCTCCTAGTGGTACCCAATGTCATGGGAATGATGTGCCTGTCACCTCCACTGGACAAGCTAGGGAACAGTCATAGGGGCGTCAGGTTCTGCCAGGTGAGTTACTCTGCATGAAGCTCTTAATGGTTTTGAGTGAGTAAATGAAACAATTTTGAGCTCCTACTAAGTGCAGGGAATAAGTAAACAATCTCTTTGGCTTACAATTCCAGAAGTTGGTGTCGCTCTTCAATTTCCACAACTATGACAACCTGAGGCACTGTGCTCGCAAGTTAGACCCACGGCGAGAAGGGGGAGAAGTTCGGGTAAGGAAAACCCCAGGCGGCTTGTAAGAATATGTCAGGAAAGAACATTCCATTAACACTTTAGCGATACCCTTGGCTAAGCATCTTTGGAGAAGCGTCACAGGGCAGAGCTGGGCACGAGCTCAAAGTTACAGTTAATCTCAGGTGGGTATTTGTTTTCCAGAACAAGACTGTGGTGAACCTGTTATTCGCTGCCTATAGTGGAGATGTCTCAGCCCTTCGAAGGTACCAAATAAACACAGTAAAATCCTCCTGGTCAGAGATCTCATTAGGAGTCAACACAGCAAAATAGTTAAGTGCTTCAGCTTTAGAGCCAGATACAATGGATACAGACTGCATTTAAATGAGATTATTTTAAGTACAGTGACTGCCATGTGATAAGAATTTAAATAATGGCAGCCATGTTATGATTACTCTGGGTGTTAAGAGCAGAGTCCTAGCAGGTAAGGAAGGACCCTGCCTCAGGTAGATCACCAACGTCAACAAACATGTACTGGACACCTACCATAGGTAGGCAGTGATGTTTCTGGAAGCATCACAGCCGTCTGATTTGGAAGTAACAGTCTCATCTGGGTATGGGACATGATTATGCAGGGTCTGCAGATCTTAGCAAGCTCTGTTTTACTTTTTCTGGAACCCAACCAGTCTGGAACCCCACTTCAGAAAAGACACTAGTGATTCTAGGCTGATCTGGGTAACTCCAGCTGCTTTCCACTACCCTCAGGTTTGCGTTGTCAGCCATGGACATGGAACAGAAAGACTATGACTCCCGCACAGCCCTGCATGTTGCTGCAGCTGAAGGTATTTGAGGTTAAATAAAAGGGGAAGCAGATCTTAAGACCCCTTCTTTTTCTTTTTTTTAAATATTTTATTCTTTTTCTTTTTTTTTTAAAGTAAACTCTACTCCCAACGTGGGGCTCAAACTCACAACCCTGAGATCAAGAGTCACGTGCTCTACCAACTGAGCCAGCTAGGCACCCCCAAGACCCTTTCTTTTCTACCAAGAGTACTCCCTGTTGTATATGCCCTTAAGGTTACAGGGGCAGCAGCTAGTTTTGTCCAGATGCCCTGCATTTTGCAGGCCAACTATTATTGGGTGACACAGGGAGCAAAATGGGAAGAGGCCTTTCCCACTCCCTTCTTGGTTCAGGCTCCAGCTGCCAAGGTCTGTACTAATGTTGACACCAAAAGGCTGAGGATCTGTACCATCTCATTTTCCTTCTGCTCATATTCCTAGGACACATCGAAGTTGTTAAATTCCTGATTGAAGCTTGCAAAGTGAATCCTTTCGTCAAAGACAGGTAAGTAAGGGGCGCCTGGGTGGCTCAGTCGTTAATCGTCTGCCTTCGGCTCAGGGCGTGATCCCGGTGTTCTGGGATCGAGCCCCACATCAGGCTCCTCCGCTAGGAGCCTGCTTCTTCCTCTCCCACTCCCCCTGCTTGTGTTCCCTCTCTCACTGGCTGTCTGTCAAATGAATAAACGAAATCTTAAAAAAAAAAAAAAAAGACAGGTAAGTAAGATTAAGCTAAAAAGGCGGGGGGTGTGGGGGTGTTGGGCAGCAGCTTCTCTACCGCTGCCCTCCAACCACCACAGTCACGTATACAACCATAGCACTGTCAATGTCTTCTTTGCCTGATCATGGTCTTCATTCCTTTTAGGTGGGGCAACATTCCCCTGGATGATGCTGTGCAGTTCAACCACCTAGAGGTGGTGAAACTGCTTCAGGATTACCAGGACTCCTACACACCATCTGAGACTCAGGCCGAGGCAGCGGCTGAGGCTCTGTCCAAAGAGAACTTAGAGAGCATGGTGTGAACATAGGACATGCGCGTAGTCCCTGCCCAAGGAAAAGCACGAGCTGGCCACACGCTCAATCCATAACCACTAAACACGCTACGGAGAGCCACGCTGCTTCAGCGGGGACCAAGACTTAGGCCACTGCTTTCTGTGAGAGTGAAAATACCCCATTCCCTTGGCAGACAGAGTATAGAGAAGTGCCTTGGTAGACACATGCAGCAGAGCAATCCATGGAGACGATGAGCTTCCTCGAGGTACAGCCTAATGGTTTGGCCCACTCAGAATCATCCCAGATCTTCACCCAGGTCCCCTCTCCCTCTCCCTAAAGAAACCATTATGAGAGAGACAAAGATACTCTGATAAAGGGGCCCTAGCCACCATGGGACAGTCATGTACCAGGCTTTAATAGTCTGGACAGGTCTGCCCTCCTTGGCTGGGAAGTACTGCTGCTACTGCTAATTTTATAGACAGAGAAAGTATTTTGTGCTCAAATAAACTTTAATTACACAAATTATTATTTTTGTTAAACCCAGTCTTTCTCCCTCTCCCTTAGGGGTATCCAGCTGCATCACCATCATAAAGGTAGAATAAGAGGGAACCACAAGGTCAAACAGAGCCTGAAAATACCTATTTCACATACCTACTCAACCCACCACATTTTCCTCAACCCTAAATATTACTGTAGTTTAACTGTATTCTGTTGCGGGGTGGGGGCAGTAATACATGAGGGTTTGGGACTGAGCAGGCCCAAAAATGGATTGTGCAAGACCTCAGGCCTCCCTCCTTCCTCTGGAAGTTCCAACTGTGGCAAAAGTATCTTGTCTCTTCTGGTCATGGTTGTAACTGGCCCAGTGATTATAACAGATTGACCAAATGTCAGAGGTGTGCAGATTAAGGCAGATGGACTCTGGGTGGTAATAGCTGCATCTGTGTGGGGCTGAGAGTCTGGCACTGAGGTACTGGGGAAGGATGGCTCTGTTTCATTCAGACACAGTAAAGCACTTCCTGAGGGAGCCAGAGCCCAGACTCTATGTGCTATAGAAAGAAAGGGCCAAGTCATTGACTACACCACTCCTCCAGCCAGAGGTAGAAAGGATTTACTCTGAAAAGATCCTATAGAGCTTCAAGGGGGGAAAAAAATTACATGGGGGTAAAGGGAGGCAGAGGTATCACACTGATGAATAAATTCAAACGAAGTTAAAAGCTAAGACCCCAGGACTGAATGCAGTCTGAGAAAGGTCTGGGCACAGGGAGGCAGAGGGACTGAAGGAAGCCAGTCAGGCAAAGTACACTCATGATAGCTTAGGAATTGGGGCAGGGGAAGGGTGGCTGTATGCCCAGCTTTCACAGGGTATGGGAGAGGAACATAATTAAGATATTGCACAGAGGACCCAACACTGCATTTCAAGAATTAGAGATTGCTTGGTGGCAAAATTAAAAGGTTTCCAACACTTTCAGAGGAGAATGGCCAAGGGCATGATTAGGGACTCCAGTGAGGGACATACTAAAGGCCTTCAGGCACCTCAAGCCCTGAGTGGGTCAGCAGCTCTCCATCCCAAAGTGCAAAGGCAGGTACCACCGGACCTCGGAAATCTGTCTGTAGCGTGTGGACCACAGCAACCCTGCTCACATCCACCAGGCTCAGCTTCTGGGCCTCATACTCCAACAGTAGCCCCACCTTCTCTGGCTGCCCGATGCCCTCAATAGGGGCTTTTTCGTTGGCCAACATGGTGTACCACTTGCGCTGGGCATAGGTGAACACCCAGGAACGATCGTCAACACCGATGCAACTATCCCGGGATATGTCCACGTCTGCCACTCCTATCCGGAACTGGTGGGAGCGTTTCACTGTCACCTCCCAGTAGTGCCTGCCGCTGGTGACCACTGTGTCTGCCAGCACAACTGCCCACTCCCGGAAGCGCTCCACATTTAGGGCCAACTTGGTGGGCTCCAATCCCACTATGCCATATTTGACACCTGTGTCACCTTTGAAGAGCGCCAGGCTGCTGTGGGCGGTTTTTTCTTCCAGTTTGAAGCTGATGCCTGCGAGCAGAGCAAAGAGATTGGAATGATGACTGGGGTTAGAACCCTAGATCTGGTGATCCATACATATTACGATCCGAAAGGCAGTCATGAGTTCACGAGTACACGGGAAAGAGTCAGAGTGTCACGCGGGCAAGAGTGGGGCACTTTAATACGGGCCTTCGGACTAGGAACGCCTCGAGATAAAAAAACAAAAACAAAAACAAAAATCCAGATTATGTCCCATGTTTGGACTCGCAAGACCAACGCAGATCGGGAGGGGAAATGACCCAAGAGGGCTCCCGGGAATAATGGAAACCATTCTGGAGGTAAAAGAGAGTAAAAGGAAATAATCTTACTTCTGCGAGCTTCAGCTGCGGCAACCCCCAATCGTTTGGCTCCCCAGCGGCACAGGCAGAGCGAACGTGCAAAAGGCAGCGCCATCTTGCGCCAGGGATGAACAGGGCACGCCCCCCCGGCCTGAGACCTCGCCATCTGCCGCCTGCCCCTTTCCGACGTGGTGCGCGAGAGGCCGCCGCGCAGTGTGATGACGTAAGGGAGCCAGCGCCCATTAGGGGAGCCGCCATTTTAGTGAATTCTGCTCTAGATTGCACCTGGTTGGTACAGTTCGTTTAGTTTTTTCTCCGCGGGTCATGCTGCTCACGTTTTTACCAACTAGGACCTTTAAAAAGATGGTGTAGCAAGATATCGAAAGTATATATTTTAGAATTAAGCAATAATCAGATTTGAACCCAGCGCCACTTGTGTGACTTTGGGCAAATCACCTTTTCTGACCCTTAGTGTTTCCATTTGTAAAACAAAAATAACCCTTTAGACCTTGGTAAAAATTAAATAGAGGATAACCTAGAATACAACTTGATAAATAGCAATCACTAGGTTAAGTGGCAGGTTGTTTTAATAAATAATCTGTAGATACTGTAAATGTTCATTTTGTATTTTCAGGGTTATTGGAGAATTTCTACTGTATGTTTCTTTCCTGATTTGCAGATTTGTATATCCAACTGATGGGGTTTTGGGATATTGGTGAGGTGAGGTTCAGTGGGGTGGAGTCCGGAGCCCACGACCAAGAAAGAATTCTTGAGATGCATTTGGTGCAAAGTGGTGGTTTGTTAAAGCAAAATGGTGGTTTATTAAAGTACGGGGAGAGAACCCATGGGCAGAAAGAGCTGCTGCCCCGGAGTTGAGGGGTGGCTGATTATATACTATGGGGTTGGGGGAGGTAAGGAAAAGTGAGGTTTCAAAAGGATTTTCATATGTTAAAGAAGACTCACAGGATACCACAGGCCTTGCCAATGTCAGGTTAAGGTGGTTTTTCCCTCTAGCAAGGCATTAATTTGAAGATAGTTGGGAGCTTCCTGGAGTAACCCTGCGTTCTGCCCACTTCAAGTATCTGTCAATGGGCTGCCCATTAGAAGGACATTTAATTGTATCTACATTTCCTTCTGGAAGCTAGGCAATTGATAGAAATGCTTTGTTCCTGTAAATATCTAAGACATTTGTAAACTGAGGGAGGCTCTTGTCTTGCAGGATTGTGATCTCTGTAAGTTTAACTATTTGTTTTTCCTTTCCTTAGCTTTGGAGCAGCCAGGAGTGCATGGGGAATGTCACATATATCCCATGGGGCAGGGGGTTGTGGGGTGTCAGCTTCTGCTTTGTCCTTAGCTTGCCTTCTGTTTCCTCATCAAAGTGACTTGGACATAGGGCCTCGGGAGCAAAGTGGGGGATGTCCGTGACTGCTCTGAGCCCCGGGTACCCAGATCCACAGATCCTGCCCTGCCAGAAAATCACGTTGAAGGCAGACGCTTAACCGCTGTGCCACCCAGGTGCCCCCCACCTGTTAGGTTCTTAAGAATAGGGATTAAAATGGGTTCTTAAGAATTCTTAGGAATGGGGATTAAGTCCTTTGTTCTCTGTATTACCCTTAGCACAGACTAAGTGTACTGTTGTTTTTGAATTAATGAATGAGGATGAAGGAAGAAAGCTTTGTGCCCATGTTCTTGGAGTGCAGTGGGCTGGTTCATTCTCCACCAGGGGTCAGCCTGGTCCAGCCTTGACATCCTGCCTAATGTGTGAGAAGAGAGGTTTCTGTTCCTCTTTAAGTCTAGGAGCAAAGGCATGGAGGACAGAAGAGTCCTGCTCTGTCAATACTTTGCATCTTGGTGGTAATGAGAGGGAAGTTCCTGGGTTCTGTTTCTGTAGTTTTTCTCCGTAGTTTCCATCGTAGATGTGAGAGCTGAAGCAATCACTGTACATTCCTCATGCTGTCACTTAGACACACTTCTGTTACTCTATTCCCAATCAGAAAATAGCTTCTTGCCTGTCATCTCTTATATTATTTCACTTTCGCAGACTGACCATCCACCTGAAAACTCACCTTCATCATTCAGATGATTTACCTACCTTGTTACTAATATACAAGTAATTCATTCTTAGCATTTCCATGCATCATAATTAAGAAGTGATAGAGGTTCACTTGACAGACAAAAGGGGAAAAGACATTCAAGGTGTAGGGAGCAGCTTCTGCTAAACCACTGGGTAATGAAATAGAGTGAGGTTTTGAGGAGCCACAGGAAGCACAAAATTGTAAGGGTCTCATGCTGGGGAGATACGGAGGAAAGTTGGAAAAGTTGAGGCTGAATTAGGAAGAGTCATGTATTCATAGTAAGAATGTCTTTCAGGCATTTGGGAACTGTTGAAGGGACACAGGGAGATGACAAATTACAGGTACTTTTATTTTATTAAAGATTTTATTTGGGGGCGCCTGGGTGGCTCAGTCGTTAAGCGTCTGCCTTCAGCTCGGCATGATCCCGGCGTTGTGGGATCAAGCCCCACATCGGGCTCCTCCACTGGGAGCCTGCTTCTTCCTCTCCCACTCCCCCTGCTTGTGTTCCCTCTCTCGCTGGCTGTCTCTCTCTCTGTCAAATAAATAAATAAAATCTTTAAAAAAAAAAAGATTTTATTTGACAGAGAGCGCGTGTGTGTGCGTACAAGCACATGAGTGAGGGGAGGGGCGGAGGGAGAGGGAAAAGCTGACTCCCTGAGATCATGACCTGAGCTGAAGTCAGATGCTTAACCAACTGAGCCATCCAGGTGCCCCTCCGACCACTTTTCTAAAGATAAAACTGGGAGCAACAGGGAGAATGAATTGGAGGGAAAGAGACCAGAAACAGGGTCAAATGCAGGCTGAAGCTACTAGAGTCCTCAGGTGAGAGGTAGAAGTGGTAGAGCTTTGGCGACTGGTTAGGTGGGAGTGAGGATAGGGGAAGGAGTCAAAGCTGATTCATAGGTTTCTGATTTAATGAGGGGATACAAAAGGAAAAGCATGTTTGAATGGGGAAAGAATTCATTCTGTTTCAGACAGGCTGTATTTGAGGTATCCACAGGACACCCAGGTGAAAATGTTCCGTAAATATATCTAAATATAGATACAAATTTTGAGGGCGAGTGGAATAGGTGAAGTCATCCAAGGAGAGGCTGTCAACTGAATAACTAGGGAATAAACTGATGGTGCAATCCTAGTGAAAGCCAGTACCTTAGATAACACACATACTGTTAAGTACTTAGAACAGGTTCTAACCATAGTGAGTATTGATCTGTCTGGCTTGGGGTTATATCTGACTCCCTAGGAAGAGAAGGGGAGAAGGAGGCAAGTACAGGATGGGTCAGTATGTTTTCACTCTATTTCTTAGACTACCCCATTTTTAATGTGTGGGGGTCCTTACCTGATCCACGTGCTAATTGGAGCTCTTAACTATAGATGCGAGAGGGATGATGCACTCAGAGCTTGGTGATTGTTCTGGACTTTGCCAGGAGTCAGCAGTCAGCAAAGCATAACCAGAGAAAAAGGGAGAAGGGGGGCCCTCAGAACCTAGCCAAAGGGGCTTTTAGGCTGGCTTGTGCTATGCTGGGGCCTTTGTCCTATGAAACTGTCCACACAATGGAGCTGGGTTACATGCTGATCTGGCGTTCTGAATATGGGGCTGGGATAGAGATTCCACGTGGTGGATGCAGAGATGAATGTTCAGCCAGCCCCTCAGGACCATATCTCAATTCACCCTACATTGTAATTGCCAGAGAGGATGTTCACTACTTGATTATCATAAATTATGTTTATATCTGATTAATTCGTGAATCACTTCATTTACATCTGAAGGCAGTTAACAGCATATGTGTATATTGCCTGGGTGTATCTCATTTGATCCTCATACAATCCTATAAGATCAGCAAGTTAGATATTTCTGTGGAACTCAGACCTAGGTTATTGCTTAGGTGTTGATGTTATGGGCTGGCTGTGGAGTAGCTCCATAGAGGTAGTACGCTGGTCCTGGATGACGTCGAGGTGGCTGTGGTAATCACATGGGACCCACTGTGGAGAAATGAAATAAGATGAATACCTCTGCCCGCGGATTCTCTGAGATGTATAGATGTACTTGCTCCCTAATAGTATGGGTCAGAGACTGAGAAATGGCGGCTTCTTTATTGAAGGGGGTATTGTAAATTTAGGATCCCTAGCCTCAGGAATATAAAGAGGTTAGAAGACTGATGGTTAGTAATCAAGAGATAGCTCAGTCTAGTGTAGAGATAACTTGAGACTCCAGGATGGTCACTTCCACAAGTAGTTAATACTTAAGATAACTTTGTAACTACTCCAAGTTGGTTATTTTACAAATCCCTTTTCTCCATTTCCATAGTTCTTAGTAGAAAAAAAAATTCAAAAATGTTTGTATGCTTTCATAAGGCCAGAAGGGAGAAAGGGGGGAAATCTAGAATTTAAAATTTTGGCAACCCCTGAAAAGAACCCCAAATACAGCAATGGAGTAGAGTGATAGCGCGCGCGCGCGCGCACACACACACACACACACACACACGTGAACAAGCTAACCAGAAGAGAAGACAAAGACGAGTTGGGGTGTGTCTTGGGTAATCCCAGAAGTGTTAGACCCCAGGAATCCCTGCAGTCGGAGGCAATTCCTCTCAGGAACTTTCCTTTGCTGATTCCAATGGCCCAGTTGCCAATTCAGCATTGGTACCTTCTCATTGGCTTTCTCTGTTTCTGGTGAGGAATGAAAATATCCTTACTTTGCCTTCCCTGGAATTCTCATTGTCTTCCAGAGCCTCACTTTAGCTTTCCTCTTTACCTCTCTGCCTCCTGAAACCCAGGTTTATAAAGATGATTAGCAAGTGGAAAGATGAGTCTCTACCTTCAACTGTGAGCACCTCCAGTAGACAGAAGTAATAAGCTCCTGCCCCTCCCTTGGTGAATCTGGGTTGGAGGGCTAAAGAGGAAGAAAGAGGTTGGTAGGACAGAGAATGGCCAAGGTTGGGGAGACTGGGTGTTTAGGTGTGAATATAAAAGTCTAAGGCTCCCTTGGGGAGAGCACTGACTGGGTAGGGGTGGCAGGTTGAGGGATGAGGTTCCTCTCTATTGGCTGAAGGAAGAACATGAAATGTTCTTTAATCACAGGAGTGGAGCTCTCCCCTCTCTGGCTGGCTCCTTCTCCAGAGAAAGCACCTGAAACACTTGCTCCTCATCCCAACTCCACTCACCGAGGCCTAGAAAAACAGTCTCCAAACCAGAGCAGGGCACTCGACAGAGACTCAACCAGATGGGTGAAATGGTGATCTGGGAGATGAGATTCCTACAGAGAGGAGAAACCACCATCTTTTTCTATAGACTCCTTCCTTCTTTTGGAACTGAGACTTTTCCTCTTTTCCACTGTTAAATCCCAGTCAAAGCAAGTGCGGGCTTATTCTCTGACCACTCCCTTGATCTGTCCTCAATCCTTCTCCCATCTTTCTCATAACAGGTGTTTGTAGGGGGCAGGATGAAGAGGCTGAGGCCTGATTGGGAGAGTTTGTTAAGGGGGAGGGGAACAGAGGGAGGAAGAGGAGGAGAGAGGTGGGAGACCAGTGCTGAGAAGAGTGGAGCAGACACTGTCAGCCCAGACAGCCAGCCTGATCTAGCCTACCCTTCCCTGATCTCTCCCCCAGGACCTCTAGAGCCAACGGTTTGGGAGAGACATGCTGGCTGAGGCCTAGGGGTTGTCCTTAGGGCCTTATGCCCCAGTAGGAGCTCTGTGCCAGGCACTGTCCCTCAACTCTTGCCTGAAGAGCTGATGGTGGTGAGCCTGGCACAGATTTTTGATGAGGTCAGTGGGGCCCAGACAAATCCTGCCCTCACTCTGGCACTGTGCTGTGCCCACTGGCTTGACCCCCTCCAGGGGGTATCCTATGTTCTTGCCCAGAGCACAGCAGCCATCATGGCCTAGTTCCTCTATCTAGCACTGCCCCAGGTGGCTGTAGCCCAGCTACTCATCCAGGTAAGCAGCAGCCCCCCTTCCTGAGTAGCATGACACTAGGTAGTTAATGAGGGCAGATGGCCAATAGGACTTTAAGGACTGAACAAAAGAGGGGGCACCTGCTCTGTGCATCCTCTCATTCGGCTACCTTCAGTATGATGCAAATAGGCCAATGAGTTAGGCTCAGCAACTCAAGAATTTGGGTGACTTGCTGCAGATTGCTTGAAGCTTCCTTGGTAGATAGGTGGTAGGGCCTGGGGAGCAGTGGGGGGATGTTGTGTTCCCCCATTCTGGTCCTAGTATCTCTGGTCGGATGTGGGTGAGCAGGAAGAGTCATAGGCCAAGCTCTGGGCATGGAGTTTTTCTCCACTATCCAGCAGGTACTCACCACGTTTGCTGTGGCTCACCAGCAGTGACTGGAAGCAGGTGGGCCAGGCAGCCCAGCGGTGCGTTGCTCAGTGACTGCTAGAGAACTGGCTTTGGTAAGAACCCAACCCATACCAAGCAGGGACTTGGGGAAGACTGGGTTCCACTCCTCAAGAGAGACACAAGCTTTTTTTTGTTTGTTTAGTTTGTTTTGTTTTCCTTTAAATAGGCTAAGCTAGGGGCTCCTGGCTGGCTCAGTCAGTTAAGCGTCTACCTTCAGCTCAGGTCATGATCCCGGGGTCCTGGGACTGACCTCCACATCAGGCTCCGTGCTCAGCAGGAACTCTGCCTCTCCCTCTCCCTCTCTGTGTGCATGCTCTCTCTCTCTCTCTCTCAAATAAATAAACCTTTTCAAAAAATAATAAAGAGGTTAGGCTAGTGGAAAACAATGGGTATTCTAGTTATATGTAAATCTATGCAAAAATTCAAGTGAGTTTTTGAGAGCTTATACTGAGTTCAGAAGTTTGGCAGTCAGCTAAGTGGCCGAAGTGAAAGGAAATGGGCCAGGGTTCAGTTCTTCATGAGTTTCTTGTCAATGTTTGGTGAGGAATAAAGAGAAGAAACTTGGGTGCCTGGCTGGCTCAGTTGGTGTAGTGTGAAATTCTTGATCTCAGGGTCATGAGTTTGAGCCCCACGTTGGGCATAAAGATTACTTTAAAAAAAAAAGTTAAAAAAAAGAGAAGTTGAGGGGCGCCTGGGTAGCACAGTCGTTAGGCGTCTGCCTTTGGCTCAGGGCGTGATCCCGGCGTTCCGGGATCGAGTCCCACATCAGGCTTCTCCACTGGGAGCCTGCTTCTTCCTCTCCCACTCCCCTTGCTTGTGTTCCCTCTCTCGCTGGCTGTCTATCTCTGTCAAATAAATAAATAAATCTTTAAAAAAAAAGAGAGAGAAGTTGATAGCTTCAAATAAGGAAATCTGATCATTTGAGGTCTATAAGGGGACGGAATTAGCTGCACTTTGCCTTTCTGTTCCTTATTACAAGAGGTTGTAGAGTTGGTGGTTGGGATAAGCTTTTGCTGTTAATAAAACCCTCATCAAATGGCTCCTATTTATTTTATTAAGTGCTTTATTCTGTACCAGGCAGTATATTAAGCCTTTACCTACATTATGTTATTTGATCCAGAGGAAACAGGCTCGGAGAGCTTATGTTAATTTATTCAACAAAGATTTATATATTGTTTACTGTGTTAAGCTTGGGGCTTGCAGTGGTGAACAAATCAGATACATCCTTTCCCTTCTGGAATTTATATCTAGCGGGGATAACTTTAGCCAGGATTTTTGTTGTTTCTATTGTCTGTTGTGGATTTCAAGTGCATGGAATATTCGTTTGTTTATGACATCCCCTCCTCATCGGCCTATATATGGCTTCGCCTAATTTTTTTTTTAGATTTATTTATTTATTTGTGAGAGAGAGAGAGAGAGAGCACTCGCCAGTGAGCTTGTGGAGGGGAGGGACAGAGGGAACTGGGAGAGAGAATCCCAAGCAGACTCCATGCTGAGTGTGGAGCCTGACAGGGGGTTTGATCCCAGCACTCTGAGATCATGACCTGAGCCAAAATCAGAGTTGGACGTTTAACTGACTGATCCCCCCAGGCCCCCCGAATGTGTTTTTTTGTTTGTTTTTTGGGCTTTTTTTTTTTTTTTTTGAGATTTTATTTATTTATTTGTCAGAGAGAGAGAAAGGAGAGAGAGCACTAGCAGGGGGAATGGCAGGCAGAGGGAGAAGCAGCCTCTCTGCTGAATAAGAGCCTGATGTGGGACTCATTCCCAGGACCTGGGATCATGGCCTGAACCCAAAGCAGCCACTTAGCCGACTGAGCCACTCAGGCGTTCCTAATTTGTTTTTTTTTTAAGTAACAAACTAAGCATCGCTTTGTTTTTTAAGTAATCTCTGCCCCCAATGGAGGGCTTGAACTCACAACCCATCGATCAAGAGCCATATGCTCCACTGACTAAGCCACCTAGGCACCCCATCATTAACCAACCACGTAACAGAAAAACTAGAACCTTGAGAATCACAGATTTCTACAAATATTCCACTTCATCCCTTTATTGCCCCAGCCTGAGGTAAACACCATCCTGAATCCTGTGTTCATCATTCTTTGTTTTCTTTTTTGTGTAGTTTCTTTTTTTTTTTTTAAAGATTTTATTTATTTATTCGACAGAGATAGAGACAGCCCAGTGAGAGAGGGAACACAAGCAGGGGGAGTGGGAGAGGAAGAAGCAGGCTCATAGCGGAGGAGCCTGATGTGGGGCTCGATCCCATAACGCCAGGACCACGCCCTGAGCCGAAGGCAGATGCCCAACCGCTGTGCCACCCAGGCGCCCCTTTTGTGTAGTTTCATCTTATCTGTATGTGTTCTGAAAAGCATATTTTTGTTTTAGATCTTTTTTTTTAAATATTTTATTTGTTTATTTGATGGAGAGAGAGACAGCGAGAGAGGGAACACAAGCTGGGAGAGTGGGAGAGGGAGAAGCAGGCTTCCCGCTGAGCAGGGAGTATAATGTGGGGGTCGATCCCAGAACCCTGGGATCATGATCCAAGCCAAAGGCAGATGCTTAACAACTGAGCCACCCAGGTGTTCCTGTTTTAGATCTTTTTAAGATTTTTTTAAGTAATCTCTACACCCATCGTGGGACTCAAACTCACAACCCCAAGATCAAGAGTCACATGCTCTACTGACTGAGCCAGCCAGGCACCCCGATTTTTTTTAACTTTATAAAAAGCTTATAATGCCATGTATAATCTTCTGAGACTTTTTTTTTTACTTGATATTTTATTATTAAAATTCCTCCGGGGCGCCTGGGTGGCACAACGGTTACGTGTCTGCCTTCGGCTCAGGGCGTGATCCCGGCGTTGTGGGATCGAGCCCCACATCAGGCTCCTCCGCTGTGAGCCTGCTTCTTCCTCTCCCACTCCCCCTGCTTGTGTTCCCTCTCTCGCCGGCTGTCTCTATCTCTGTCAAATAAATAAATAAAATCTTTAAAAAAAAAAATTCCTCCCTATTGGGACACCTGGTGGCTCAGTCGGTTGAGTGTCTGCCTTCGGCTCAGGTCATGACCCCAGGGTCCTGGGATCAAGACCCACACCAGGCTCCTTGCTCAGCGGGGAGCCTGCTTCTCCCTCTGCCCGCTGTGCATTCTCTCTCTCTCTCTCTGACAAATTAATAAATAAAATCTTAAAAAGAAAAAACAAAAACGGGCACCTGGGTGACTCAGCCGGTTAAGCATCTGC
The DNA here is from genome assembly GCF_002007445.2 of Ailuropoda melanoleuca. NCBI lineage: Eukaryota > Metazoa > Chordata > Mammalia > Carnivora > Ursidae > Ailuropoda > Ailuropoda melanoleuca. Next base: position 33,719,548 of record NC_048232.1, on the reverse strand, counting down.
CTTTGACTCAGGTCATGATCTCAGGGTCCTGGGATCGAGACTCGCATCCAGCTCTCTGCTCACCAGGGAGTCTACTTCTCCCTCCCATTCTCCCTCTGTGCGTTCGCTCTCTCTCTCTCTGTGAAATAAAATATATATATATATATATATATATATATATATGTATATTTTAAGTCCCTCCCTATTATTGAGTATCACTGTGTGGTTCACTCTTGTTTTTTTTTAAGTAGGCTGCATGCCCAGCATGGAGACCAATGCGAAGCTTGAACTCACAACCCTGAGATGGAGACCTAAACTGAGATCAAGAGTCAGATGCTTAACTGACTGAGCCACCCAGGCACCCCAGGTTCACTCATTTTGACTGCCGAATAATTTTCCATTGTGTGAAATGTATGTGTATATACAGACAGAGACATATATCACTGTCTATACATCCATTCTCCTATCAGTGGGTATTTGGGTTGCTTCAAGTTTTTAGCTATTGTGAACAGTGCTGCTCTCAACATTTTTTTAATGTTTTTTTATTATATTATGTTAGTCACCATACAGTACATCCCCGGTTTCCGATGTAAAGTTCAATGATTCATTAGTTGCGTATAACACCCAGTGCACCATGCAATACGTGCTCTCCTTACTACCCATCACCAGCCTATCCCATTTCCCCACCCCCCTCCCCTCTGAAGCCCTCAGTTTGTTTCTCAGAGTCCATAGTCTGTCATGCTTCATTCCCCCTTCTGATTACCCCCTTTCTTTATCCCTTTCTTCTCCTACCGATCTTCCTAGTTCTTATGTTCCATAGATGAGAGAAATCATATGATAATTGTTTTTCTCTGCTTGACTTATTTCACTTAGCATTATCTCCTCCAGTGCCGTCCATGTTACAGCAAATGTTGAGAATTCGTTCTTTCTGATAGCTGAGTAATATTCCATTGTATATGTGGACCACAACTTCTTAATCCAGTCATCTGTTGAAGGGCATCTCGGTTCCTTCCACGCTTTGGCTATTGTACATGTCTCCTGGTGTAGGTATAGAAAATTTTGTTTTGTGGGGGTGCCTGGGTGGCTCAATTGGTTAAGCGTCCGACAGGGCATGGAGCCTGCTTGGGATTTTCTGTCTCTTTCCCTCCCTCTGCCCCCTTCCCCCCTTTCCCTTAAAAAAAAGAAGAGGGGTGCCTGGGTGGCACCGCGGTTAAGCGTCTGCCTTTGGCTCAGGGAGTGATCCCGGCGTTATGGGATCGAGCCCCACGTCAGGCTCCTCCGCTGGGAGCCTGCTTCTTCCTCTCCCACTCCCCCTGCTTGTGTTCCCTCTCTCGCCGGCTGTCTCTATCTCTGTTGAATAAATAAATAAAATCTTTAAAAAAAAAAAAAAGAAGAAAGAAAAAAGTTTCTCTTGGGTATATAAATGAGAAGTGAAATTCCTGGGTCAGAAAGTATGTTTGTTCATCTTTATAAGATGGTGTTATATACTCTGTTCCAAAGTGATAATCCCAATTTATACTCCCACTAGCAGTCTTAACTAGTTCTGTCACTTTGTATTCTCAATCACATCTGAACCAAAGTATCTGTTGCCAGAGTCTCTGCTCTTGACACCATGACGTACTACCCTCTGTCCTGTCCTGGGCTCCTTTCCCAGAAACAGCATGAACCCTACATACTCCCTGGGGCCAACAGAGATGACCAGGAACTAGGAGCATCTCTGGGTGAGCTGCAACAAGGGTTACAGGGCCTAAAATGAGGAGATTGGCGGGGCTTCTAAAACCCAAGAGATTCCAAGGATCTCTAATGGATGGTTCCTCTTCCGTGAAATTGGGAGTTCCAGTCTCCTTGGGTACCCTCTGACCTGTTCTCAGCAACTTCCTACATGTGGGTGGGTTAGATGGGCTCTCTGCCCTTGCTGTAACTCTTCCTATCCATCCCTAAGGTGGATGTTGGAGGAAGAGAGGAGTACAGACCCTAAGCTGTGTTCCTCCTCTCTCCCCACAGGTGTATTGGATGGGACCCATGCTGGGGACCAATACTGCAGAACTCTTCTTTAAATTTTTATTCTCCTCTGGTGCTTCATGGGAAAAGCTTGTGGCCTGTATGACTTGCCAGGGTGTAGAGATGGTAGAGCTACCAGTGTGTCTCATTCTGCCTTCTCTACCACCGCAGAGCCCCCACCGCTAGGCCCCAAGTCCCTCTTCAAGCCTGAGCACAACCGAACCTCTTTCCCCAGGCTCTCCTACCCCATTTTGTCCTCTTCTCTCTCCTTGACCAGCCTGCTTCTCCAGACACCCCTATTCCCAGACTTTTCCTTAGGGATCAAGATTTAAGGCCCCAGGGTCCTGATTAGGACCATATTAGGAGGCATTAGACCCTCCCATTGCTCCATAGCCATGACTCAGTTTCTTTCTTTTCAGTACTTCCTGCTAGAACTGTGTGAGTTAGGAAAGATGAAGTATAAACTGATCCTGAAATTTAGCTACTAAGCCCTTTTCTCCTCCCCAGTCCCCCACCCCCACCCCCACCCTATCCATGGAAGATAGGTTCTTCCTCCTATCTTTGTAGTTTACAAGGCAAGGCTGAGGGTTTGGAAAGGGAGGTGCTGGCATGGATGGGGGTAGGGAACCTGGGCTTGGAGAAAACCAGACACAGCAGAACTATTCTGTCCCAGAGCTGCAGGGTCCACAGATTCCAGACCAAACCAACCAATGGGAAAAGGCCCTCTAATCCCAGAGAACTAAAGAATTCTCTTCAGTTATCCAACTTCCCTGCTGGACCCCACTCCTGATCCCCACCCCCACCCTTACCCCTGGCCGACTCAGAGGAGCCTGAAGGCCCCCAGGAGCACAGTCTCATACCCTATGAAGTGAACTCAGTTTGAACTTCCAAGCAGAGTTGAGGAATGTTCTAATATAGAAGTCAATCAGGACCACGAACCCCAACTTTGACACAAAGAGAAAAACAACTTTTACAGTCCTCCTGTTCTTGGTCCTTTCCTCTCAGAGTCTCTCCAGTCCTGACTCTACCCGCACCCTAACACCCTGGCTCTGCTTCTCTCCCAGTGGAAGAGGGAGGGGGAAATCCAGCAGCTTTATCAGATGCATTAGAGTGGGCCCAGCCCTCTGCAGCTGTGAAGGGGTTAAGAGGCTGGGCCAGCCACTTCAGCCTGCCCCTCCCAGGGATTAAGAGTCCTCTATAAAGGGGACTGTCCACCCAGATCAGGCCAGGGGGGTATCAGGGACCCAGGCATTGTGCCCATCCCCCCTGCCATGTGGGAACTGCGCTCAGCCTCCTTCTGGAGGGCCATATTTGCTGAGTTCTTTGCCACCCTCTTCTATGTCTTTTTTGGACTGGGGGCCTCACTGCGTTGGACCCCTGGACCCCTGCATGTCCTGCAGGTGGCTCTGGCCTTTGGCCTGGCTCTGGCTACGCTGGTGCAGGCCGTGGGCCACATCAGTGGAGCCCATGTCAATCCTGCAGTCACTTTCGCCTTCCTTGTGGGTTCCCAGATGTCTCTGCTCCGTGCCTTGTGCTATATGGCAGCCCAACTCCTGGGAGCCGTGGCTGGGGCCGCCGTGCTGTATAGTGTCACCCCTCCTGCCGTCCGAGGAAACCTAGCACTTAATACGGTAATGGGCAGCTCAGTGGGATTGGAGGAACCTCGTACCCTGTCTTCCTGCCTGGTGGAGGCCTATCAGTTCCTCAGGGGTCTGGGACATTGTGTGTGTGTGTGTGTGTGTCTATGTGCACACGCATGTGTGTCAACGGTAGTTTGGAGGAGTAAGGAAGGCATAAAGGCCTGGACTGACTCAAGAGAACTGAGTTCTGGTTTCAGCTTTTGTTCCAACTCTGTGCAGATTCTTAAGGAAATTTATTTTACCTGAGGGGGCCTCAGCTTCCTCACCTGCATAAGTGGGTACAATTCTTTCTACCACGAAGGAGTACTATTAGGAGAAATTAAGAAATGAATATAGTCACTACGAAGGGGGTTGTATTATCCTCCCTGTCCAGGGAACTGATGCCATAAGGGCGTTGCTGTGTGGGAAGCCTTGAGGAGGTAACATGGCGGCCACCCTGATGAGCTGCCTCCTCTCTTCTTCCTTTGCCCAGCTGCACCCTGGGGTGAGTGTGGGCCAGGCCACCACGGTGGAGATCTTCCTGACGCTCCAGTTTGTGCTCTGCATCTTTGCCACATACGACGAGAGGCGGAATGGCCGCCTGGGATCTGTAGCCCTGGCTGTTGGCTTCTCCCTCACCCTGGGGCACCTCTTCGGGGTAAGCAGGAAAGTGAAGCAACTTCTTGTTTAAGGATTCTAAGGCCCCTCAACCTTTCCCAATTTTGAAGTTTCTTTCTGCCCAGCTCACTGTCAAACATGAACATAGCCCACCTCACTCTGTTTCAGTCGGCAAGAGGAGTCAACCCTGTTCTATTCCTCTCTTCTGTGACCACTGTACCTGGTCCTTGTTGACCCCAAGGTGGAAATGTATGCATCATGGGTAGATGTGGGCTTTGTCTATGGATCCATAGTCTGAGCCCAGATAAGGCATCAGTGCCTTTACTCCATTGTGGAACCCCTATCCAGTTTGTCTTTCCCTACTTGCTTGGGGCAAGCTGCCAGCCCTTGGGGGCATGTGGGTTGTAGGAGAAGGCGCTGGGGTGGAGTAGGGGAAAGTGTCTCAGTTATGACTGTGTCTTTTGCAGATGTATTACACTGGTGCAGGCATGAACCCTGCCCGCTCCTTTGCTCCTGCCATTCTCACCAGAAACTTCACAAACCACTGGGTGAGTGAGGGGAGAGGGGCGAGATCCTGACGCCCTCCTGTATGGGTGTGGGCTGCAGCCTCCATGTTTGGTTCCTGCTTTTCCATCTGGATGTGTTAACTGCTTTACTAGCATTCAGCTAAAGGGGCTGTCGCAGAGTTTGGCATGCCTGTGTGAGCAGGACTCATTATTCTGCTAGAAAGAGAGGCTCTTGCTCATATTGTTCCTTCACTGGTTGGTCAGGTATTTTTACTAAGTATCCACAGGATTCTAAAACTAGCACTATGAGGGTAGACAACTGAACAGGAAGTCAAATACTTCTACTCTCAGAGCTCAGGATGTGTATGAGTACAGATGGGCCTGTGTGCCTCTTCCCAGTTCTAGCACATTATTGGCCTTGTGTGTGACCATGGCAAATGACTGTCATTCTGCGCCCCAGTTTCCTTACCATAAAATGGGGTGTTAGGAGAAATCAGTGTGAAAATTATATGTGTGAAATATTTAGCACAGAATCTGGTATGGACTAAGACCTCAATAAAAATTGGCTATGTTTGTGTTGTTTGGCCATATGCCAGCCAAACATCCAGAATTAATTAAAAAAATGTTTTTAAAGGTATATTTCCATTTTCATGGCAGTGTTATTCACAATAGCCAAAAGGTGGAAGCAATCCAAGTTGCTCACAAGTGAGTGGGTAAACACAATGTAGTGTATACATGCACTGGGCTAGTATTCAGCCTTAGAAAGAAGGACGTCCTGTCACATGCTACAACATGGATGAACCTTGAGGACATTATGCTACATGAAATACCAGTCACAAAATGATAAATACTGTATAACTCCACTTACATGAAGTATCTAGAGTAGTTAAATTCATTGAAACAAAGCAGAACAGTACTTGATGGAGGTTCAGGAGAGGGGGCAACGGGGAGCTGTTGTTTAATGGGCATAGAGATTCGGGTTTGCAAGATGAAGGAGTTCTAGAGATTGGTTGCACAACAATGTGATATACTTAACATTACTAAACTGTACACTTAGAATTGGTTAAGGTGGTAAATTTTATGTTATATGTTGTATCACAATTAAAATATTTTTTTTCCAAAGCAACGTGCAAACTAGTGAAAACTGATAACAAGAAATAGAATATATATGTGGGATAAAGAACTAATTTGGTGAGTCAGAAAAGAAATGGTAAGTTTTGAGGTACAGGAAGTCGAGCAGTTTAGAATTTAAAAACAGGGCGCCTGGGTGGCACAGCGGTTAAGCGTCTGCCTTCCGCTCAGGGCGTGATCCCGGCGTTATGGGATCGAGCCCCACATCAGGCTCCTCCGCTATGAGCCTGCTTCTTCCTCTCCCACTCCCCCTGCTTGTGTTCCCTCTCTCGCTGGCTATCTCTATCTCTGTCAAATAAATAAATAAAATCTTAAAAAAAAAATTTAAAAACAAACACTGGTTTCTGCTTAAATAGCGCCCAGTTGTATGTGCCAAGTACAGATGTCTGTTTTCCACCCATAGGGTTGGAAAAAGAGAAGCCTTGCTCTTGATCCCTTCCCTGAGTCTGATTATTCCTCTCCTTTTCCTACAGGTATACTGGGTGGGCCCAATCATTGGAGGAGGACTAGGCAGTCTCCTCTACGACTTTCTCCTTTTCCCCCGGCTCAAGAGTGTTTCTGAGAGACTCTCTATTCTCAAGGGTGCCAGGCCCAGTGACTCCAATGGACAACCAGAGGGCACTGGGGAACCTGTTGAACTGAAGACCCAGGCCCTGTGAAAGCTCCAGTTGGCTAGAGGGAGTAGGAAGCTTCTGGGTTTACTTGGAGGGGCTGAGACAGCCCCTGGATGAAGAAAGAGACTGGGCGAGGGACATGTACTTCTTTATTTTTTAATTTATGTGTGTGTTGGTTTTTTTTTTTTTTCTTTTTGCCGTGTGAAATCTTTCAAGTTGCATTCATGAGCTGGTTTGTGCAAACTTCCCTTTCTCCCCATCCCACCTCTCTTCGCCACTGTGTGTGCATGATTGTGCGTATGAATGGTATGAATGTGAGTGAACGTGGCTGTGTCTGAGTTTTGGGGCACAGCAGGAGAGGTAGGGAAGGGAAAAAGATGTCACCCTATACCTTCCTCTCCCGACCCAGTGTGGTGAGCACAGGGAACCAAGACCTTTAAGCTTCTGGCCTTTACCCTGCTGCCAGTCAAGTTTATTATGGCCCTAGGTTTATGAGGGAGCAGGGAAGCAGGGAGTACTCCTCACAGGAGGCAGATGGAGACAAGGCATTCCAAGGGTTGGGAGAAGGGGCTGGGGGCAGGGAGAGAGAAAATGGAGGTATGAGCCCCAGATCAGGCTTCAATTGTACCAAAAAGTTTTGGGAAAGTTAACAGGAGAGCGTGGCCTACTTATCTCAGGGCTGCTTGCCCCTAGGGACTTGGATGGGGAAGTAGCTCTGAGAAAAGTGAACACTGGGATTTGATCTGTTCTGTAAAGCCACATGAACTTGTGTACATCCACCAGCTGGGTTTTGTGTTCATTCTAGTATGATGTATCTCTTTGGAGGCCCTGGGCCAGTGAGCTCCCAACCTAAACAAGGGGTAGGGTGAGCCTAGAATCTAGAAAATTGAAGTAGTTTAGCGGTTCTGCCAGACATCCCTAGAGGGGCCTCCAGGCAGCTGGTACTTAAGCCAAAGAAGAGTTCCCTAAGGTCAAAACAGGAAACTGATGCCTGGAGCAAATGCAGAGATAAGGGTGGGGGGCCGTAGGAGGGAAAGGCTTTGACCCTCAGAGTTTTAATTTAGTTAGATCAAAACACCCTTCATATGGTATCTTTCTGCTTTTACCCCTAGTTTATAGTCTTCTTTCTTGTTTTGTGTGCGTCTTTTCACTTTTCTCTCATGTATCCTTTCATCTTCAGCAAATCTCTTATAACTCTCTTCATATCCCAGAAATTGATTCCTTCTATTCAAATGCTTAATAATTCAAGAGGTAATTATTCGTCTGAGCCCTATCTTCTTTTGACATCGGCAAAATACACTCATCTCAGCAGAGTCCAGAGGAGATCCTCAACTTACCAGCGAATATTTATTGTTGTTCTCTTCCTTTGAGGAGCCTGCACGCTTCGCAAGGTTTACACCAATATCTCTAGCATGAAAAGACACCCCTCCCCCCCAAAAATCACTCTAGCCCGTAGCTCAACTCTTCACTTCCTCCCAAATAAAGCCTAATTTTTCTAACTAACCACGAAGACTTTGGAATAATCCACTTGACTAGGAGAAGGGGAAGAATGTTTGTAAATTTACCTCTAATCGGACTTTGATCCCTATTATCTTAAGTCAGCAAAAAATTCATTGCGCTGTGGGGCTTAGTTCAACATAGGGGATCGACTCAGATAAAAGTGTTTGTACTCTCTTCCCTTTTCCTTACTTCATCACCACCACCACCCTCTCGTTTGGGGTTACATGGACCAGCCCGGCTCGCCCCGCCCCACTTCCCACGCAGGCGGGGACTGGTCCCGCCGGGTCGGGTGGCGGGAAAAGCTGCGGCCCGGGGCCTGAGGGGCGCTGGCTCCGCGGGGATCCTGAGGACCGGCGGCGAGCGGGTGAGTGTGTGGGAGAGAGGGCTCTAGCGGACAGCGTTATTTCCGAGCCGCGGGGGCACTTTTGAGAAGTGCCCAGTTGAGTTTGCCGCCACCGGCTTTCAAGTCGGGGGGCGGGGCTTGCGCGTTCGCTGCGCGCGCGCAGTTCTCCACCCCGAGTCCCAAGTAGGTGCCGCTGCGTTCCGGATTCGCCTGGGTCGCTCCTTCCGTAGTCCCCGCGCCTCTCTCACCCGGGTCCTCGCGCAGGGGTGGGGCTGTGATGGGAAGTGGCTTAGAACCCTTAGGTAGAACAGACGGTTCCGGGGTATTTCCACTTTAGAACTTTCCATCCAGTTCAGACAAGAAGAAACAAGTGCCGCTTGGTGGCCAGCAGGAGTCGGAATTCGCTTGACTCAAATCTTGGGTTTTTATAGAACGGATTTCTCATTCCCTTCCCTCCTTTTCTCTCGGGTGTCAGACTTAAGGAGGATACAGCCCTTGCTTGGGTTTGTTAGCTGGACTGTCAGCTACTAATTAAGCTCCTTCCCTTGAGTCTCAGTTCTTTACTTTGCCCTTCGTGCTGCCCACAAGTTACCTTTTTAAAAAGTCAACCTGGTCATTTCAGATTAAATTTAAAACTCCTCTTTGGCCGCCCACAGTCAGGCTTAAATGCTTAGGTGGCGTCCATGGCCCTTCACATTCTGATCCTCTCAGCCTCATTTTCTAAAGCTCCCTAACATTTGTCCTGTGTCACGCAGTCGATTCCCAGCTACATGGAAGGGGTGTATCTGCATTGTGCTCTTTCATGCCTTGGTACCTAGGCTCCTGCTGTTCCCTCTACTTGAAGTTCTGGCCACTTCTCTGCCAAATGAACTTCTCTTTCAGGACTGAGCTTACTTGTCCCTCTGAAAACCTCTATTTCCAGTCCCCCACCTCCCTGGCCAAAGTAGTCACTTCTTCCTTTGTGTTCTTGAAGTATTGTATCTCCTTCTATTATCACTGTCACTGATAACAGTCCTGTAAAAAAGTTCCTAAGCTCCTAACAGGTACTCTGCACTTTGCTCAGTGACAAGTGGACAGAGATGAATAGGACAGAGCTCCTGACCTTAAGGAACCCACAGTCTGGATGGAAAAACACATGTGAATGAGTCCTCTGCAGTTACTGGGTGACAAAGAAGTCTGCTCTGGCTTCCTAACTCCTCTCACTTTGTACTCTCTTAAGTAAGCTTATTTACTGTCACAGTTTCACACACCTTCTTGGATTCTGATGCCTCCAAATCTCCAGCTCCAGCCTTTCCTCCCTTAATTTCAGAACTTGTCTGCTTCAGTTCCAGTTTAGAAACCATTTATTGATGATTCACATTGTGCTGGTCACAATGATTCCTGATCTCAAGGAGTTTATAATTTAGAGCTGTTAACAGGGGATTAAGTTAGAATCACCAGGTGAGCATTTTCAAAACAGTCTCCTCCGGGCCCCACCCCTGTAAGTCCGGATTCTGTAACTAGACTCTGAAAATTCAAAAATGAATAAGAAATACTTTACATCCTCAGGGAATCTAAGGCTAAGGGAGGGAGACAGACATTTTCAAACAATCTGTTTAAATATGACGCATAACATGACCTGTAGATGCCATGATGGAAGTATATTTACAGCACTAAGTAGACAGAAAGGGAAGAGAGGCAGAGTCTTCAAAGATGAAAGGATTGACTCTAGGGCATTTGGGACAGAAGAGTAACTTGAGAGAGCAGCTTAAAGGTAACCAGCATGGAGATTATGAAGGACCTTGTATTGTAGGCATGTGAAGCTGCTAGAACTTTAGTTTTATAGCGCATGCTGTGGTAAGTCATTCAAATATTGCTAAAGTGAGAGGTAAATATTTCCTCCTATTGTAGTCCCCTCCCCTCGTCTCCCCAGAGACTATCACCATGAAGTGTCTTTTGTATCCGTTGAAGGGTTTTAAGCAGGGTAGTTATGTGGCCAAATCTAGTAACCATTTTGTGAATAGATTTAAGGGAATAAGACTGGAAGCAGAGAAGGAGGTTAGGAAGAGGATGAGTAACCTAAGCTGGAGATATTCAGGGTCTGAACGAAAGCAGTAGCAATGGGGATTTATTGGGGTTGGAGAGGAGAGCTTAAAGAAGTAGAATTAGCCTGAGTTAATGACGTGAGGTATCTAGGATGACGCCTAGCTTTCCTATGTGAAGGACTAAGTAGATAGTGTCAGTCCCTAAAGAGATCCAAAATAGGAGTAGAGACAAATTTAGGGGGAAGATACTCCATTTTGCACATGTTTAATGTGAGGTATCAGTGAGACATAAAATGGAGAATGCTATTCGTTAGTGAAATGTGAGATTGACACCATGAGAGCTCAGTATGGCAAGAATACAGATTTGCTTGCTAATAACTCAGAGATAGTAGTTGAAGACGTGGGAATGGGTGAGTTTGCCCAAGGAGGCTGTGTAGAATAAGACAGGAAGACAACTGAAGACGAAGGCCTACGAACATCTGTGCTTGAGAAGGAGAAGCCAATATGGCATCAAGGAAACGTTTTGTTTTATGTTGGATATTTTCCTCCCTGAGATGGAAGAGCTTTGAGCAACTTATTTGGGCCAATATAAAGAGTAGATTGGAAACAAATGAGAAATGAGGAACAACTGGGGCACCTGGCTGGCTCAGTCAGTAGAGCATGTGACTCTTGATCTCAGGGTGGTGAGTTTGAGTCCCACGTTGGATGTAAAGATTACTTTAAAAAAATAAAATCTTAAAAAAAAGAATGAGGAACAACCAACTAAGGGACAGGAAGTGATTGATAAATCACAAATGGAGGGCTTAGATTAGAAGCAGAGAAGTCTGGATGGGCATTTGAAATGTGTACGTTTTTAGGCTTGGGTGGAGAAAGTTGAAAGAGTTCTTCCTTGTCTGATGACAGACCTCAGTTGTTCCTCAGAAGAAGGGGGCAGAGACACCAGCTGAGAGGTCTGAGAAGCAATGGAAAAGAGGGGCTTGAGGATAACCGTGAAAGCTAGAAACAGTTGTTCCTTGGGAAAGAGAAGAGGAAGTGGACCAGGAACACTAAAAAGATTGGCTGGGCCAGGCTGAGGGCCCTGCTCAGGTTGGAGACTACCCAGTAGTTGTGTATCATTCTGCAGGGTTTGGTTTTCTTCAGCAAATCTGAGTCAAGATTTAAGTTCAAAAGTCTAGAAAGTGGATGATCCGAGGTTGGGATCTTTTGCAGGGCTGAATGCAATGAAAGGAAAAAGATTGACACCTCACAAAGGGTGATATGTAGTGATACGATAGCGGGTTACATGATACTGCCTGTGTGACCCCCAATTTGATCATTTTGTTTTTCAGCACAAAAATCTTCAGTGACTTCTTGGTTTTCCTTTAAATCCTTGAATTGTTAGACAAAGACAAGGTTGTCCCATAAAGTCAGTTCCAGCCCCTCATTTCTACTGCCGTCCTGTTAGTTTCAGCTGGTTTTGCTCTGGCAGTTTCCTGCCTAAACGCCCCACCTCCTCCTGGCTACCTGAACACTATGGAGCCTTCGAAGGCCGCTATCTAGTCACACTTCCTTTGACCAATCCTCCTTGACCACTTTCACCTGGAAAGAGCCCTAGTTTGTCAGAATATTTTTTTCAGTATCACTTACTTAGAGTTTATACTGACTTGTCTTTCACATTATTTCTTTTATATTGGGCAGGCTTTATTTCTGCAACTATATTTCTTTCTTTTTTTTTTTTTTAAGATTTTATTTATTTATTTGACAGAGAAAGACAGCCAGTGAGAGAGGGAACACAAGCAGGGGGAGTGGGAGAGGAAGAAGCAAGCTCCCAGCAGAGAAGCCTGATGTGGGGCTCGATCCCAGAACGCCGGGATCACGCCCTGAGCCGAAGGCAGATGCTCAACGACTGTGCCACCCAGGCGCCCCTCTGCAACTGTATTTCTTAAGTTTCTTTAGCACCTGTGCAACATTTCTTTTTTGGCTTTGGGGGCTCATTGTAAGCATTTAGTGACTGATTATAGAGTCCAATAGGCAGAGAGGAAATTAAGATTTTGAGAGTTCTTTCTTGGTGCTTAGCATTCAGTAAAGTGCCCGGTATCAGTGCTTCTCAAACTGTCTTGGTAAAGGACCAAGTAGGTTTTTTTTCCCCCGAAGGTGTTACAAATCAGTACTTTTCTTTCTTTCTTTCTTTCTCCACCCCCCATCCCACGTTTACTGAGTTATAATTGACATATAAAGTACTTTTCTAAAAACACATCTGTAAAACACTGAAACTATTTAATTACTAATCATAATTCAAATAGTACTAAAGTGAAAGATAAGGGAGATAAATGTTTCTCCTACCCTAGACCCCCCCCCCATTCTCCCCAGAGACAATCGTTATGAAGTTTCTTATGTGTCCATTAAAGTGTTTTAGGTAGGGTGGTTATATGATCAAATCTGGTAACCATATTATGGATAGACTTAAGAGAACTAAGGCAGGGAAAGAGGTTAGGAAGCAGTTGAGTAATCTAAACTAAAGATACTCAGGACCTGAACTAAATTAAATTACTAGAAAAATAACATGGAAAAAAAACCATACAGAATATAGACTTTTAAAAATTATTAGATTTAGGGGGCACCTGGGTGGTGTAGTTGGCTGAGCGACTGACTCCTGGTTTCAGCTTGGGTTGTGATCTCAGGGCCCTGATCTCAGATTGAGCCCTACTTTGGGCTCCACGCTCAGTGCAATGTCTGCTTAGGACTCTCCCTCTGCCTGTCCCTCTACTCACACAGTTTCTCTCTCTCTCTCAAATAAATAAATAACATCCTTTAAAAAATTATTAGAGTCAACAAACATTAACCCTTACCTTGCTGTAAGATGTTCTACATGCTTATGCTTTGTGTCTATACTCAGTGTAGACTAATAACAGTTTGTGGAGCAGCAGCGGTCTGCATACCGTGCTTTGAGTAGCACTGCTTTCCATGCATGATCTCATTAAACTTCCCCATTCATCTTCTCAGTGTACTGACAAGGAAACAGTTTTAGGTTAAGCCACAAACTCAAGATCACCAGTTTAGTACTGGACAGTACTGGAATCCAAATGCCAAATGTCATTCTGTTTATACTAGTGATTCTCAAAGCTGGTTCTTAGAGTTGGTGTGGGGCGGAGTTTTTTGTTTGGCTTTATTTTGTTTTCAAGAAGTGAGTTAATTTTCTATTTTCAATAACAAGTGTATTTAATATTTTATCCTTTTTTTTTAATTTGGTTCTTGCATTTTGAGACCTACAAGCATTAATTTCAGAGGAATATTCCTTCATCTGAACCATTTAGTATTTAGTTGAGTGGGAAAAGTAACTAACATCCCTTTAAATGTCCAGGTCTGCTGGCTCTAAGATGTTTGACAAAGTTCCCATCTGTCTATGATAAACTGTGAAAGTAAAATGTAATTAGTTTTTTCATAAGTTATAGTTTATCAAATTTAATGACTGTATTTTATCCTGAGGTTTTGTTCTTAGTGGGTTTTGTTTTTGTTTTTTATGTTTAAATAGAAAATAGAATATGTAGAATTGCATGGGATTTTTTCGTAACACCTTTCTTGAAATATAATTTGCAGACCATAAAATTCACCCTTTTAAAGTGTACAATTCACTGAGTTGTATAACCATTTGCATTATCTAACATTAGAGTATTTTCATCACCCCCTAAAGAAACTGTGTATGTACCTACTACCTGTATTCCATCTTTCCTTCTCCCAGGCCCTGGCAACCACTAACCTACTTTGTGTCTCTGTGGGTTTTCCTCTTCTGGACATTTCATATAAATGGAATCATATAGTATGTAATCTTTTGTGTTTGGCTTCTTTCACTGAAAATAGTGTTGTCAAGTTTCGTCCACATTGTAGCATGTATCAGCACTTTGTTCCTTTTCATTGTCAAATATTCCATTGTGTAGATATACCACTTTTTGTTTATCTGTTCATCAGTTGATGGACATTTGGGTTTTTTCCCACATTGTGACAATTATAAACAATACTGCTATGAACATTCACGTACACGTTTTTGTGTGGACGTGCTTTTTATTTCTCTCAGATAAATACCTAAGAGTGGAATTGCTGGGTCTTAGGATAGCTCTATGTTTAACATTTTGAGGAATTGCCTAACTATTTTCCACAGCAGCTGAACCATTTTGTAGTCAGCAATATGTGAGGGGTGTGTGTAAGTGTCCTTAAGTTACAAAAATGTAAGGTTGGCAACCTTATGTTAGTCTCCCTAAATTAAAAAATAAAAAATTAAAGACCCATCTATGAAACCTAGAAGTTTGGAAACCACTGCATTTCACAAAACAAACAAATAAAAAAACCCAAAAACCTATTCAGGAGTTTACTGATGAAAAATAAGAATTTCTTTCTTTTCTGTTGGTTCTTTGGCAAACCAGAATGGCTGGTTTTCCTGTTTTGCCTCTGTTGTGAGTGAAAGAGGCAGCATGGGGGGAATTGCTCTCAAAGCAGAAAATCCAGGAAGTGTAATAGAATGCTCTTACTAGAACAAAGAGAAATTACAGACTGTGTTTATTCTGTCCCATGCCTGGAAACTGCACATGTGGTTTCTCCTTTTCTCTCTTTGCAGGAGGAAAGGATTTAGTCGAGGTAACTGTAGTGAGACCCCACTCTGTTGTCTGTACATTAAAATTAACCTTTTTTTTTTTTTAAGATTTTATTTATTGGGGTGCCTGGGTGGCTCAGCGGTTCAGCATCTGCCTTCGGCTCAGGTCATGATCCCAGGCCTCTGGGATCGAGTCGGGCATTGGGCTCCCTGCTTGGCAAGAAGCCTGCTTTTCCCTCTGCCTGCCACTCCTCCTGCTTGTGTTCGCGCTCTCTCTCTCTCTCACAAATAAATGAATAAAATCTTAAAAAAAAAAACAAAAACGATTTTATTTATTTGAGAGAGAGTACGCGTGAGCACAAGTGGGTTGGGGGGTGGGGGGCAGATGGAGAGGGAGAATCACAAGCACACTCCCCACTGAGCAGGGAGCCTGACCTGGGGCTCAATCCCAGACCCAAGAGCCAAAGGCAAATAAATGCTTAACCGACTGAGCCACCCAGGCGCCCCATGAATTAACCTTTGATGTTCACAGAAACACAAAAGAGTTTGGGCTGCTTCAAAACTCATTTACTGTGTAAGATAAATAATAATAATAATAATAATAATACAAGATGCAAAGATGAAGAGCTGCAGAAAGAGACCAAAGGGAACTTTGGGAGATGAGACAAGGTTCCTGCATCTCTGTGGGTGGAAACTTTGAATGGACAATAACTCTTAGTCTGCCAGCCCAGCTGCCCCCATTCCTTTTGAAGGATAGTTGGAAGGAGACCTTTGGGCTAGGAGAGAGAAGATGGGAGGGAAAGACTGGGAGTACAGCAGTGGCTACCTTTGCCGTTTTTATTGAAAAGTATCATTTCACCCCAAGAATTGAAAACAATAAATACTTTTTTTTTTTTAAGATTTTCTGTATTTGTTCATTTGAAATAAAATGTGTGCACCCATGAGCAGGGTGAGGGGCAGAGGGAAAGGGAGAAGCAGACTCCCTGCTGAGCAGAGAGCCCCACTCAGACTGGATCCCAGGACCCTGGGATCATGACCTGAGCTGAAGGCAGATGCTTAAGCTACTGAGCCACCCAGCCACCCAGTGAATACCTTTATTTTTAAATACAAGATGTATCTTTATTATTAATTTCCAAGATCCCTCTTCTGCTTCAGATCATTCACATTTTTATGTAGTTGTTATTGTGAACATTCTACTTTATGTGCCCTTTTTTATTTTTATTTGAGATTTATTTGAGAGATAGAGTGCATGTGAGCAGGGGGCAGGGGAGGGGCAGAGGGGGAAGGAGAGAGACTCTCAAGCAGACTCCCCACTGAACAGGGAGCCCAACACAGGGCTCAATCCCAAGACCCCAAGATCATGACCTGAGTAAAAATCAAGAGTCAGCCCCTTAACTGACTGAGCCACCCAGGCACTCCTAGGTGCCTTTTTAAACATAAGCTTTTGAATTTTACTGTGCAGGTAGTTTTTATATGATATATTGTTTACTGATATTCTCAAGTTTTCCTAGCTGTTCCTCAGGCTTGGGATATCTGGCTTGTTTCCAAGCCTTTACCATTAAAGCATCTTCCTGAAGTGTTCATTCTCTCTGAGCCTCTGTTTCTTCATCTGTAAAATGGAGATAATTTTATCTGTCACTTAGGACTGTTGTGACGTTCAAAGTGTAATAAAGGTATGAAAGCATTTTATAAGCCAGAATCTATCAGGAAGAAGTCTTACTTTTGTTTTTGTGTAAATGATCTCGTCTCTTTTTTTGGAATTGTTTTCTTGGGTTATAAGCTCCAAAATGGACTCGCTGGTTCAGAGGTTATGACCCAGGATAATCTGTTAATTGAGAATTAATGTATTACATGCTCACTGGAGGCGTGCTGTAGGCATTGAGGACTACAGCAGTAAAAGTAAAATGAAACATCGTGTTCAGGAAGCTTTCCTTTTGTCGGGCTGGTGTATGACTTTTATTATATAAATATATAAATCAATGATTTCTAAGTGCCAGTGAGCCGAACAATACTAGTCTATAATACATTTCTATCAGTCTGAAGTCAAATGAGAAAAAGAAAGACAGTGGAGGGAGTTTTTCATAAAGACTTGTTGATGTACCTTAGTACCTTACAGGGAGGGCACAGCTGAGATTATGTGATGTCTACCTTTGGTGCGTGTGTTAAGCTGTTTCTTTCTTTTATGAAACATTGGTGTTAATAGGTGTTAGCGGGGTTTTTAAAAGTGTTTGTTTTTATTTTTAATATCCTTACAAGATGGCTTCTCCAGTTTGGGGGGATATATACACCGGTACATGAAATCATGAAGCATGGGAACCCACTGATTTTTATTTTAACTTTGTATTATCCATCTAAGCTGTGATACAATGTGCTGTGATACAGCTTAAACGGATTCTCACAATACAATAACCATATAATGGAAGTGGGGTCGGTATCTGTCAGTTCAGGTCCTCCGGGGAGCAGGCACTGAGTGGAGTGAGGAGTGCCTGTGATAGACCAAGGGAGGAGTGAGGTTGGGGGCAGTGAGAGCCTCAGCCCCCAGGGCTGATCTGTCAGTCTCAGCCGAGCCAGTGAGAAACTCAGAAGCAAGGACTGACTGGTGGAGGAGTCCTTGTTGGACAGAAATGGCTAGGCCGTAGGACCCCTCTGCTTATCATTCGCTGAGGGGCTACCCAGGAAGCATAGAGCTGGGGTGGGTCCTGGAGGTACTGTCAGTGAGCCACATTCCTTGCAGCTGAATGACAAGCTCTTTTTTTTTTTTTTTTTAAGATTTTATTTTTTTATTTGTCAGAGAGAGAGCACAAGCAGGGGGAGCGGCGGGCAGAGCAGGCAGAGGGAGAAGCAGGCTCCCTGCCGAGCAGGAAGCCTGATGCAGGACTCAATCCCAGGACCCTGCAGTCATGACCTGAGTGAAGGCAGACGCTTACCCGACTGAGCCACCCGGGCACCCCAACAAGCTCCTTCTTGATGAGAAATCTCTGAGTGGGCACCTCCGTAGCTGCCACAGCCTCCTTTCTGTACCTGACTGCCTTGGTGAAGAACAGAGAGGGAGGTAGTGAAGCCAGGACCCCAGCCCCACCTTGTGACCATTATCCTGTTCTTTGTGTTAGTTTTTAATGAATGATTCTCAAATGAAAGAAATTGAGTGCATTCAGAAATGCATAAGCCGGGGCGCCTGGGTGGCACAGCGGTTAAGCGTCTGCCTTCGGCTCAGGGCGTGATCCCGGCGTTATGGGATCGAGCCCCACATCAGGCTCCTCTGCTAGGAGCCTGCTTCTTCCTCTCCCACTCCCCCTGCTTGTGTTCGCGCTCTTGCTGGCTGTCTCTATCTCTGTCAAATAAATAAATAAAATCTTAAAAAAAAAAAAAAGAAATGCATAAGCCAACATTTAGTAGAGGAGAATAAGACGGTCAGAGTATAAGTGGTCTAGGAGAGGAAGATGAGACCAGACAGACAAAGTGAGTAGCTTCTAGTTAAATGAATAAAAAGAGTGAACTCTAAGTTTTCTGGCCCTGGATGATTTTTTATTTTATTTTTATTTTTTAAGATTTTATTTATTTATTTGACAGAGAGAGACAGTGAGAGAGGGACCACAAGCAAGTTGAGTGTGAGAGGGAGAAGTAGGCTTCCCACTGAGCAGGGAGCCCGACGCGGGGCTCAATCCCAGGACCCCGGGATCATGACCTGAGCCGAAGGCAGACGCTTAACAGCTGAGCCACCCAGGCGCCCCTGGATGATTTTTTAATAGCGTGTTTCTACCCAGAACGGCTGAAACACCTGTGAGAGCTGTTTGATTCCAGTTCTAATGAACAGGCCCAACACTGCCAGCTTGCTTCATGACCTGAGAGCTTTACAATAGGTCATCTGACCCATTTCTTCCTCTGCTTTGCCTGTTGTTCTCTGGTTTTGTGAAAACTGCGGGGCACAGGGCAATAAAACTGCAGGGGATTAGAACCTGAAGTCCTGGGTCTCTTACATAACATCTTCCCTTCTCAAGTCTGCAAGGACCGTTCCTTTCCCATCTCCTTTCCCCTCCCCCTCTTAGTTTGCTAGCCAGGTAACAGGTAGCTGTTACTTCTTTTTGCCGTCCAGGTAAAGTGATGTATTGAAAGCAGATGTCTGAGTACTCTGCTGGGGCCAATTTTACAAATATTGAATCTTTATATAGCATTGGTCTACAATCTACAAAGATACAGGGGAAGGGGAGCTGGGACTGTATGAGGTTATCCATCTTAGAGCCTCCCAGACATGGCTTTGTCTCTGTTGTTGGAAGATTTTATCACGTCACAGCTTTCAATACCAGAGTGTGATGCTGTGTCTTAGTTTGAGGAAGATGTGCTGACTCAGCATCTTTATAGACTGTCTGTTTTTGTCAGCTTCCTAGGCTGCCACTTGGAGACAGCGGACAGGGAAGCCCTGCAGTCTGGGTGGGTGGGTGTGTGTGTCTGCACGCGTGCGCACGCACATAGGTAAACACACCAGTGATCTATCTGAAAAAGCTGCATGTGTCTAAGGGGAGAATCAGAGATCCCACACACTGCACCTACCGTACTGAAGTCCAGGTCTGAGGGGCTACGGGTCCCATGAGACAGGGCATTGAAGAGAAGTCTCCCTTCAGACTTCTGGTCCTTCAGTGTTTTACAGGCTCACTCTTGCTGGGCTGAGTGTTCAGAAAGTAGATCAGCCCTGTGTGGGGGTAGAAGGATAGCAGGTAGCCTGGAGAAGTAGACCAATTACATAAATGCAAGGAGATAACATCAGGCATTAAACCTTAGTCCTTTGGACACTACCCATTTAGTCTTGGGGAACAGGGGTGGAGGCGGGCTAGAGGTAGCTATGGAACAGGGAAAGGTCTTTTCAGAGGAAGCTGCCGAGGGCTGAGAGCAGTGTAGCTGAATATGCTAAGGGGACAAGATTGACGGGCACTCCCAGTTTTCCACAGGAACAGGTTAGTGAATGTAATGTGTTTGTGTGTGTCTGTGTTATTAGGGTCAGGTTCTGAAACATCCAAGATTCAGGATCTCCGCCTTCCTGATTATCTGGTGAGGGTTTAGGGATCTTAATCAAAAGGGACAAGCTTCAGCAAAGGAAGATGGTTCTTCTGGGAAGAATGATGGGGAGTTTAACCGGTTCCTACTTAATATTTTTCCTTCCCATTCCGTTAGACACTAGCTTCTACTAAGATCCCCAAAATTTAAGAGTAACTTTGGGGAGGAGAGTGAAGGAACTTTCTTTCTGCATCTCCAGTGCCTCAGAAGCCTCTGGACTCCTAGGAATGTCAGATCCTAAGTAGAATCAGTATGGTCAAAGCTGGGTTTCTCAGCCCGTGTGGTACATAGAGCTCTAACAGGGTGTGTAGAGGGGCTGTGGAAGGCGGAGGGGCCTTAAAGGAGAGGGAAGCTCACCCCCCCCTCCTCCAAAAGGCTACAGAGCTGTCTGAGGCTGAAAGTCTCAAAGTTGATGCCTTTCTCTAACCAACCTTTCTTTCTATACATTGTCTTGGCTCTAAAATAGACTGTTTCCATAATTTTAGATCCAAGTTAGAGGAATTAAGTTAGAATTAAGCAGGTGCTTAATTAAGCACCTGCTTAATTCTTAGGCTTGGAATCTCCTTGGTTTTGACTAGGTAGAAGCCTGAATTGAAGCTTTCCCTGGAACTAGGAATAGCACTTTTGATACTTTCTTTTTTATTAACATATAATGTATTATTTGTTTCAGGGGTACAGGCCTGTGATTCATCAGTCTTACACAATACACAGCGCTCACCACAACACATACCCTCCCCAGTGTCTATCACCCAGCCACGCCATCCCTCCCACCCCCTC
Source organism: Ailuropoda melanoleuca (assembly GCF_002007445.2). Lineage (NCBI taxonomy): Eukaryota > Metazoa > Chordata > Mammalia > Carnivora > Ursidae > Ailuropoda > Ailuropoda melanoleuca. The sequence goes on along the minus strand of NC_048232.1, from coordinate 33,698,823 downwards.
CACTCCAGCAACCCCCAGTTTGTTTCCTGAGATTAAGAGTCTCTTACGGTTTGCTTCCCTCTCTGGTTTCTTCTTGTTTCATTTTCTCCTCTCTTCCCCTATGATCCTGTGCCTTGTTTCTCAAATTCCACATATGAGTGAGCTCATATGATAATTGTGTTTCTCTGACTGACTTATTTCGCTTAGCATAATACCCTCTAGTTCCATCAACATTGTTGCAAATGGCAAGATTGCATTTTTTGATGGCTGCATAATATTCCATGTATATATACACCACATCTTCTTTATCTGTTCATCTGTCAATGGACATCTGGGCTCTTTCCATAGTTTGGCTATTGTGGACATTGCTGCTATAAACATTGGGGTGCAGGTGCCCCTTCGGATCACTACATTTATATCTTTGGGGTAAATACCCAGTAGTGCAATTGCTGGGTCCTAAGGTAGCTCTATTTTCAACTTTTTGAGGAACCTCCATACTGTTTTCCATAGTGGCTGGACCAGCTTGCATTCCCACCAACGGTGTAGGAGGGTTCCCCTTTCTCCGCATCTTCGCCACCATCTGTTGTTTCCTGACTTGCTAATTTTAGCCATTCTGACTGGTATGAGGTGGTATCTCATTGTGGTTTTGATTTGTATTTCCTTGATGCCGAGTGATGTTGAGCACTTTATCATGTGTCTCTTGGCCATTTGGATGTTTTCTTTGCAGAAATGTCTGTTCATGTCTTCTGCCCATTTCTTGATTGGATGATTTGTTCCTTGGGTGTTGAGTTTGATAAGTTCTTTATAGATTTTGGATATTAGCCCTTTATCTGATATGTCATTTGCAAATATCTTCTCCCATTCTGTCGGTTGTCTTTTGGTTTTGTTGACTGTTTTCCTTTGCTGTGCAAAAGCTTTTTATCTTTATGAGGTCTCAATAGTTCATTTTTCCCCTTGCTTCCCTTGCCTTTGGCGATGTTTCTAGGAAGAAGTTGCTGCGGCCGAGGTCGAAGAGGTTGCTGCCTGTGTTCTCCTCAAGGATTTTAATGGATTCCTGTCTCACATTTAAGTCTTTCATCCATTTTGAGTCTATTTTTGTGTATGGTGTAAGGAAATGGTCCAGTTTCATTGTTCTGCAAGTGGCTGTCCAATTTTCCCAACACCATTTGTTGAAGAGACTGTCTTTTTTCCATTGGATATTCTTTCCTGCTTTGTCGAAGATTAGTTGACCATAGAGCTGAGGATCCATTTCTGGGCTCTCTATTCCGTTCATTGATCTGTGTGTCTGTTTCTGTGCCAGTACCATACTGTCTTGATGATTATAGCTTTGTAATAGAGCTTGAAGTCTGGAATTATGATGCCACCAGCTTTGGTTTTCTTTTTCAACATTCCTCTGGCTATTTGGGGTCTTTTCTGATTCCATACAAATTTTAGGATTATTTGTTCCATTTCTGTGAAAAAAGTTGATGGTATTTTGATAGGGATTACATTGAATATGAAGATTGCTCTAGGTAGCATAGACATTTTAACAATATTTGTTCTTCCAATCCGTGAGTATGGAGTGTTTTTCCATTTCTTTGTGTCTTCCTCAATTTCTTCCATGAGTTTTCTATAGTTTTCTGAGTACAGATCCTTGCCTCTTTGGTTAGATTTATTCCTAGGTATCTTATGGTTTTTGGTGCAATTATAAATGGGATTGACTCCTTAATTTCTCTTTCTTCTGTCTCATTGTTGGTGTATAGAAATGCAACTGATTTCTGTGCATTGATTTTATATCCTGCCATTTTACTGAATTCCTTTATGAGTTTTAGCAGTTTTGGGGTGGAGTCTTTTGGGTTTTCCACATAAAGTATCATATCATCTGCAAAGAGAGTTTGACTTCTTTGCCGATTCAGATGCCTTTTATTTCTTTTTGTTGTCTGATTGCTGAGGCTAGGACTTCTAGTACTATGTTGGACAACAGTGGTAATAGTGGACATCCCTGCCGTGTTCTGGACCTTAGCGGAAAAGCTCTCAGTCTTTCCCCATGGAGAATGATAGTCCCTGTGGGTTTTTCATAGATGGCTTTTATGATATCAAGGTATGTACCCTCTATCCTTACACTGTGAAAAGTTTTAATCAAGAAAGGATGCTGTACTTTGTCAAATGCTTTTTCCATCTATTGTGAGTTTCATATGGCTCTTGTCCTTTCTTTTATTAATGTGGTGTATCACATCGATTGATTTGCGGATGTTGAACTACCCTTACAGCCTAGGAATAAATCCCACTTGCTTGTGGTGAATAATCCTTTTAATGTACTATTGGATCCTATTGGCTAGTATTTTGGTGAGAATTTTTGCATCCATGTTCATCAGGGATATTGGTCTGTAATTCTCCGTTTTGCTGGGGTCTTTGGTTTTGGGATTACGGTAATGCTGGCCTCATAAAATGAGTTTGGAAGTTTTCCTTCCATTTCTATTTTTTGGAGCAGTTTCAGAAGAATAGGTATTAATTCTTTAAATGTTTGATAGAATTCCCCTGGGAAGCTATCTGGCCCTGGGCTCTTATTTTTTGGGAGATTTTTGATTTTTGATTTTCGATTTCCGTGCTGGTTATGGGTCTGTTTAGGTTTCCTATTTCTTCCTGGTTCTGTTTTGGTAGTTTGTACGTCTCTAGGAATACATCCATTTCTTCCAGATTGTCTAATTTGTTGGCATATAGTTGCTCGTAATAGGTTCTTATGATTGTTGTATTTCTTTGGTGTTGGTTGTGATCTCTCCTCTTTCATTCATGATTTTATTTATTTGGGTCCTTGCTTTTTTCTTTTTGATAAGTCTGGCCAGGGGTTTATCAGTCATTAATTCAAAGAACCAGCTTCTAGTTTCGTTGATCTGTTCTACTGTTCTTTTCGTTTCTATTTCATTGATTTTTGCTCTGATCTTTATTATTTCTCTCTTCCTGCTGAGTTCAGGCTTTATTTGCTGTTCTTTCTCCAGCTCCTTTAGGTGTAGGGTCAGGTTGTGTATTTGGATCTTTCTTGTTTCTTGAGAAAGGCTTGTATTGCTGTATACTTCCCTCTTAGGACCACCTTTGCTGCATCCCAAGGATTTTGAACAGTTGTGTTTTCATTTTCACTTGTTTACATGAATTTTTTAAATTCTTCTTTAATTTCCTGGTTGACCCATTCATTCTTTAGTAGGATGCTCTTTACCCTCCATGTATTTGAGTTCTTTCCAACTTTCCTCTTGTGATTGATTTCGAGTTTCAAAGCACTGTGGTCCGAAAATATTCGCAATCTTTTGGTACCGGTTGAGACCTGATTTGTGACCCAGGATGTGATCTATTCTGGAGAATGTTCCATTTGCACTAGAGAAGAATGTGTATTCTGTTGCTTTGGGATGGAATGTCCTGAATATATCTGTTAAGTCCATCTGGTCCGGTGTGTCATTTAAAGCCCTTATTTCCTTGTTGATCTTTTGCTTAGATGATCTGTCCATTTCAGTGAGGGGGGTGTTAAAGTCCCCTACTATTATTTTACTATTGTCGATGTGTTTCTTTGATTTTGTTATTAGTTGGCTTATATAATTGGCTGCTCCCATGTTGGGGACATAAATATTTACAATTGTTAGATCTTGTTGGATAGACCCTTTAAGTATGATCTCCTTTCTCATCTCTTATTACAGTCTTTGGTTTAAAATCTAATTTGTCTGATATGAGGATTGCCACCCCAGCTTTCTTTTGATGTCCTGTTAGCATGATAAATGGTTTTCCACCCCTTCAGTTTAAATCTGGAGGTGTCTTTGGGTCTAAAATGAGTCTCTTGCAGACAGCATATCGATGGGTCTTGCTTTGTTATCTAATCTGATATCTGTGTCTTTTGACTGGGGCATTTAGCCCATTTACATTCAGGGTAACTTGAAAGATATAAATTAATGCCATTGTATTGCCTGTAAGGTGACTGTTACTATATATTGTCTCTGTTCCTTTCTGGTCTATGTTACTTTTGGGCTCTCTCTCTGCTTAGAGGACCCCTTTCAATATTTCTTGTAGTTCTGGTTTGGTGATTGCAAATTCTTGTAGTTTCTGTTTGTCCTGGAAGCTTTTTATCACTCCTTCTATTTTCAGTGACAGCCTAGGTGGATGAAGTATTCTTGGCAACATGTTTTTCTCATTTAGCACCCTGAATATATCATGCCAGTCCTTTCTGGCCTTCCTGGCCTCTATGGAGAGGTCTGCTGCCAATCTAATGTTTCTACTGTTGTAGGTTACAGACCTCTTGTCCCAAACTGCTTTCAGGATTTTCTTTTTGTCTCTGAGATTTGTAAGTTTTACTATTAGATGTTGGGGTGTTGACCTATTTTTACTGATTGTGAGGGGGGGTTCTCTGAGCCACCTGGATTTTGATGCCTGTTTCCTTCTCTAAATTAGGGAAGTTCTGCGCTATCATTTGCTCCAATATACCTTCTGCCCCTCTCTCTCTTTCTCCTTCTTCTGGGATCCCAATTATTCTAATGCTGTTTTGCTTTATGGTATCACTTATCTCTCGAATTCTCCCCTTGTGATCCTCTTGCACTACAATACAGACTTTTGGTACTTTTGACAAAAGTGAAGTATTTGAGGACCTTGTTCAGAATACTCTGAGCAGTAAGGTCCTGTTCTGTTCCCCTCTCCCTTTCACGGAGAGGACCCCACATGTGTTATCTTTCCCTGTCTCTACAGGCCTCATCATTTCTGTGTCCTGTCTCCACCTACCTTATATCTATCTCTCTTAGCTGGTCCACTGGTGTATGGACTTGAACATGATGAATTGTGAACTTCTAGCCACATGTAGTGCCCTTGGGTACTTAGAAGGAGACACTTACCACAAGGAACCAGATTGCTTAGGTGAGTACCTTTTTGAGGAAACAGGTAAAAAACTTGCTTGAATTGAGGAGGTCTGTAGAATTTCTTGAGTTGTGGGTTTTGAATAGCCTGTGGGCGGGGGTGGAGCTTCTTCCATGGTTCCTTGTAAGTGTTTATTCTGTCCCTGAAGAGAGTGTGAAGGATTTGATCCGCTACTTGAGGCACGAGGATGATACTCGGGATGTACGGCAGCAGCTGGGGGCAGCCCAGATCCTGCAGAGTGACCTTCTGCCCATCCTCATCCAGCACCGCCGGGACAAGCCTCTTTTTGATGCTGTTATCAGGTTGGTTCCTCAGCGCTCTGACTTTTACCATGCGCCAGCCCTTGGTGTTTGAGCTGGTAGATTTCGGCATTTGACCCTGGTGAGGAAACTGAGCAACATCTCCCTCCTTCATGGTCTCCCCAGGCTGATGGTGAACTTGACACAACCAGCCTTGCTCTGTTTTGGCAGCGTGCCCAAGGAGCCTAGCTTCCGGCACCATTTTCTGCAGGTGCTAGCGTACTTGCAGGCCTACAAAGAGGTGAGGTTTTCCTTCAAAGTCCCTGGGGCAGAAGTTGGGGGCAGTAGGGAAGGAGAGGGTGGGTGCCACTTAAGGTCCATTCCCCTATTTTATAGGCCTTTGCCAGTGAGAAGGCTTTTGGAGTCCTCAGTGAAACTTTGTATGAGCTGCTGCAGCTGGTGAGTGAGGGTCCATCTTCCAGGATCCCAGGGGACTGTTAATACCTTGCTCCTCCTCCAGGCAGAGCGCCAGGCTCGTTGGTCATTGTCAGGATGGTAGAGTTTGGAGCTATGGTCCCAGTCCTTGCGATACATAGCCCCATTCATTGTCTCTGGCTGCCTGAGGACTGCTTGAACTTTTTTCTTCCTTCGTAACCCTGGTTCTCCTCTGGGCCTCTGTCCTCTAGCCGGGGTAGGTGCTGCCTGCCTTCCGCAGGGAGTCTTTTCCTCTAACCGTCCTTCTGACTAGGGCTGGGAGGAACGGCAGGAGGAAGACAACTTACTGATTGAACGGATCCTGCTGCTGGTCAGAAATATTCTCCATGTTCCAACTGACCTTGATCAGGAGAAGGTGAGAGGGTCTTGGGTTGTCCGCTTTCTTATGCTTGGTTAGGTTGAGCTGCCCTTTTTTGCCTTTCTGCCCTCTGACACATCAGGGGGGATCCTTGGTCAAGGAGTGAGTCGGAGAACCTCAAGGCAGGGCAGTGGAGCTGAATGACCTCTCTTCTTCTCCTTATCACTCACTGCTCAGAGGATTGACGATGACGCCAGCCGTCCATGACCAGCTTCTCTGGGCAGTTCACCTCAGTGGCCTGGATGACCTGCTTCTCTTTCTGGCCAGCTCGCCCGCTGAGCAACAGTGGAGCCTGCATGTGCTAGAGATTGTCTCCCTTATGTTTCGTGACCAGGTGAGAACCTGGCTATTTCCCTAGTCCCATCAGCCATGTACTTTTCTGCTCTGTAGCCAGAATTACTCTTGAAGTAATGGCTGAATTATCCGGGGGCAGGTGGGTGACAGATGGAGTAGCCATGTGCTGAGTATGGAGTACCTTCAACAGTCCTATTTTCATTCACCTTTTCTTTCTTTTTTTTTTTTTTTTTTTTTAA